>NC_140491.1:110785573-110878073 GCF_964271855.1 Acomys minous | reverse complement strand
AGCCTGGTTTCATTCCTCAATCTCTCTCCTCCTGCCCATCTTCTCTCTCTTCATCTGTCCCTCACAGCTGAGGCCCGGACAGCAACACGGACATGTCGCTTTTACATGGGGCTAACCACCAGTGACACTCACTGCCAGATGCCATGAGGCTTTGGAGAAAAGAAACAGACAGCAAGGGGCCTCTATTTAAAGTTTAAGCTCTCTCTCAATTGCCTGGAGTGAACATCTGTATTAAGCCTCAGCCCTATTCCATTCCTTGTCGCAAAAGAAAACTGAGGAAACGTCAGTATAAACATCTCCAGCAAGAGTCTCTCTGTGGGTTTCCATCACTTTGCCGTCTGTATAGAAACAGAGGCGAATCCGGACATGCTGTTTACAAAGTCCCCAAGAAGCAGTGGAGTTGAAGAAAACCTGCTGTTCCTTGGCTGCCTGGGAATTTCACTGGGCAGTAGGGCCAGGCCCTTAACACTCCTCTCTTTCTGGTTCTGCCCCATCTCTTCTAGCCTGGGGCACGAAGAGTGGAGGCGCCACTTTCTCAATGCCCCCCCCCCCCCCCCCCCCCGGTGAAAAAGTAAGGCCTTCCTTAAACCTGGAGACACCGCTCCCCCTCCTTCCTAACCCAGCATCCTGCTGCCTGAGGGCCACAGAGAGGGTGTCCACTGATTTCACTTCTCATTTAGAGGCAGACCTCTGGCTTGCATCAAAATGAAAGCAGAGAGCCCCTGTCCTCTCCTGCCCTTCAGGAAGTCCCTGCCTGGAGCGATACAAAGGTGCACACAGAGCAACTGGCAGCATGCCTGGCAGCCTAGAAGGCTTCAGGAAGTATTTACTGAACGGACAGGAGTGAATGACACCAAGGGACACTCAGAGGCGAACTGGCTGCAGAAGGAACAAGTCCAACAGCACTGAGAAGCACCCAGGCACTGGGAAGCGCTGCCTGGGTTCTAGGCAGCCAGGGCACAGTCCGGAGGGCAGTTGTAGGCTGGGGCGCAGGGAGGTGTTCTGCTGAGCCAGGAGGGTGACAGGAGCTGATACCAGGCCCTCGGAGAAGGAACTCCCATCTTGGGACTTTCCTCAGCAGGATTTCTATGTAGTTATGTCCTAAATAATGGAAGTACCCGGATAGGAACGAAGGGTGGCAAGCGTGCATTCCATCTTCCCTCAGCAAGGTACTGAGTGGAAGAGCCAGTTCTCACCAGCCCTGCACATGGGCATCTCCTTTCCCAGTTGGATACGGAGGCTGATGTCATATTTGACAGGTTGATGCCATCAAACCTTACCTTGTAAGGTACTGAAGTTGGTGGTATGCCCCTCCACTGTTACCCTGGAGACCTGATTCTGCATGGGGTGTTTTTCCCCCCAAGACTGGGGAGACTACACTTTGCTGCAGACAGAGATCTTCTAGCCGGGTGTCTCTAAGGTGCAGGAAGGGGAACAGTTAAAGTTATAACCAGCAGGCTTCCTCCCGGGGAGAGAGTGCTTAAGTGCGACCTGATGTGGTTGTTCTGAAGACAGAGATTTTCACTCTTCATCTTGCTGTCTTAGTGATAACCACATGTCATGGGTTAAATTATGCATCCCTTAAAATCGGAATGCCTAGGCTCTTGCAACCAGGACTTTAGAGTGTGGCAAACACTGAGGTAGGGCCTTTAAAGCAGAACCAAGCATAACTGAGGTAAGAGGAGTAGTTCTTTAATCCAGCACGACTAGTGACCTTTTGAGAAGAGAAAAAGATACCACAGATACTTAAACACAGGAATCCAGCTGGGGGCACAGCCATCTACGCCAAGGAGAGAGGCCCCAGGAGACTCCAAATGGGCCAACACCTTGGTCTTAGACTTGCCGCCTCCAGGCCTGTGGGAACACGCTGCTGCCTGATACTAAGGGAGGGCCTGTGTGAGCCTGGCACTGGGCCAAGTATTTTGGCCCATTTAAACCTTTTAATGACTGTGAGGGGTGGTTGCGGCTTTATCAGAAGAGAAGTGCTCAAGCCCACAGTTTTAGCAAGTGGCAAACACGAGTTCAAATTCAAATACAGGAGCCGTGCGCTTGGCACACCAGCAGCCCACATTTTTTAAAATTAATTTATTTTTTATTGCTCTGCCTGCATATATGCCTCCAGGCCAGAAGAGGGCATTAGATTGAATTCTAGATGGTTGTGAGGCACCATGTGGTTGCTGGGAATTGAACTCAGGACCTCTGGAAGAGCAGTCAGTGCTCTTAACCTCTGAGCCATCTCTCCAGTCCCCGCAGTCCACATTTATTAAGCATGAGCCAAGCTATGAAAAGTACCAGGCTTCCATAAACGCTGGCACTTGAGAATCTTAATCCTTTCCTTATGGAATTATAAATGATGAGGGACAAAGGCCAAAAAATGTTTAAAACTGGATGAGGGAGACTGCAAGAAGTAATGCCAGCACTGAGGTGACACAGCACAATGAGTCTAAGACAAAGGACAATTGAGAGACTCGGTTAAACATCCAGAAGGCAGGGGCAGAGGGGGTGGGTTTGGATTCTTTTTTTTTTTTGGGGGGGGGGGGTTTGGTTTTTTTTTTTTTTTTTTGGTTTTTCGAAACAGGGTTTCTCTGTGTAGCCTTGGCTGTCCTGGACTCACTTTGTAGACCAGGCTGGCCTTGAACTCACAGTGATCCACCTGCCTCTGCCTCCCGAGTGCTGGGATTAAAGGCGTGCGCCACCACGCCCAGCTGTGGGTTTGGATCCTAATCTTTCTATGCAGATGAACTTGAGCACGTTGCATATCTCCTTCATCTCAGTTTCTTCATCTACGCTAGGAAGGAGTCTAAATTGTGACTAAAAACAAAATTTCATCCATGAGTTTGTTGCAGGATTAAATGAGACGCAGCCAAGATCTTAGCGCAGCGCTAACGGGTCTCAATTACCCATATGTCCCAATAAATGCATCAGATGGGAAAAGTTTTTTTTTTCTGAGATGTATTTTACCCATCACTTCCAAAAATAGTCAACAGTACAGTTCAGTTCTCAAGTTTTAAAGGCATTAATGGTGTTAAATTTATGAATATTTTTACTGAACAAATGCAAGATTATTCAGCTTAAGTCAAATATCACCAAAACACAGCCCGTGCAAGATTAAAATGTTTGTCAGTGTGTAAGAACAGTCTGGGTGAGACAGAATGAGCTGCTAAGATAGATGCCTGACAGAAGTCAAAGGGTAGATGAAAACTCAAGCATGTGCATAATAGCATATACATGGATGTTTGCCTGTGTGCTCAGTAATGCCTCCATCCAGCAAGAATAAATCCAGGTTGGACCCAAGACATGGATTGTGTCTCAGCAGTCAGCCCCACAACCTTCCTGATAGAGTAAGTCTTTACTGCAAGTGACTGGTTTTTTGTTTTTGTTTTTTTGTTGTTGTTGTTTTGTTTTTTTTGGTTTTGTTTTGGTTTGGTTTTTGATACAGGGTCTTTCTGTGTAGTCTTGGCTGTCCTGGACTCACTTTGTAGAACAGGCTGGCCTTGAACTCACAGCAATCCACCTGCCCCTGCCTCCCAAGTGCTGGGATTAAAGGCGTGTGCCACCATGCCCGGCTGCAAGTGACTGTTTTATTCACCCCTAAAAATGGAAACCTCTTGTATAATGCTCCCTACCCTATCCCTTGATGGCACAATTCAACATAAATATTTACTGGATCTACAAGTAAAAGTATGTAAGTTCTTATTTATCTTCCCTCACAGAGGAACCATAAGGTACGCAGGGAAAGCTAAGGTCTATTTCCCTAAGAAGATACAGAAGCAACAGCTGAGACGTGTAGTTCCAGAAGTGACAGAGACTCTGCTGAGAGTTTTGATGCACAATGTGTAAATATTGAAATATTTCTTCTGGAAATCTCACTAAAAAGTGATTATAGGGCGCCTAGCCTCCTGCATCCCTGGTGACAGGTTATGCTCCTGACACCAATTAGCAGGGTAAAAAGAAGTGGCTCGGAGCACAGGCTATGGCTGAGCTGGCATGAGATAAGGTGAACACCATGAATGGGGAGCCCCTGTCAAGTTCACACTCAGGCCAGCACCCTCGGGGTACCCCAACATTGCCATTAGCATCTAATGGTCATCTTGAGGTTCAGGTTTCACCATTCCCTGCCTTCACTTTATGGTAGAGTGTGAAGCCATCTGCTCTGGTCCATCCCTAGAGGCTGATGAACTGGTCCAGCCATCTCTAGACACTGATGCTCTTATGTCTCACTAGAGTCTGATGCTCCTAGACAGCTTCACCTTTAGTTGCTGCCCAAGTTTCTCATCTCTTTCTGCCCTCTCCTTGGTCCATCAAGCCACCGAATGAGCCTTTGAGTTGTTGCTTCACCTCTGTGTGGCCTGCATGCTGCTTCTGCATGGAGTAGGGAAGGCACCTCAAATCCTGAGCATCCTTTGGCCCCACAGTAGAGAGGGGCTGCAAACCCTGAAGATCCTAGCTCAGTAGGCTGAAGTCAAATAGGGCGGGAAGTCAGTAAGGCCTCACTGAGCACAAGTCAGAGAAACGGCATGCAGAAGGCAAAGCAGCTGTGGCAGTGAAAGCTAAGGGCAGTGGTTCCTGAGTTAGGAGGACTGGGCTGGGTTGGCATCCTGCTTTAGGGACTTTGTAACTCATGGCTCAAAAACCCTGAAGTCAAATACAAGCTGTGTAACCTTGGAAATCTGCAAACACACACACACACACACACACACACACACACACACACACACACACACACACACACCACACCCAAACTCAGATACAGGAAGAAGGAGCAGACGTATCCGGACAGTTGACCAAAGCTTGTTGTGGTGTCTTGGCATGGGCAGGAGTCCAGACTATGGTCTGTAGCCATGGATAGGAGTTTGGAAAAAATGGTAACCTTTACCTGAATGAGCTCAAGGCTTAAAGTTAGTTTACAGCCAATGATTCTGACTTCTGTAGAGCAAGCCCTAGATGTCTGTGAGCCGAAGAGTCTTTGGGACCTCTGTGCCTGCACCACTTGGCATGTGTCACCTCAGAGACACCCAGAAGCCTTCTGTGCCTGCTTTGTCCTCTGCCCAGAATCGCTTCTGCCACCTCTTCCCCTAACGAACTCTTTTTTGCCCCTCAGTGCCTACATCTGATGATCTTCTGTGTTTCTCAGCCTGCAACTGTCTCTCTTCTTGTTGCCTCTGAACTTTCTGGGTTTTCCACAGCTGTCCTCTGTCTCCTTTTTGTCCTGGAGCATCATGTGACTCTTAGAAGCAGGGTCATCCTCTTACATTTTGGGACAGGCCTTACTGAAACTTTTTTGTTATTGAGGAACCTATTCTTTAAAGTTTAGGTTATTGTAGTAAAATTTATAAAGCTAATATTTAATGACAATTTATGATTAAACTACAACACCCAATGGAAAATATTTCTCCAGGGGATATAATAAGTGTATTGCCCTTATTTCCACATTTAAACTGACTGGGTACTTCTTTTACATCTCCAGACAGACCTCAGACTTAGGGGCTGCACTGTTTACCATGTGTTTGCATTGCACCCTGGGTAGAGCCTGCCGCAGTTAGCCAGCAAATGTGTCTGCCCTGATCTAAGAAATGTTCTATTATCTTTCCTAAGAAAGACGGTAGAGTTTAACTCCTCAAATTCTGCCATCAAAAATTCCTATGTCCCTTCTGTTCTTCTTTGGGGAAATGATATGTGCTTTCAAATGACAATGGCTTGTTACAGTTCGGCTGTATAATGCCTCCAGAGTCTGTGTATTGAAGGTGCTATCCCAGGCTGAGAAGTGATTGTCTAATGAGGGCTCTGACTACAGCAGTGAGCTGATCTATTGACGTCATAGGAGGTGGGGCCCAGTTGGAGGAAGTGGGTTACTGGGGATGCACTTTAAATGGTGTATTTTGTATTCTCTCTCCCTCCCTCCCTCCCTTGGCTTCATGGCTGCTATGTGATGCACATCCTTCTCCACCAGGCCCATCCACCTCTAGCACAGTGTTTCTGTCTTGTGACAGGTCTAAAAGCAATGAACTGGGGGGCATGAGCCAGTAAGTCTTTCCTCCTTTAAGTTGGTTTTCTCAGGAATTTTGTTACATCGGGGAAAACTGGTTAACACAGTGGTTGCAGCAGCAACATAGCTACAGCAGCCCAGGATGGTCACCATAAGAGATGGACCACCAAGCCAGGGGTCAGCTGCTAAACCCCAAGTGCTGCTTATGACAGGCCAAGTTGCTTTGTGCCAGACAGGAATGAATGTCCCTTAGCTTGGCATCGGTCCATTTCCGGTGGCACTGCAGTGTTTCAGAACCAGTGTTTACAGCTCAGAATCAAATCTGCCCTTACCAATGACACTGAAAATTTAGAGAAGTTTATCATCTATTTCTGTTACTTCATTGTAATATGGGATTTTTAGATATCTCCCAGTTTAAATATCCTTAGTGTGCTTATAAAGAACCAATGAGTTAATGCTTGTAACATACTAAAAGCCATCCCCAGCACACAGTAAGGCATCTCTGTGGCTCAGCTTCCTCTCTCTGCCAGTCCTGGAAGCCTGAGACCTCTCCCTCTGCCTTGTCCAGAGGAGCAAGGGTGTGAGTGGGCCAGGATGAATGGCAACAGGTCTGTTTTCCTCTGAATGGTCACGGCTGACCTGCCACCCACTTTGTTGTTTCTTCCCATGTGCTGAGCATCAAAACTGTGGTATCCACTTGTCAAAGCGATCCAGGATTGTATTTTACATTTTATGGCTCCTTTGTAAAGCTTTCTTTTCAGCTGTAGAGCAGGCAGTTTATGACTCCCTTTGATAAGCACTTAACTATTAAAATCCAAACAAAGGGAGGGACCCGTCAGAGAACACCAGGTACTCCCAAACACAGAGTCTCACTTCTTGAGCATTATTCAAATTAGCCCCAGGGCTCATAATTCTGTGCTTTCATTTATTGCTGCAGTAAACTAAATGGTTCTTTATCCAAATGTTATTTCCTGGCTATTAATTCAGTAGTTATTTTGGATTGTGACACTCCTCTTTGATTTAGGGATATGGCACCTTATAAATATTTAAAGGCTGAAGACTGACACTTTGAGAAATTGACTTTGATTTGTTTTGTTAATATCGTATGACTAGAGTAATTATAGGCTTGGAAACCGTGGTCCCATCCTGTGCTCCTCAGGCAGGATGTGGGGCATGTATCTGTAGCACACGGAACTTGCCCATGGAAGGCTGTTCTCCAGGCTTCTGCAAGTGAGGCCACCATACCTATCTCCTCAGGGTGACCTCCACTTTTCAGTCTTCATTATGGAGAACCTGCTCTTGAACCCAGGCAAGTATGGAGGGCTGGAGAGATGGCTCAAAGGTTGGAGAGCACTGCTTGCTCTTCCAAAGGTCCTGAGTTCAATTCCCAGCAACCACATGGTAGTTCACAACCATCTGTAATAAGATCTGGTACCCATACATGCAGAAAAAGTACTGTGCACATAATAAATAAATAAATAAATAAATAAATAAATAAATAAATAAATAAATCTTTAAAAAAAAGAAAAAGAAAAAGAAAGTATGGAAGAAAACTACCCATAATTACTAAAATGCTCAAACACAGTCACTCCTGAAAGTCGAGAGATGTCTTATGCATCTGTGCATGCTAGCCAGGGTTTATAGCAGGGCTTGGGGTGATGTATGGACTTGTATGATTTAACTGCAGATCAATCAACCTATTAGGGAAGAAAGACAAGGTCAATAAGGTTGGGTCTCAGTGAACCAGAGGTCACCCTCCATTTCTCAACCTAATGTTCTTATTTCCTTTCCATTAACATTTCATAATGAAAAAATGCCTATATTCTTTAATTTTTAAGATAATTAAGTGAATTTAGTGCTTTTGAAGCATAGGAGATTTATAATGGCACAGAGGGCCACACTATTAATAACCAGAAGACAGGGTCCCCCAGGAGAGCAGCCGTGATGCCTTCATTTCTGTGTAGGCCCCTTTGGTGACAGTCGGTAAGAAGGCTCAGCCCCCCTGTTTCAACTGAGGAACCGACTTTTCTGCTGAGAACAGGAAGACGAGGTGTCATTTTGGATGGTGCCTTTGTCTTTTAGGAAATAGTTTTCCGGTTGCCTTTGAATTTGAACAAATTGCAACAGACCTTTCATGCTTGGTATTCTCTATTGAAAAAAAAGTGTGAGGGGAGCAGAGCTGTTCTCAAGCCTGCCTGAGGAGAAGCAGTGTGGCGTCTGTTGGTTATTACAGTGGACACATGGGCACAATACACATGGCTGCTGCCAGTCACATGTACTAGAAGCAACTGGATACTAAATCTGGTTTACTTCCGAGTTCCCTAGCTGGCCATGTAAAAGGTAAAAGCTACTAAGCAATAACTGTTGATAATTTATGGGTTAAAACAGTCACTTAACTACACTGTCTTTCTTGTTCCCTCCCAAACCCTATTAAAATAGTAATAGAGAGATTTGGTACAAATTCTCAAAGCCAAATAAATCAGGAAAGAGCTTACTAATGACATTTTAGAACCTAGAGAACAGACGGATACATAGGATTGAACTTAGCAAAGCCAAGAAAGTCAAAACAGCTAGGTATGCAGAGATGGAAAGGCTAGGGTTATCTCATAGACTCCTCCCTACCAACAGTTCCAGAGTCGGCTCTGAGTGGCATCAAAGGTGAGAATGAACCGGGCTGCCGGGAACCCGAAGTCTAGGAGGCAGTTGGATCCAGGACCCCTGACCCACTCCCTGGAGGCTGGTGGCTAGCCTCTAAATACGGCAGAGCTGGGGGATTTTGCATCAGGGCATCAGTGTAGTGGAGGGCAGGCTGAAGATGGTGCTGAACAAACAGCTCCACACCGACGCTCCCCAGACCCCACTACAGGCTCCCAATCAGACTCCAGAAGATTCTCCAGGGAACAGAAGAACCTAAAGAGCAAAGACACAGGAGGCTGACCTTCCGTAGATTCCCTGAAAAGACAGGCCAGCCAGCTCTTCTGCACGATAACCACCAAGCTGTAATAGAAGCTTCCAAACAAGACTGGGAAACCAAAGATTACCAGACACTCAAGGAAAACCTCTAAGATTTCTAAAGCCCCTGGTATCTCATACTCCCTTGTTGGAGGATGGCTAATTGAAAAGGCACTAAGCCATCTAGGGATGCAGGAAGTGTGGTTGGTGTACAACCCATGCCTTCAAGGAGGAAGACACCTACTTATATGATACCACAGCGTGTTGGTCAAACAAACCAGTTACATGAAGACAAACACTGCATGGCTCCATGTGTATGAGGTAGTTAAGACAACCAAACTTGGACACAGAAAATATAATAATGGTTGCTAAAAGCTAGAAGAACGGGTTATTATGTGGTGCTCAGTGTGATTGCGTAAGATAAAAACATTCTAGGGGTTCGATATACAATAATAATACCACCTACTCAAGTTTTTGAGTAAATTAACAAATGTGTTTCTGTCACCATAAGAACAAAGATCAAAGCAAAGGTGATAAAAAAAAAATAGGAAAGGAGAAGAAATGTCAAATGGGACTGTCACAAACATCTTCAGAGAAGTGAGGGGATAGCCTGGCTGCTTCTCTGTTGCTGTGATAAAACCCTGACCAAAACGAGCTTGGGGAGAAGAGGGTTTACTTGACGTCACAGGCTCAAGTCCCTCATCTAGGGAAGTCAGAGCAGGAAGTCAAAGCCAGAACCTGGGGGAGCCATCTCTTAATCAAGTCATAGATTGCCCAAAGCAGCTAATGTTTTTAAAGGACATTTAATGTTTTCGTCAGTAAAGTTCTCTCTCAGTTTATTGTCAAGAAGCTTGAATTAGTGGCTCATGGACAACAAAGCACACAGTAAGCATCAACTGTTAGCCTGACGTGCGGCACATACACACTAGTGCCAGCACTTAGGAGGTGGAGGCAGAAGGACCAAGAGTTCAAGGCCAGCCTCTGTTCCATGTGAGGTCAGTGTGGGCTGAAGAACTTCTAACTACTACTGTAAGATTTAAAATGGCATCAAGGCACTGACAGGTGGTCATAGTAAACTGTGTGAATTAACTACGAATATGTTGCGGGTGGGAATCATGGTGTAACTGTTGGATATTACCTAACAAAACAAGGAGTGTATGCATGTATGTACATGTGCGTGCATGCCTTCATGCATGCATGTATGTATGAAATGGGCTAGCATTTGAGGCAGCAGAGCAGCACACTACTACTGTCAGAGGTGGAGTGAGTCAGACTGATCTTTATCTTCAATGGTGGGAGCTTAGGAGATAATGCTTAAAACAAAATCATTGTAAGAAGTAACAAAATTGCAACAACCTTATTCTGTTAAATGTAAAAACAAATCTAGGTGTTGAAACTGGTTGCTTTCAAGTGAGAAGAACTTTTTTTTTTTTTTGCCAGAGGACTATGACTGTGTGTACGTGTTTGTGATCGCATGGTGGGGCTGCTTGGCTGTCAACACTGATGTGCTTTCTCCTGCAGAGATCCACATGCATTCATGCTTATTGCTGCCCTATGAGCAACAGCCAGGACATGGAGTCAACCTACGTGCCTGTCGGCAGAATAACAGATAAATCAAATGGGGTTTGTGTAGACAAGGATAAAAGATGGCAGGGCGTGGTGGCGCAGGCCTTTAATCCCAGCACTCGGGAGGCAGAGGCAGGTGGATCTCTGTGAGTTCGAGGCCAGCCTGGTCTACAAAGTGAGTCCAGGACAGCCAAGGCTATACAGAGAGACCCTGTCTCGGAAAACAAAACAAAAAACAAAACAAAACAAAAAACAAAAAACAAAAAAAAAGATAAAAGATTACATGGAGGGATTTTTTTTTCCAGTCATAAATAAGACAGAAGCTGGACTCAGCCATGGCTTCGTGGATAAGTGGGGGCCTGAGCTCAGACGTCCAGCCCCACAGAAAAGCTGCACAGCTCTGTAACTGTAGCGCTGTGACAGGCACAGACAGGGGGTAGGGTGCTCATGGAGCTCCTCACCCAGTTTTATTGAGTATTAGGCCCTCTCTCAAAAGAGTAAGATGGAGAGGACAGGGAAGGACACAATGTCAACCTCTGGGGGCTACTTGTGTGTGTGTGTGCACACACACACACACACACACACACAAATACCACAGAAGAGGAATAAAATTGTTTCACTGAAAGCAAATAAATCAGCAGGCATAAATAATAAATAAATAAAATGGATTGAATGGGCTGATAATCATCATGCTAAACAAAATAAGTTAGACTCGGGCAGACAAATATTGTGTGGTTTTGCTCATATGTGGGGTGCAGATTTACAAGTGTGTGTGTGTGTGTGTGTGTGTGTGTGTAACACTAAAGTGGAAGTGGGGCTACTAGTGGAGGAGAACAGGTCTAATAGGGAGACAAGAGAAGACAGTGGGTAACGGGAGAGGAGTTGACTTTGAGCAAAATACTTGACATGAAAGTGTGGCATTCGTAACAAAACCCATTGTTTTTGTACATTTATTAGAAAAAAGCTAATATGAATTCATTCTAACTTTGATAAAAAGGTTTTAAAGTAGATAAATAAGCAAAATGCTTTGATAGGAACACACGCGCGCGCGCATACACACACACACACACACACACACACACACACACACACACACACACACAGAAGGTGCCTTACACCCTGTTTGAATTTCACAGACCTTACCATTTTAGTTCTGGTATCTAGTATCTGCAAACCTATTGCTATATTTAGAAGGCTTGGTAAAGCTGGAGGGAGCTATTTCTTAACGGAAGTAAAGTCTTCAACATGAAGGCTTAATTGTCCCGACACATAGATTTGCTCATTGTTCACCCATTAGTGTGGGGAGTAACCAGTGTGTGTATTTTAGCACAGGCATGTAAACTTTTGCAGAGAAGCACAGGCTTGGAGCAGCAGGATTGATTGTGTGGTTTCTGGAACGCCTGGAGTGACCAGAGCTGGATTTAATTGCTTAGCCAAAGTAGTTCCAGGGCATAAATTACTCTCAGGGTAATTTACACCCAGGGAATAGACTAGGACCACAAATGCACAATGGTCGCTGGTAACTTCAAAGCCATAAAATAACCCCCCCCACACAAGCAGAGTGGCCCAACTGACGTGGTAAACCCAGCAAATCGGCACAAAAATTATTTCCAGAGATTTGGCTTCCCTCTCTTTTAAGTTTGTGCAGGATGACTGGCTGACGGACACCTAACACTGGTGTTTGGGGACCCTGAATATGTATGCCCAGCTCTAGAATTGTACTATATATTTGCTGAACAGTATAGTAAAATTTGCCTTGTAACTGAAGCCACGCTAACCCTCCAGGCAGCTCTATTTTATCAGTGCAGCGTATTTTGCACCAGAGATGAGCTGTTTGCCCTCTTCTGCCCTTCTGAATGTAGCGAATGCGCCTGTACCGTGGAGGATTTTTGCAAGGAACAGGATACAAGAATGGAAGAAGCAAGGAAGAATGATGCATTCCCGCCTCCTAGTCTGCATAGCAGCAAATAAAATTCATAGCTGCTGGCCACCCAGATGTTTCTGCATGTAGCAATACGCACCAGAGTATATATTGTATGGCCACAGTCCCAGTAAACTAGACAGTTGTATATTCTGAATTCTGTAGCGAGATCCAGTGTGTATATTTTACCTTCTAATTAGCTTTCCTTCTCCTCCCTCCCTGCTCCATTTTCTTGGGCATTTGCTGCTGAGAAACAAAAGGCACTTATAGCATAGAGATTAGCAGTATCAGAGTGTAAGTGCAGGTCAGGCCTGATTTATGTGGGCCACTGATAAGCAGAAAAGAGCAGGACGCAGGGTTAGGTAAAGCTAGTGAGCTTGGCTTGGCTTACGGCTTTTGGTTTTGTAGGCAGCCAACATCCCCCTGGTGTCAGAACTGGCCATTGATGACATCCATTTTGATGACTTCTCCCTTGACGTTGACGCCATGATCACAGCTGCTCTCCGGATGTTCATGGAGCTGGGAATGGTACAGAAGTTTAAAATCGACTATGAGGTAAGATGTTCTTCTGTGTTGGAGGAGCTAAGGAGCACACCTGGCAACGTGTCTTAGCCACTGTGATGGAAAGGCTTTCCAAAGACACAACGCAGCCGACGAGCCCTGCCTTTGGAGCCATTGAAATGCCCTGAGAATCTGCCTGGGTGTTAGTGGAAGTTTAGGGTTCTGCTTTGTGTTGTTAAAATGTCTTTATTAGATTTGTCTTAGTTTATGTGTAGGATTGTTTTTGCCTGCGTGTATGTGTGTGTGTGTGTGTGTGTGCACCACACACATGCCTGCTGCCCAGGGAGGTCAGAATTGGGTACCAGAAACCCTCCAACTAGACCTACAGATGGTTGTGAACCAGACCTAGATCTGCCACAAGAGCTTAACCCCGAGCTGCCTGTCCAGCCTTCCGTGGAAGGTTTTGATCATCTTCTGGCAACACGTTAGCAGTGGTCCTCTGAGGACACAAACCACTCCCTAACACACACCCTCCCCTTTCCATTTCAGACCCTATGCAGGTGGCTTCTGACCGTGAGGAAAAACTACCGGATGGTTCTCTACCACAACTGGAGACACGCCTTCAACGTGTGCCAACTGATGTTTGCCATGCTAACTGTGAGTGTGTTTGTCGGTGGTGGAAGGTCGGCTCTCGTTCATGTGGGCCCCCTGTCCTCTCCTACAGAGTTCTATTGCGCTGAAACTTTGCCCTGTGGTTATTTCATGGCAACTCACACGTGTCCTTTTTATGATGGTAGATGTTTGACAGTTTCTGAGTCTTAAAGCTACAAAGCCATTGACACCTTAAAGTGGGGAGATAGCCCTGGGATTAAGACTGGGGCCTCTTTTCAGGGTTCTCTTTAGCTAAGCTGGTTCTTACTCCCTCCCCCTAATACTTGGATTTTCAGCATAATTCCTCTGTGGCGGAAATGCAAATGAACAACGGGGCAGAGAAATGCCTGGGTAAAGATTGGGTTGCTGCTAAAACCCAACAGGGTCTGTGAACATCACCCATGGGAAGAGGGAATTCTGAAAGAACATTTGCTTGGGGAAATGCCTGGGTTGGGGCGGGGGCAGGGGGAAAGGGGGACTCAGGAGAAGGAAGGCTAGGAGAGTAATTGTAAAGAATGGCAGCACAGCAGGCCAGAAACAAGCCTTGAGATTGGCCCCTGAAAGGAAGTGTTGATGGCAAGGACCAAAACAAAACCCTCTGCTTGTTCGCATGTGCTAGCAAGAAACGCTGGTCTGGTTTCTGCTTCCGCTGTTAAATGACCAAGAAGAATGTATTCTGTCTTAAATAGGTTAGGTTTTCTGCTGCTTTGTAACATAGATGTGAATAGATATGTACACACATGTGGGCATATATAGACATATTTGCTATGCAAACAACAGATGGTGGGTTCTGGATTCTTGGAACATAAATACAAGCATCCCTTGTCTTTGTATCCATCTTACAATTTAGATAAACCTGGGCCTTGTGGGCGAAAATGCTTTTTCTTTTGGTCCAAATGAACAAAGTCTATTTTACCTCTTCATGAAAATCTTCGCCATGTGCTCGGCCCCTTACTCTTCCGCCCAACCTCTAAGGCACTTAGCTAATGGCCCTTCTCTACAAAGTTCCGCCTTTTCTCCCAAAACATCAATAATTGCTTCCCCTCCCCCATAATGCCAACATAGGACAGCTGTGTTTCTCCTGCATGCCTTAAGTTCCCAATCCCTCACTTCCTGCTAAGCCCCCTGAGGACAGAGACAATTCCTTATTCCTTCAACAACATCCACCTAGTGTCCCCAGCCTCCGTGGCCCAGCACACCTGTTTTCCGGCATGAGCTCGGTCACTCTCAACAGTGTATGTTGGACTGGCTTAAACCCAAGTGTGTGTAATAGGGTGAAACTAGAAGGTTTTTACCTTTCTGGAACTTGTGTGGGTCAATCTCTGCTTAAGGATAATGCAGACTGACCTGGAAAGCCAGACTGGTCCTTCCTTCTACCGCGAACACCATCAGAGCCTAGATGTTACTTATAGATGGAAAATGCTTTGACCCATGAGGCTTACTTGCTCAGTGGACAACATTGGTTGGAAACAAAAACACCTTCATCTTGCTCAACTTTACTAGAGCTCAGGAGACAAGAAACAGTTTCTATGTGCGGAGGTCACGAGTCTGCCTCACAGAAGGCAATGACTTGTTAACTAGTTGTCTTGAGAAACCTGTGGATTCATGGAATTGTCAAAATAAATAATAAAAATACTGCTCAGAGAAAGGAAATAGATATGTTCATGACTGTGCCTTATAGATAGAAAGGGTAGAGGTGGTCTTCTGTAACAAGCCGCTAGGAAAGCAGGCATCTGGCAACAATCATGGGGTCATGGTGCACCCACAGGTAGAAAGAGGAACAAATACCCAGTTTTCATCAGCGAACATTTTTGTAGTACCAGCAATCTGGACACTTCTTAAGAAGTGGGGGAAAGTTGAGCTTTCCAGCTATACCCCACCCCCACCCCGATGATTGAGGGCATTATCCTGTCAGAGTATTTTAAGGGTGCCATTACTCTTGTGTTTGCTCAGCAACTTGAGTGTCACTGCTAGAAAAAGTCTGGGTTTTGTTTTTGTATTCATGCCGCTGCAAAAATAGAAGAGTGCACTGTTGCCATTCTCTGAGGGAGATGGGCAGGAGGCCGCAAAAGGCAGAAAGCAGCCTTTGGAGAGAAGATGTCAGCGGCTATTAGTTTAGTCCTCTGTACACAGAACTCCGCGGCTGCATCTGGAAGAGTCATTACTCTCCGCTCACAGCGTTTTGCTGAACTTGGTGCAGGATCACAATGGGCTGAGACGCCAACTTTTGTTTTTCTCTCACACAAGCGTCTTCTCTAGCTTGATCATGGAAAAAATTGGTTAAGCAGGAATTTTTTTTTTAATCAAGGCAGTAATTCTGGAGATAGCTAAGACTGCTTGAAGTATGTAGATAAAGTTCATGTGATTCGGTCATCAAAGCTTGCTTCCGACATATGATCTCAGCCTATGGCAGAGGACACCACCTCTGAAGACCACTGGGGTCCTTCTCTGTTTTGAGATTCTGTATCCATTCAAGGAACCACATATTCTATTTCTGTTTGACAAGTTAGAAACCAAACCAAATTTTCTATTAATCTCGATTTTTCTTTTTGAGACGGAGTCTCATGTAGTCCAGGCTGGCCTTAAACTAGCAATGTGGATGAAAATGTCCTTGAACTTCTGTTTAAAGTCAGAATGTTGTGATTATTTTTTTAAGACTTTCAAGCATACATACAATGTATTTTTATTATATTCACTTCTCACTTCCCCTCCTAACTCCTATCAGATATACTACCTACCTCCTCGCCTTCCCAATTTGGCATCATTTTTTTAAATTTGATTTTTAAGTTTTTGAAACTTTCATATATAAACACAGTATTTACATAATTTCCGCTCCTTTTGTCCACCCTCCAACACTTCCCTTGCCCCCCCACTCCCTCTCAAATTCACGACCTTCTCTTCTTTAATTGCATAATTTTAATTATGTAATTAATTATAATTATACAGACAGCTTTCTGAGTCCATTTGATGTTGTTTGTATGTGCATATGTTTAGGGCTGACCGCTTGGGAGTAGATAACCTGTAAGGGAGCTCATCCCTAGAGAAGACTGGTGTTCTCTCTCTCTCTCTCTCTCTCTCTCTCTCTCTCTCTCTCTCTCTCTCTCTCTCTCTCTCTCTCATAAGCCATTATGGTTGTAGCTCTTCATCTAGAAGGAGGGCCTTGTGACCTTTCTCTCATCCATATTAGCACGTCAACTGGTGTTGTCACTATGTAGCCACATTGTTGCGATTTCATGGCTGCAGCCTCCCTGTCATATACAGAAGGCACAATCTCAGAGCAGACGTCTTGATGCTATGGCCCTTACAATCTTCCTCCTCCCTCCCCCAAGATGCTCTCTGAGCCTTGAGTGGAGGAGCTGTGCTGTAAATGTATTCACTGGTTGGGCACCCCCAAGCCTGTGCTGTAGGTGATGTATTCACTGTGGTTGGGCACCCCCAAGCCTGTGCTGTAGATGTATTCACTGTGGTGGGCACCCCCAAGCCTGTGCTGGAGATGTATTCACTGTGGTTGGTTTCCAGCCTTTTGCCAGTTGTGGAGTCTTGTAATCTGCAAAAGACTTCTTTGATGGAGAGTGAGAGCTATGGCCGTAAGTATAAGGAGACAGATTTAGAATACAGTTAGGACTGTACTGGCTTGGGAAAGTAGCCATACTGGGTTCCCCTCGAGGGTCCATGGCCTGGCTAGCCATAAGTAGATGGCTAGGTTTGCAGTAGCAAGCATGAGTTCCCTCCTCTTAAGCGGGACTCAGGTTCAAGTAGGCAGCTGTTGATTATCTCCAAAATATCAGTGCCATCGTTGCACTCTGGTCATTGGGAGGTTCACCAGGTGGGCAGGACTGTGAATTGTTTTTATGCTTTGCAACTTGCGCAGCACTTTCAGATGCTAGGCACCACGAGAGCTAGTTTTCAGGGCAGCAGCTTCCAGGCCAGCTGTAGCTCCACTTCTCCAAGTACTGTCTCTGAAGTATGTGTGGTCTCCAGTCACGGGTCTTACCACAAGTTCTGAGACAACCAACAGCTACAGCAATAGGCTGTCTTATTCTGGGAGTTTCTTTGACTCCTCTGACCAACAACTCCAGAGGAAAGCTCCCAGGCTTTCCTGAGGGAACTTTATCACTGCAACTAACATAACTTCATTTAAATGGACAAACACACACACACACACACACACACACACACACACACATACACACACACATACACACACATACACACATACACACATACGCACATATACACACACACATACACACATACACACACATACACACATACACACACACATACACACATACGCACATATACACATACACACATACACATAAACACATACGCACATATGCACATACACACACACACATACACATAAACACATACACACATAACACACACACGTTTGCATGCACATGTATGATATTTCAAATAAACATTAAACATTTCCTTATCACTTTTTCCAAACATCCTTAATGTTATTTATCCCTTCTCCTCTGTGTTCTCTCCCTCCCCTCTTCCCAGTTAAACCCCTCAGTTCCCCCATTTCTATCTACACAGCATCTGTGTTTCACCATCCCTTCTCCACCCCTCCACAGGGCGTCTTTTTACCTTTCTGGTTTCTATGGTTACTTTAGGTTGAACTTATGATCATCTTGCCTCTACTTCCCAAGTGCTGGGGTTATCTCCAGCCAAAAATAACAGGGATGGAGGAAGGAAGGGAGAAAAAGAGGGAGGGAGAGAAAGAGGGACACAGAAAGTAAAGAAGAAGAGGAGGAAGAGGAAGAAAAGATGAAGAAGAGAGGGAGATGAAGGAAAGAAAGGAAAGAGAAAGATGGACAGAAAGAAAGAAAAGAAAGAGAGAGAAAGAAAGAAGAAAGAAGAAAGAAAGAAAGAAAGAAAGAAAGAAAGAAAGAAAGAAAGAAAGAAAGAGAGCAAGAAAGAAAGAAAATTCTTGTTTTTAAAGAAACCATTTTTTACTGTACCTCAACTATCATTTAGTCTGGATCACTAAGCCAAAAGAGAATGCCCTGTGTGTGCTGGAATTTCCTCTAGATGGCGCTCCAAGGCAAAGTTTCCCAACCAATGGCGGGAAAGCCCGTGACCCCTTCCTTGAAAGCGTCTCTTTTCTTCTACCAAGAGGGATTCAGGCCAGTGCAAAATAAATGTTTTCTTTAAAATACTCGCCGCCAAAGCCAGTCTGTTGGAACAGAGTCGCTTCTCTGAGGCTGGGTTTGTTTTATGACCACGAGGTAGCATGAATAAGCCTGCCTTCTCCCGGTGACCTGAAACCTGATGGTGCATTTTCCTAAACCTATTGTCTGGGCAAAGCTGTGCTTCACTGCGGAACAAATTTTGGTCCACACACCACGGGACACTCAAACTATGAATATATACATACACCAGCTTTGTACCTTTTATCTCTAAAATCATTTCACACAGAGAAAATAAGATTATTGACTCAGAATGATTTTGCATTCAGTCTCATGTTTAGAAAACCAAATAATTTTAGCTCCTTAGAAATTAAAAGAAACAAAGGAGAACTTTATAGGACAAGCAATTTGATATGGATTTAATTTAAAAATTTGTGGAATCAAAGCTTTAAGGTTATCTTTTTTTTTTTTTTAAGGGATACCTGTACAGTTAAATTTCCCCCAGCTTTGACTTCCTCTAAAAATATACTAGGTAAGACTCTCATTTGTGGCTAAAACAGAGACTAAAAACATATATATCAATGGCACCTATACAAATTCTCATTATTTATATAAATAAGAAATGCTGGCCAACATGTGTAATGAAAGATGACGACCATGGCTCATCTATGTAGTCACAGTGTAAGCCAGACACGGGTGTGAAGCATTTTTGCTTGTAGTCTGTAAACTAAAAGGCATGCCTGGATGTCCAAGTTACAGGCACACTTTGTGTTTGTTTGTTTTATAAATGATGTATGACCTCCGACAGATCTTTCCAAGGGGCACAGAAAGAGTTTCCTTAAGGGTCGGGATTCTTTACTGTCTTCTCAATAGGCTCGTCATCACTCAGAGCACTGCCCTGCTTCCTGTAGTGCTCAATAAGCAATAGTTGAATGCGTGACTTTTAAAGAGTCATGTTGCTCCAGGTTTTGGGTTTGGTTTGGTTTAGTTTTTAAGCACTCTAAAATGGCGAACAACTTTCATTGCTCGAGCTCGTGATCTTATCACGTCACGCTAAGGTTCAGCTAGGGTTCATATAGGATATTATGATCTTGCAGAATTCACTGGATATGGAAAGAGAAGAGCGTGTGATCACATTAAAATTTATGGTGGTGCCGGTGGCATGGCGCTGGTGGGGAGGCCCGGTTAGACACTAACAACGGAGCGTCACAGCGCACACATTGACACTGCCTGACATTTACTGGGGAGTCCTAAATCTGCAGTGTGACAGAGTGTGCCTTGGCCCATCTTTGTGTTGTCAACAAAATTTTGGGGGGAGATGGCCACGCCATTTTATTGATAATTCAAACTGGGGAGCGGAAGGGACATTTGGGGTGGGGGCGGGGCATGAGGGCGTGGGGGGCGGGGCATGGGAGTGTGGAGGGGCAGGGCGTGGGGGAGTGGAATCAGTCCTTGTCTCAAGCTGAAGAGTCTCCTGCCGTCCACTGACTGCCATTCTCAGATAAGTCCTTGATCTTCGAGGCTAAAAAGTTCTCCCAAAAGGAATCTCAGGAATGCAGTGCAAACCCTTTGCTTCCCCCCTTGGGAAAGACAGAGCCAGCCAGTTGTTAAACAAAACCTTTCAGTGACCAGAATCCTCATCACGACAAAATCAAATTCCTTGTGACATTAGCAGGTAGGATAGGTTCTGTGACTGCCTGTACTAAAAAGTAAACGGTAATTGTGTTTGAGATCTCAAATAGCATTTACCCTAGCACCGCGTTGCCAGTGTAAGTAGTTACACTTACCTTAACATAATTGCTATATGCTATACAGCTATTGCTATAATAATATAATGAAATTTGTGCATTAGAACATTTAAATCTTCGTGCAGATGTCATCACGTATGTATGGGTCATTTCGTATGTAGAGAAGGAGCGACCGTTAGTGTTTCTGCAGAACATCAGCTGTAGCCATCATAAACTGTCAGTGGGGTTGACCAGTTGGATGCAGTGGCTCCATTGCCCTTAAGACGCCTGCCCCTGCAGTCACGTGAAAAGGCTTTTATTTTTATTCTCCCCACCTGCATTCCAGAGCCCCAATTAGGCACTCCGTGCTTCCAGCCGATGCTCTCTTTATTCACATTTATTTTATAAAAAGAAAAAAGGCAAGGCCATACGTAATTAAGAACCTGGTGTGCTAATAACCAAACATACAAAGGGGCAGAAGGACCATTCAACCCATTTCCTCTCACAGGAGAGCAGCCTCCATAACTCACTTTAAGCACTGCCATTCATGAGTTATGAGTCATTCCCTTTCTAGTGAAAATAAATTCTCCTGCACCATCAGCCCGCGCTGGGTATTTTTCTCAGGACATGTAAATTGTAAAAGTGTACGGGCATAATCGTGTCTGACACTACCAAGAAACTGTAAGCCCTTGTTCATGGACACAGGCTTGTAAGGAAATGCATGCAGTTTGGGGGCTGGGGATATCTAGTTACAATTCAGGGTTCTTTGGGTTTTTTTAAAAAAATAAATATTATTATTATTAAAGGGAGTTTATTCTTGAGGTTTTTACAGTGTTGGTAAACTGCTTAATCTGTCGCTTTGTGTTTTATGGCGCCAGACAAATCCTTCAGGTCAGAGAGACCCAGCAGCCAAGCCACGGTCATTTATCACAGCTTCCATTTTCCACGCTGTTTGACTTCCTAGTGGCACTTTCTTGGGACTGAAACCTGGCACCTAAGGGTGTTAAGTGAGAGGCTTTAAAAAGTTTTAAATTTTCACAGGTCTCATATTTAATCCTGATTCACTGATGGCAAATAAAATTTGGGGCAAGCTTTGCAGAGTCCCTGTATTCTTGAAACCCATGGACTGGGTCTCTTGGGATGCCTTGAGAGTCCTGGCTTTCTGCACAATTAATATGCTCAAAGTGATCTCTCTCTGTGTGCTCACAAACCTGTGATCTTATATTGTGCTCACTCATAATTCATCATAAATAAATTATAAGCTGTATTTCTAAACATGCCCCTCCCCCACCTCAATCTAAACACACACATTCTTAGTGTTAAAAGCTACGGCTCTGGGAATCCAATAACCATCTACCCTTGCTTCTGGCTCTGTTTATTGTGTCTCTAAATCGAGAAAGAAGCCTCAGTTTCTTTGAGTATCTTTCCAAGTTTTATTTCCTTTTTAATCAGTACATTATTTTTTCAGCTTTGCTGTGGTACTTAGCTAGAGATTTTCCCTATACCATTCAGTTCCTCTTTTTGCACAGAAATGTCAAAGAAGAAATATATTGACTGGTTTTTTTTTTAATATAATCACTCCAGAACTTTCTGAGAATGAAAGAAAGGGAATTGCCAGGCATTGTGTTATTTCTGCATTCCGGAGGCTGAGGCGAGGGGATTGTTTTAAGTTCAAGGCCAGTCCGGGCTTAGATAACAACTCCCCTTCTCAAAAAACAAAACAAAAACAAAGAGAATGTTGACAGACACCAGAAATTTGTGACGAAATATTCTTTCCAACAAGGTGATTGTGTAGTGGAGAAAGACTACAAAACACAGACTCCACTGACATTAGGTAATGTGTACTTGGCATTTACTGTAGACTTCTATTTTTAGTGTTTTTACAGTTCCAAAACCTCTTACATTATAGTGATAATTTAAGCATTAAGTCTTAGAAGCAGTTAAAAAAAAAACTAAATGTAATAGATAAAATCAACCAAAAATACTTCATGTACACATTAAAGATTTACCCAACACAAGAATTTTACAAGACATGTCACTGGGTTTGGTATGTCTCCTTTCTGAGACTTGCCGAGATAAGTATTTGCAGCACTATTTGAGTAGAAGAACCACCATTTTCCCCCAAGCACATCTTGGGTTTAGGATCTGCTACTGAGGAAAGTCATTTGGGGATAGACTACAAAGCCCTCCAGCTCTGACTTTGGTAGGGAGAATCATTGTATGCTTGAATCAATATTTTATTAATGCCAAATAAATGCTTGGCTGCATTGATCTTCAGGAAAAAAAGAAAAGCAAATGTCATCAAAACCACTCACCTCCCTAGGATAATGCAGACAACCAGAATTGCATGACAGTGTGTGTGTGATAATGGAGAGGGTGGCATGGCAGTCCCCTAACAGCTGTGGACATGTTCAACGGTCACCACTGTTAACACCAAGGTGGGCTCTGGCCACTGAGTGTCAATGTGATCGTTTGACCTTTCTCTTCCTTTGAGGAATATAAGTGACAACGTCTCTTCTTGACGTTTTCTTTTTTTTTTTTCTTTCTTTCTTTTTGTTTGTTTGTTTGTTTGTTTTTGTTTGTTTGTTTTTTTGAAACAGGGTTTCTCTGTGTAGCCTTGGCTGTCCTGGACTCGCATTATAGACCAGGCTGGCCTTGAACTCCCAGAGATCCGCCTGCCTCTGCCTCCCGAGTGCTGGGATTAAAGGCGAGCGCCCTTCTTGGCATTTTCATTGCACACAATCTGCTTGTCAAAGAAGGACCTCTTAGCTAAGAAGAGGGCCAGCCATGGCCGGAAGTTACTAAGCTCACTCCGGATGTCTGCTGGTTATTAAGATAAGTCCACTGCTACTACAACGCCTGGAAAATCCTCTGCCTAAAGTCACTGAGGATGTCAAGCAGTTTGACACTTGCCAGCCTGCCTTCAGGGCTTGCACTCAGATACTGCCACTGCCTCTTAAGTAAGCGTGAGTCCCTGCTAGAAGCATAAAGGGCCTGCAGTAAAGGCAGGCAAACCCCACACACGGTCCTTCACAGGTTTTCACCAACCTGACTCTCCTATGTCTAAGATTCAGTGACTGGAGCTGTCACTGAAGGAGCCCTTCCTGTAGAGCCACGGGTCACTGTTGGGAGGTCTCTGTCTTACCAAAGAATTCCTCACGTTAGAGGTGCCTTAACAGAGGCGAGCCCACCACCAATAGTCTGTTCAGAAGACAGGAGCACCTTACGTGGGGTGTTTTCAAAGACACCTTCAAAGTGGCCTGGGCTAAAGTAAGTGTAACAATGTACCAAGCAGAGCGCAGGACAGTGACTGCCAGCCCTTTGTGTGCTAGAATTAAAAACTAAAAGAAGTCGTGCGCTTCTTGATAAGCGCCCCCTCACTGCTCCTCTTCATGGGACCTGTAAACTCCAGCTTCTAACTATGTCAGTTGGAGCACGTTGACGTGGAGCAGGGCGGGACTTCCTGGGAGCATCCTGCCTGTTCTGGGTGGGGCTCGCTGTCTACAAGAGAAGAAGGAGAAAGTGCTGCAATGAGATCTCCTAACAGGGATGACGACTTTCTAGAACTGGGCACCTTCTGGGCTCCAAACACTACAAACAAACAATTCATGATGTGCTGTCTCCAAAAGCAAAGACAGCCAGCTGTTTAGGCCATTGCCCTCTTCCACGACGCGCAAGCTCCGTGGAGCCGGCCATTCAGCGGCCAGGTTCGCAGCACGACTGGGTACAGGTGCAGCATGGGAAGGCAAAGACTTCGGCCGTGGTCTCTACTGCACTCCTCGTTTGGCCGAGGCTGGTGCAATTTCTTAATAAATTTGCTAAGTGAACGGATGCTTTTCAGAATGTCACTATTTTATTCAAGCCTGGAATAATTTGGCTGCAGAAGTATTTGCATTTTTCAATTCAACATAAGCTACCTCATTCTATATCATTTTGTATTATAACTTAAAAAAAAAAACCAAAGTGATCATATCCAGAACCTTTTGAAATTACAAATAAAGTCTTTCTCTTTTTTTTAAGCTCTGAAAATATACTGGGTATGTAAATTTTAATGAACAAATGTTCTTTGTAAATTTTTTGACACAAAGGATTTTTTTTTTTTTTTTTGGTAATTTGACTGCTAGCCTCCTGATATATACCCAGTAGGCTTTCTCCTGTGCATATACTAGACATTTTATAAAAGTGGGCTGTTTCATTTCTGCCGCCAGATCTTTGTTTTCTAGCGAGCCTTGTTTGTAAAGTGCCGGGTGCTATCAGGTTGAGCTTGGTGCTACAGAAGCAAATTTAGACTAAGAATGTCGAATGGCCCTGTAGTGGTCCATATATTAGAGAAAAAGACTAGACTAGTACCTACCTAGAGGTTCTCGTAAGGGTTAATAAAACTGACATGCTCAGAAGAGCACTTGGCACACACCGGGCCCTATGACAGTGTTCATAATTGTCAGTGTTTGCCCAAGCCTATTTTCTCAAACACACTAATGGCTTGATCCACAGCAAGTACCTAGTCACAGCCATTAACCGAAAACCTGCCCTCCAGCACCACCTAGGGCTGACTGTGCAGCTGTTCTAACTGACTTCAACAGAACCACCACGACAGTCACTGCCTTTGTCCGGGATCGTCCTGCGTTCACTGCGCTGCAGACGCAGCCGAACACAGAATCTCGTTGGTGTGGGTAGTTTAAAGGCTTCGCTGCTGTGTGCTGTAGGAGTTAGAGGGAGAACCAGCCCAGGAAAACACGTCAGCATGGCAAAAAGCTTGCGCTGGAGGCCTGCCTGGTTCTATGCATCTGGCTGTCTCTTCACTTAGACATAGTGTATTTATTGCTTATATTTCTGACCTCCACCTTGAGGGAATTCAAGGGAGAAGATGTAGTAACACAAAGGTCAATAAAACTCATGATTATTGAGGAAAGACATAATTTCATTTGAAAGCAAAATAATAAGCTAGAGTCAAGAAATAAACACATCACGACATTCTTCCCCCGCCTCTCTGTTTTCTTTCTGACGGTGTATTATCTTCAGCAGGCAGCTGGCTTTTTCTGCTCGGTGAGGGTAGATGCAGTTCGGAATTGATGGGACTGAAGGAAGATGGATGAATTCGGGGAGGAGCAAATAGAAACTTAGTGGCAGGTGGACACTTTTCAGGCCCTGATGATTCTCAGAAACCATTTACCAGGCAGCTTTAAATCACAGTCCTGAGCAAAGGTGCTGCTTCAGTGACTCGGGCGTCACAGCGGAGAGAGGTAACTATGCCCCGTGCCACCGTGCGTCTGCCGAACTTCAAGGATTCTTTATTCGAGGGTCCACAGATGATCTCTATAGCCTTGGAGTGATATGAAATTAATAGATTTTATAGAGAGTTTGTGTGTCTCATTATATTCCCAAAGGTATTGATATAAATATCTCGTGATATAAATCAACTTAGAGCCAGGTGCTGAATTTCAAGAGGAGAAAAAATAAATAAATAAAAGGTTAGTGTGTAAAAAAAAAACAGCAACAACAAATGCAGAAAAGGGAGAGAAAAATGGTAGTTTACAACTCGGCAGCAAAGAGCAAGGCCTGGCCCTCTACCTTCAGGCCAGAGATAGAAGGTGAAGAGACAGACGCGCATGAGAACAGATTTCCCCAGACCTGCATGGGAACTAGAGGCTTCAGAAGCCACAAAATAGGGTGCAGTGGGAAGAAGAAGGAAACGGTAAGTTCCCATTTCCCCTCTATAGAGTCAAAGATTTGTTCTTACCCTAACTGGAGCAGGAAGCAGAGTATTAGCTCGAGAAAACGAGGCGTCATCCTCAAGGACACCAGAGAAAGGACCAGACACGTGTGGAGAGCGGAGCACTGCATGAATCCCGTGGACTCCTGCATGAAAGCCACGGCTCCAGGCTTTGTTTCAGTGTTTACACTGTTCCAGGCAACGGATCGAAGAGTCCAGAGGTGTGAGCTTAGATCTAGTGTTTGGGGGTCTCCACCAAAAGAGCAGCCAGGCATTTGGTCACCCCATGGCAGTGCCTGACACCCTGCAGGCACCTGGCTTGGGGCAGCGTCAGTCAGAGCTTCATTCGTAAGTGCGGATAGTCATCGAAAGACTTCTGAGAGAACACAAGGAAAAAGAAAGAGCTCAAAGGGCATGGGCAAGTCAAAGGAGCAAAAGAAAATATCAAAATGTTAATTTCCTCAGAAAGAAGGGAAAAGAGAAAGCACATCTGTGGGGGAAGAACAGTATGGTGTTAGAAAAGGAACAGAAAAAAGTGCTTATGTTAAAACTCATGGAAAGAAAGAATAGTCCGTACAGGAGATGGAAGAGAAGAGATCTTTTAAAAATAATAGAATCGATATTCAAACTATTAGAATTCCACTTATATAAGACAGGAAAATATACTGACCGGTCGGTGAGATAGCTCAGCAAGGAAAGGCACTTGTGGCCAAGCCAGACAATTGAGTTCAATTTACTGTATCCGCACAGTGGAATAAGAGGACAGACTCCTGAACGTGACCTCCATGTTCACCTTATGGCACGTCCATTCACACACACACACACACACACACACACACACACACACACACGGAAAGAAAGAAAGAAAGAAAGAAAGAAAGAGAGAGAAAGAAAGAAAGAAAATTAAAATGTACTGAAGAAGAAACAACAAAAAAAGATCTGAGGAACCATGTGCTGGAAAAGCAGAGCCTGCAGATTAGATTCACGATGCGAACAGAGTAAAGAGGAAAATCCTGAGCCAATTTTTTTGGTTTTGTTTTGTTTTTTGTTTTATTTTGTTTTGTTTTGTTTTTGTTTTTTGAGACGAAGTTTCTCTGTGTGTAGCTCTGGCTGTCCTGGAGCTCACTCTGTAGTCCAGGCTGGCCTCAAGCTCACAGAGATCCGCCTGCCTCTTCCTCCCCAGTGCTGGGATTAAAGGCGTGTGCCACCACCACCCGGCTTCCTGAACCAATTTTAT
This sequence comes from Acomys minous, assembly GCF_964271855.1. Classification (NCBI taxonomy): domain Eukaryota; kingdom Metazoa; phylum Chordata; class Mammalia; order Rodentia; family Muridae; genus Acomys; species Acomys minous. The sequence continues at coordinate 110,850,675 of NC_140491.1, read as the reverse complement.
CTTTGTGTAATTACTAAATGCTGGGAATAGAGCAGACAGCCACAAGCAAGCACACTAACACTCAACGTGTTAGGACTGAGATTGTCACGTTCTTCCTAAGAGCAGCCTCGTGACCCAGATGGTAAAGTAATCAGCCTTTTAGAACCCCCGAGAGAAACCATTTCCCCGTAGAATCCTTAGGCAAACTAACGGCTAAGTGTGAAAACAGAACAAGGTCCCCTCACCCCAACCATGTAAAGCCTTGGAACAACTGGCTCCCGAAAAACTGACATGCTTTTCAAATGAAGACCTGCAATAGGAGGCAGAAATTGAGGAAAGGTTTAGGATGCAAGAGGTAGGAGATCATCCTCATCCTCAAAGAAGTTTGAACTCTAGGAATTGAGAGTATTTAAGAAAACAGTCATATGTATTAGGTGGCTGGGCAGTAGTTCCAGGGCGATCATGGTGAAAGCTCTGTGCATGGAGGGGCGGTGCAGGGACCATCACCTCTCATCAAGACACACTGGGATGTGCTCCCCTCTGCCCTGCGTCAGCTATCAGCCCTTAGGCACAGACGGAGCCTCTCCTTGACTCAAATTCCTCATCCATGAATGGGGATAATAATAGCTATTACCTCCTAAGACTGGTTAAAAAAATATTAAGTAAGTTAAGCAGTTGAAAACTCCTATGCAGCAGGGGGGGGAGTGGCGCACACCTTTAATCCCAGCACTTGGGAGGTAGAGGCAGGAGGATCACTGTAAGTTCGAGACCAGCCTGGTCTACAAAGCAAGTCTAGGACAGCCAAGGCTACACAGAGAAACCTTGTCTCAAAAACAAAAACAAAAACAAAAGAAAAAGAAAAGAAAACTCCTACAGGAATTAATAGAAACATAGGGATGACTGTGTAAATATTTGGTGAATAATCCAGTGCTCAAACATATGTATGTGGTAGTAAAGTCACCAAGTTCGTTGAACAGAAGAATTTGGTTGCCTTTAGGAATCAGGAAATAGGAACAATGTAGACTGCAGATTTTTTGGCTTTAGGTTTCTTAGTATGGTTTGAGAACCCTATTACAGGTAATAAAATAAACAAAAACTAATATCCAGCAGGTTTTGAAGTGAAGGGTGCACGCAAGCTTTGGCGACGACTTTGGCAAGAGCCCCAGACGATTTATTAACATTCCCATTTGTTGTGTAAGTGATGTCATATGTGTTTCCAGAGCTAGCCAGGGAACCAAGTCAGTTTCTGAGAAATAAAATGGTCAATACAGGAATCCATTGCTCAGTTATGTCTGTATTAAAGCCACGAGTAATTAAAAAGCAGCGTTTTCATTGCCCTACAAGAGGCTTACTGGTATTAGCCCGTGATTCGAGATTTGTGGAAGAGAAACACGCATGAAAAGTCATTTCAGGCTCCCTCCCCCTCCTCCACCATGTGATAAAGAATTTAATAAGTAATGGAACAGAAGACTTCGCTGTAAGGGGGAGGGGCGGTAAAAGGACCAAGGACTGAGGGAGGCACACGGATCTTTCTCCCGAAGCCGTGTTTCCCCATCCTCCAAACTAATGGGCGGGTCAGCTGGAGCAGAGAGCTGGTACTGTTCTTGCGCCCATAATGATGTCCAACTGCGCCCAGAAGGAATCACGCCCCAGCCATGCAGCTCACGGGGCTACCGGGGCCGGAAACAAAGACTTCAGAATGGTGTGTGCTTCCTGGTTGCCTAACTGCTCTGTTTCTAATACTTACCCGTTTGCATTTCCATCAGCCTGATATGGGTTAAGGGACTTATAAGATAGTTCTAGAACAACATCGTGAAGCAGTTGAGTACTCCTCTCTTCCTCCGTTTGTCATGAACGAAGCTTTTTCTATATTTGCTTACTCTCATTTTAAGTAGCAGCTAACAGGCTGGAGAGACGACTGCTCTTCCAGAGGCCCCGGGTTCAAATCCCAGCACCCACATGGCAGCTCACAACTCTCTGTAGCTTCAAGATCCAACACCCACAGATATACATTCAGGCAAAACACCAATGCACATACAAATAAAAAAAATAATTTTAAAAAAAGTAGCGGCTAGGGACTAGAGCATTTCCGTTTTGAAGGTCCCTTCACATCCCCCTACTTCCAAATGCATTGCTTATCATACTTTGTGCGGTGGCACAACACACGTCACTCTGGGCCTTTCCCAAACTGCTGGTGTGGAGAGCACAGCCTCTCTAAAAATAAAGGGAATGAAACAGTCTGAGCTTTGTCCTGGTGTCAGAGCAAGTGAAGTCCTCACTGTGGGGACCTTAGGCTGAGCAGCTGACCACTCAACACACTGTCACCTAGGAGGGTGACAGTTAATCATTTCCTTAAATGATGCAGGCTTGAAACCAGCCGATGGCTGCTCAGCCGACTGAGTTTTCCCAGTCTCCCTGCCCCTGGCACTGACCTGCCATTGTCCCCTTCTTCCCAGACTGCTGGGTTTCAAGAGATTCTGACCGAGGTGGAAATTTTAGCTGCGCTTGTGGGATGCCTGTGTCACGACCTGGACCACAGGGGGACCAACAACGCCTTCCAAGCTAAGTAAGTGCCCTAATTGTTGTGACTTCAACGCATTTGCCTTTCTGTTCCGAGCCAAAGGTGACGAGAGCTAAAGAGTAAAGCATTAATTTCTGGCATCGGAGGCCAAAGCCATGCAGGCTGGGGCATGCATGTCATGGGGCCCATCCATCTTTATAATTCCCCCATTCTTCTTTTAATTGCAAATTTGCCCTTCATGTCATGCTTGTTGATTTGGTCTGTCTCTGCTGACCTCAGTCAGAGAGCACGGCTCATGTTTTCAAAGTCCTATTCTTTCCCTCTCAGCCTATTTGCCCCTCCCCCAAACCCCCCCCACCCCTACCCTCCCACCCCCATTCCACCCCCAACCCCCAACCCCACCCACACTCCCCACACCCACACAGCCCCAATCCCACCTCCACCCCCAGTCCATGACAAGCTGCCTGGACCTGCTCCTCTCAAATCTGCTTTTGAGATGATTAGAATAAAAACAGGCTCAGGCAGATTAATAAAACAGATATTGCTTTGCTCTTCCCATTCCTAGACCCATGAAAAGACAAACGTAGACAAAGGACTCACATAAACACAGGGATGGGTAAGCGACTGTACACCATGCACACAAGTCATGTGGACAGAGCAACCTGTCCCTCAAATAAGTTGTAACCGGTCAAGAAAGCCACTGATTGGTTGGCTCACATTGTGGCAAGGGCCACAGGCCTTGGGCATGTTAGAAAGATAGTTAAATTTCAGGTGTCGGGACTCCTGCAATGAGGCCAGGTTTTAATGTCCTTAGAACCAGCTATCTGTGAAGATGGTCAGGCACTGTGGAGAGATGTTTCCGGATGGGAAGGGAACAGTAAGAAAGGCTTCTGTAGAGAGGTGAGGTTAGCTTTTAGATGACAGATTTCAACGTTCTCAGAGAAGGTGGACCTCCGCTGGCTGAAACTCCAACGACCCACTGTGAGTCAGCCAGTTGCTTTCAGCCTGTCATTCCTTTTAGTCCCTCCTGAGTCAGACCTTGACATCCTGGGCCCTGGTATTTGCTCTAGTCTAGCAAACTGTTTTGATCACGTGTCCTTCTCTCCATCCTTCATCCTATAACCCACCGCGTCAAGCTCCCCTCCTCAATACCCGGTACCCAACAGCTCCTTAACCCTCTTAAACTTCCGTGACGTTCAGCCTGAAAAAAAAAAAAAACCAGAACCCAGCCTTAGTTCACTCTGACAATTCAATTTCTTGCCGCCCTGCCTAGACTTGTCAAAGCCCTGGGAGGAAATATCACAGTTATACGAGCTTGAGACACCGCTGATACACATCTTCTCAACCCAGCCGCGCGCTCAGGGCTCCGTGCCAATCTTTCTGCGTACTCCACCAGCTCAGCCTGCGTGGCTCTTAGCGGTTAGGTACAGGCCTGATGCTCTCTTTTCCCAAGCTCCGCTGCCTCCTCACACCGTCTACAGATCACCTTGCCTCCTACTTCACCGAGAAAATTGAGGCCATCAATCGAGAGCGATCTCAATTCTCTCCCCTGCCACCTACACACTTATCTACCTCCCCGTCCTTTCCGCTTCCCCTCCTATCTCAGTGAAAAGACTGTCTTTCCCGCGTCTGAGGCTAATCCCTCCACCTCTGCTCTGGATCTTTCCTTCCTCTCTCCTCTGGGACCCGTCATCATCAACCGCCCTCCTCCTTCCTGTACCTACATCTCCCCGTGTATGAGGGCTCTGTCTCTAACCATCATGAACAATTCTGTCCCATCTTGAAAAACCCACCATCACCCCTGACTTGTCTTTTTAGAGACTATTCTATTTCCTTCTTCCCTCCCTAGGCAAGCTTCCCGGAAAAGTGTCTGTGCTGGGTGTCTTTGCTTCCTCCCAGGCCTGCCTTCGCCCAGGGCGTTTCATCCCATCTCACAAGCGAAGCTGTCCCCAGTGACCCCGTTTCCAAAGCTGTTGTATCCTCCATTCTCGGCCCTGCACGCCATGGGTTGTATTTTCTTCATCCTAAACTTCTCTTCACTTTTTCCCTCACAAGAGATAATTATCTACCTGGGTACCCTTCCTCCTCAGTTTGCCTCAAGGCCTCTCTTCTTGTGCCCCGGTTGCTCTCCTGTTCTGGTGACTATTTGTGCAGAGAGGGCCTCCACTCATCCACTTCCGAGCCCTAGCCGCACCTCAGAGACACAACTCACAAGTGCTTATGCCAACTGTCGGAAGAGCCTCCTACTTGAAGACCCAGAGTCCTCTAGTTTTTACTCCTCCCCTTCATCCGAGTCCCTCTGTCTCTTAGTCTCTATGCCAGCGAATGCACAAGTCACGTGGCAGCCTCAGTGAGGTCTCATCAAAGCATCATATCTTGGAGCAACCTCCACTTCCTTGTAACTCTTCTGGTGCCACAAAAGATGTCCCAGCCCTCCTTGTGCCTGCTTGGTACTCCGAAAAAAATCCTTTCTCGTCAACAAAGGTGTTAGTGTCCCTCTCCTGCTTCATCCTCAGGCCGCCGGGGAATTTTAGATATTCATATTCCTTAGTAGGCCCTTAAGGCTCCTTTATATCAGATTCTGGCTCATTTCCCTGACTTAGCACTGACTTGCCTATCCAATCATCCCGGACAGAAGTGAGGATTCATCCCAGGTCTCAGTGAGGCCCTGCTAGCCCAGACCTTTCTGGTACCCTTTGTGCTGTTTCCCAGGTCCAAAAATGCCATCCTGTTCCTTTCCCCACAGCTGCTCTGAACACACCACTCCCGTGGCCTACCCCAATGCACACTCTCTTCATCATTGTTTCTTCCTTCACAGTGCCCTGGCAATGTCTTTTTAGAAGTATGCTGACTTTCAGATGTATTCCCTCTTCTTCCTCAAGTCCTGTGACCCAGTAGGAACATAATAAACACACAGGAAATGTTTGCTGAATGGATGGATGGATGGTGACTGGATCATTTGTATGTTTTTTTAATATACCTTCTCAATAAAGCTTTTTGATTCTTAAATAAATGTGGCCTTTTACAGATGCAGATGGTGAAACATAGCCTTAAAATTACATAGGTTTGATACTAAAATAAAGGCTTGAAGCCCATTAAAGTGTACACCATGGGCTCCTTTTGACAATTACTTATTTCAAGTTTGTTTGAATGTCCTTTTTTTGCTCCCTCCCCCAATTCCTCTTTTTTATGCCAACGATATGTTGTCAGTATATTTCTCTCTAGGACCATCTTCTCTTCCCCCTACCATATCACTACTGATGCAAAAAGAAGTCATAACTAGTTAGCATTGTGTCTGTAAGCCAAGAATGAACTCCCCATATATTCTTTTAAGAGAGACATGGACAATGGTACAGGGGACCTGAATACCGCTGGCCCTCTGCAGCCAGTCTGTGCATCACACTGATCAGGGAAACACCCCTCAACATTGACCCCCTCAACAGATTAGACCAAAAGTCCACACCTGACCAAAGACAGGCCAGTACGATACTGCTGTGTCCGCTCACGACATTGCATCACTTAGCTGTAGAGAGCTGAGCTGCAGCTCCACACAGACTTGGGGCTGGGAAAGGCTCTGGTGACCACATACCAAGTGGATGAGAGAGAAAAGAAGGCCAGTCTACAGAAGGGAGGGGGAGGAAGATAACTGTTAGAGAGAAGGCAAAAGGAGACATGTAAATGGAGAGAAACCGGGAAAAAAATCAGACTTTGACCCTGTCTTTCTCCGTTATTTTTCCTTCTACTGGGGCATTCAGCCATTCTTATGACCGAGTCGGGGTTCCTGTGTCACTCAACCTAACCTCTTCCAGACAAAGCTTATTATTCCACATTTATGTTTCTTGCAAATAACAGTCCCCAAGACCAGGGAAATGGCAATTCGTCTGTTAGCTCTACTAAGGCCTCACCCAAACTTCTGTAGATAGCTTTGTCTCCATTTTACAGCTTGTCCAAATTTACCCACAAGAATGTAATATAGTGGCAATTAGACCTGGGCTCTCTGATACCAAAGACCACTCTTTTAACTATTGCATCAACGTTTTCCCTGACTTGGTGACATGTCTTGGACTATTGATACTGAGCTTCCAATTTGTTGGCTATCATGCCAGATAAGCTGTAGAAAACTGAAATGTGTCCTGATATCCAGCAACTCAAAATGTAGAGCTGTAACAACTGTGGGACTGAGTTAAAAAAGCTTCCAATCTTTCAATATCTTAATCTTTCCAAAGTGGAAGTGAATGCCCCTAAGTCTCAGATTAGTTGTTCAGGGACAAACAGCCTTCACAGATATTAGGTGAGTAATAACTTGCCACCACCAGATGTTTTTTTATGCCCCAGTCCCACTAGCAATTCTACACGCTCTAAGATGGTAGAGTGTGTCCGCAAACCACATCATCTTGCACCCAGTCTCCCGGCTCATAGATGCCCATTGGCCCTGCTACTACCCAATGGAGACGTATTTGGATTTATAACACTTACTGCCAGCTTGACCTCAGGTAAGATTCCATTTGACAGTGAATGTCAGGAGAGGCTTAACACACTCTTTAGTGATTAGGGTAAAAGTTATTCAGGGAGTGAGTTACCACTGCTTAAAAATCCATGGAAAGACACCTGTAACATTTGCTCCTCTTGTATTTCTCAATAAAATAAGAGTGTTTCCAAGGCCTTATGTTAGGCATCCTGGGAGAAGTTGGAAGTGCAGCAGAAAATCCTTCTTTTAAACTTTTTCATAGTCTAAACCCAACCTTTCAGGTGATCTTGGCAACAGAGCCTAAATGCCACAGTTATTATGAGGCAAAGCATAGGCTACCTTTCCCCCCCTCCCCCATATATAAGGCTATAAAAAGGAAAAACAGGAGACTTTTGGCAAGGGACAAATTACTATATAAAATGCAAAATGCCTCCACAATAAAGAAGTGTGGCTTCCGTTAGAGCCCAATTTGATTTATACTCTTAGCCTTTCTGATAAGTGAACCTTTGCATTTTCATATTTTATCCCTAATTTTTAAGTATCGGAGAGCGTGCAGAGAATGATCAATAAGCAGAGAGGCCACCAACACCACCGCGCTCTGAAATTGCTCCTCTCGCTTTTTCTCCAGGGACAGCAACGGCCACTCATCCCCCCTCTATTACAGCTGCCCCTGATGATTAAATATCAGCACGGCACAGCTTTGTAGTATATTCTCCTAGGAGACCCGTCCTATTCATTTCTAGCATAATCTCTTACACTCATTTCTTGGGGATGAAAACCCATCTTGTCGCTTTCGGCCAGGTCCCAGAAGTGAAATACTAGGGCACATTAATCTGCCCTGACAGCCTAATCCCACTCCTCACAACCTCCCAGCAATTCCCAGCTTCCTAATTACCTTCCATAGTTTGCCTTTTTAAGGTTTCCTCAGAGCCACGGCTGCACACTGCATTAGCTCCTTTTTTTTTTCCTAAAGAATATGCATCTCAGGACGTGAGGAAGGTGTGCTGTGGTGTGCATGGACTTTGGGTGTCTGCGCGAAGCACTGGGTGTCTGTGGCAACAGAGCTGCGCCCTGTGCATCTCGGTACCTTTCCCCTCTACGGACTGCCAGTCTGAAAATGAAAGATTGTAGAATCTGGGGTGACCCAGGCAATAGTGCCCATCAGGAATATTCACGTTTATAAATTACCATGCTTCCTCTCTCCCTCTTCCCATACGCTGTGTATGTACACACACATGTACATGTAAATATACATGATCCTATTTCTACAGCTATGGGCTATGTGCCCAAAGCCAGTTATATAATATATATATATATTTGCCGTAGACAATCAAAGTGAGATGCGGCCTTAAAGCCAATCTTCTCATGTGACCGATAGAAGGTTTGTTTTTGTTTTGTTTTGTTTTTTCATTTAAAAAGTAGGAGTATATATTCATGCAGTGTTTTACATGAAATACATGGGCTCCTTAGAAATGGCTCTATGATCAGTTAAGAGTGCATAAGGCTCCACATCACGCCCCTTCCTGTAGGACCACAGTGCATGTTTTTAATGTATTGATGACTGGGGACTCCTGTAGTAAGTGGTTTGAGCTTTTAAAGCCAGCATTTCTCCAAGTTACCTGATGTTGGAACCCATTTTACTTCAGCTCGCTGTATCTTCTGGCATTTCAAAGAAGCAATACCCTGTGCGATGTTCACTGGCAGTTTATCCTGACGTGCGGGTTTATCTCCTACTGTCATGTTTATTTTCTGTTTTATTTAAATTGGCTTTCGCTCTCAGTGATCCTAGGACATCCAAAGTGAGTGGGTGCGTAAGGGCATGGCAGGCAGGTTTCCTGATGAGCCTTGGCCAGGACAGGAAGCACTGAGTGGTTTGAACGTCTTAGAAACACTGGTAGGAACCGCATGCAGCAGTACAAATCAGGGGCCCACGTGAAACAGAAGGGTTGCTTCAGTGACTTTACTGAAGTCGGTGCCAGCTCCACTCTCTGGGTCCTAAGATGGCTCCCTGCCTCCTTGCTGAGGATTTTAGTACATGAATCTGGGAGGACTGCACGCTTCCTGAAGGTAGCACCCGTGAATTACACATCTGTATTTCCCAAGCCTGGAACCTGACAAAATAATAATCGCCAGAGCTTGCTGGCCACATGAGTGATAGGGACGTGTATCCGGGCACACAGGAATGGACGAATGAGTTCCAGTGTCTTCTTTGCACTATGACCGCGTGAGTATAGTTCAATCTCCAAATTTGCATATTTTCCTGTGCAGAATGAAAGCTGGGATGATATAACGGAACAAACGGAGAATCCAGTGATAAGCCCTGTCCATCTGCTGGAGCGCAGCAGTTCTGAAGCCACAAGGACAAAGGGAGGCAATGCAGAGCGAATTAAGCCTGAGACTGCCTACTATAAAATGTCCCCTTCCCCAGGGCATCCCCGTCCCCATCCTAACAAAGAAACCACTAAGTGACGTGTGAACCTCTAGCTAGCTTACCTTTGTATGGGGTCTGCTAAGCCCACAGGAATATGAAGAGCTTAGATGTCCCCCCTCCCGCCAGCAACTGTTAGGAGGACCCACCCGTGAGTGAGGAGAACCTGAGCAGGCTAGTTACGGTAACAAAGATGAACGAAGGGATCAGAGCCTGAGCTTAACAGCTACGCTAGCAGAACACTGAACTGTGCTTTTGAAAGCTCCTTTCATTGGCGGCCAAGAGCTTCATAAAAAAATCGAGCCTCAAGCTGCACTCAGGAGGCGGAGGCAGAGGCAGGCAGATCTCTGTGAGTTCAAGGCCAGCCTGGTCTACAAAGTGAGTCCAGGACAGCCAGGGCCACGCAGAGAAACCCTGTCTTGAAAAAAAAAACAAAAAACCCAAGTCTCAAATATCAGAAATGTGTGTTACATTTCTAATTCTTCCACTGTAATGAGAAGTCTACAAATTACCTAGACCTGATACTAGCTGGCTGTGTAATCTTATAAGACTTGTGTAACTTCTCTAAGTCTTTGGAGTAAAGTAGAAAAAAATGTACCTATTTTGTAATTGTTACCACGACTCAGTGGAGTTATGCACTAACTGGTAAGTGTGATTCCCAGTGCATGGTGGGTACTTACTGACAGTGGGTATAATTAGTAATAATATAGTCATTATAAAATAGGCTGACACACGTATTGCTGTCAGTCTCCTGGTTTAACCATAATCTCTCCACACAACACCATGAGCAAGTAATTTTTAAACACCTACTCCATGCCAGGCCCACAGAAAGCTCAACATCCAAACCAACGTCATCTTTGGAAATGCACTCCACCTAAGACAAGTAGCGACTGACTTTAAATACTAACCCGTCAATAAGATTAGCCTGGACTTTGCTCCCTTCTTAGACAATGCCACAAACTCAGGCAAGGCTTACAGAAATAACATATGCCTGACTGAAATCTAGTTCCCTCCTTCACTAACACCTCAGGATCACAAGCTCCCCTCACTTAACCGTGCAGCTTCTCCTGGAGTACAGTAGCTCTGAGTCCCTCCAAGGGTCACGGGTCCTCTGAACCCCTGAAACTGATGGTGGCCTTGGGTTGCCTCACACTAGAGGTGCAAGGCAGCTTGGTAATGAAATCCTTCTTGTTTATAGGTGCAGCCTTTTCTTCTCACACCAGCAGGACAGGCTATGCGCTGTCAGTCTCCAGCCCTGGCGAGTTAGGGCCAAACTGTTCTTTCAATATTGCAAGTACCCTGCAGTAAGCCAGCAAAGAAAGCCAGCACGGGGATGAATCCTCAACTGAGTTCTAGAATGACTACTTGGTTCCCTGAGTCTCTCTTGACTCCTAATATGCTCTACATCCTATTCCAGAGAAACAGTTGGGAATGAACTCTTGGAATATTCCAAAATAAGGACTTTACTGAGGGATTATTGTGGGGATTACATTATTGAGGGATAGGCTTTTCTACATAGGTGAAATTTACAGAGAGCTTGCAGTAATCCCCTCAGGTGTCAGTGAACATTTTGTTCCTCTAAAATGGAAATGTCTCTGTGTGTTTTAATTATCTATTAATAATTAATGTAGACTCCCATCTACTCCCACACTGGCACTATGACAGGCACTTGCAAGCGTTTTATTGTAGTCTCGTAAACAACAGATGAGGCGAAACAGACAGTACTGGCATGGTTTTAGAGACAAAGAAACTGGGCCTTAAAGTCAAGTAATTGCTCAAGGCTACTTACTGAAGGAAGAAATGTGACTTCACATCCAAGGAATTCTCTAGTCTTCTACATTAAGATATGATAGTAAAACTTGGGTGAAAAGACCCTAACAGAGGGCTGTTAAAATGTATGTAGAGTAAATTATGAAGATGCTACAGAATTCCCGAAGTAGATAGTCAAGGACATATGATAGGAGAAAGTTTCTGTGCATACTCAGATGATAGATAAGGCCTAGTTCATAAAGACTGCATGCATCACAGAGGCAAACATTATCGCACACACACATATGCACACACTGCTGTTACATATTTTCCTTTTGTTCATTTTCTCATGATCACATATTATATCGCTCACCAGTCTACAAATTCACTAAAGTCAAGGACTGTGCCTTCTTCATTGTATGCCATCCACAGCATCCATACTAACCCATAGAGAGTTCTTGAAAAGTTTGCCTAAGAGGTGAATGGACTCCACAAGCAGTTACCCAGAATGCATTTGCTCATGGTCCACCACCAAAAGCAGTGTAGTCCAAAGAGCCGGTGTGGGAAATGGTAAGGTGAAGGGTTCCGCCTACCCAGCTTCTGTTCTCTTTCAGGAGTGACTCAGCGCTGGCCCAGCTCTACGGGACCTCGGCGACCTTGGAGCATCACCATTTTAACCATGCCGTGATGATCCTTCAGAGTGAGGTGCGACCCCCTGCAGAACGCCGACTAAAGGACTCCCATTCTCCCTGTGCCACGCCATGTGCAAACCCACAGACGCAGGAGGCCGTGGTTAAGTTATACTCAGGCCTCGGTGCCTTTCGCGAGCCTGTCACATGTCAAAGACCTTGTTCCAGGTCTTCCTGAGCTGACTCCTTTGGCCCCCTTGGAGGTTTTACAGACTCACTTACTCGGTAACAGGTAGAGGCTACTTATCAACAGAGTACCATCTTATCTCCATTAAAAGATGCAGACTACCAAGGAGAAGACTTATTCCTGAGTGGCCCAACTTTCTCATTTTTGTGAAACTCAACGCCATGGAAAGAGATGGTAGAAACAGTAAGAGTGAAGCTTAGATAGAGAATAAAAGATGAAAGAACTTAAACTTTTTGGTAGGACTGAATTTGACAGTAAGACATGGGCACTAACCTCAAGGCCAGGGATATGCCTTATTTTCCTTCCTGCAGCAACATAGGACTTAGAAGGCATTTGGGGTGTTGACTTCTCTTTTTCTGCAGAGAAAAACAGAAACCACTAACTGACCCTGGCTGTGGCAGCTGAGTTTTTGAATTGCCAGGGAGAATCTGTTTAATTTTCAAAAGGCATACAGACCCCCTTTTTTTTTCAGGCCCGAAAGGGATCATCTGTGCCCTGCTATTTGTCAGCTCTCTAGCTATGCCATTAATTATTATTATTATCGTCATTAAGGTCCTGCTTCACTGGAACAGCATCATTAAATATGGAGGCTTTTTTTTCCTTCCCTCTAGACTATCTTAAGAAAGCGTGTCTTTTGTAGTATCACCAAAGCCTTCATTCAACCTCATAACAGAGACCCACCACTCCTAAGTGGGATAGGGCACAGCCCCTGCCAGAGGTGTTGTGTTGTCATTTAGGAATAAGGCTCCTAGGTGAGAGCCTCGGGAACTGGTGGAGCCAGCTTCCTGTCATCTGTGGTTCTGGAATATAGACACTGAAAGCTGCAGAGGAGGTAGAGGTAGCGGGTCGGCTTTGGCTTGGGGAAGCCCCACCTTTGTAATCGTAGGGATTACAGTCCAGCTCCCTCGGCTTGCGTCATCTAAACATGGCACCCGGGCACTTCTGCTCCTACTTCTTTTGAGTGGAAATGGAAGCAGGCACTGGACCCCTGGGCCCTACCATCCCTCCATTCTGCCATCAGGAAGGCAGATGTCACCACTGTCCCACTTTCTAATTTACACAGGTGTGCAGAGGCTAGAGGGCTTGAGGAAGTCGGCTCCGGACCTCTTAACTCTGCACACCCGGCTTTCCCATCCGCGCCGTGCTCGCTAGCTCCCTAGGGTGAGTGTAGTCCTTATGAGAATCTCATTCCCACTGAGGGACCAAGCCTTAAGGTGCTGCTCAAGGCCAATCTGCATATTCAATCATTCGCTGATGCAAACTAACTTTTTTTATAAGTTAAAGCTGATTTGGCTGGCTCTGTACTCCCCCAAGAACAGTACTATTTACCATATCCTTTAAAAGTAGTAAAAGGCAATGTCACAGGATAGCCAGGACCTTCAAGTGCAGGTGAGTTCTCTTTTCTCAATGCAAACTTCTGCTCTGCCTTGCTCCTGAGGTTCTCTTGCTTCCACTGGGTGACCTGTGGATGAACCTGGTGGTGACCTGTGGGTAACCTGGGTGAACCCGGATGGCCACTTCCATCAAGGCTTTAAACTACTTTTTCCCAGGCTCTGGAACACTTGCTTGCAACTGTTCCATGAGGCAATGCTCAGGCAAAACAGAAGAAAAACCTGGGCAAAGTCATGGTCCAGCTTTCCTTGAGTTCTTTGCCCTCTTAATCATTGAATAAAGCCTAGAAGCATGCACTTGAAAAATGACTATTAATATTGGACCTGGTCCCAGGTGGAACCAACATCCTGTGGCCCAGGAGTGGAGGGCTCACCCAATGAGATAAATTAATTCAGCAAAGCAGCACTTCTCCTAGTGCTTGATTAAAATGAAATTGCTAATTGATATTCTGGTTCCCCTGATGAATTAACTCACCTCCCTAGTGGAGAACAGTTTATTCCCGAGAAGCCGTTTTGCTCCTTCCCTTCCCTGCCATCTTCCAGTTCTCAATCCTAGGTTCAAATTGGTCTGGTTCCCAGGCCACATGCTTATGAGTTCATATTTCATTCAAAGAAAAGCAGTACATGGCAAGTCCGTGAAGTCGACGGCAGTCACACTGCTAAGAAGGCTTTCCCGCCTTACTAGCAGCAAGCAGTGGGGCTGCCATGTGAGTCTGCTTTTGAGGCGGGGGGGTGGGGTGGGGGTGGGGGGGTGGGGGGTGGGGGGTGGCGGGGGCAGGAGGTGACACCAGAGGGCTGGCTAGTAGCATGGAGGTAAAGCTGTACTGCAGTCTTTGGTAAAAGTCACCATCAGAGTCCCAGACAAAGGGACAATGTTTCTTCTTCATCCTAGCTGTTGAGCAGTTAGCTTGGTGCTGGGAACTTAAACCCCGCACACACTTCCTCAAAAGCACCCCGGCACTTCAACGCAGCGTTCCTCACTTCAGTAGGGGAGGTGGACCTTTGGGTGGTGTCTCCTGTGCGTTGAGAGCTGTTTAACCACATCTCTGGCCTCTCCCACCAAAAGTATTAAAGGTTAGGAGTGTCCCAGGCAGTCATGGCCATCCCAAAGGTCTTCGTTTGATCCCAAAGCTCCCGTTATCTGAACCTTCCCCACTGAGAAACAATAGTCTAATGACCTTTGCTCCTGCCTGCCTCCAAGTCTCTTGTCACCACAGCAAGTGTTTCTAGAATGCCAGCTAAGTCTTTCCTAGTAGAAGTAATATTTCTTTTTAGATCAGAAAGATTCCCAAACGCTTAGCTCACTTCTCCACTGTGTGCGTCCATATCTGTTATAGCACAAGTTCACACATTTTCAAAGTTCCTTTCCATACCAAACAGATAATAAAGTGCAAAAAAATAAAATAAAAAATAAAAAATAAATTTAAAAAAAGATAATAAAGTGCTCCTTGTTCAGCCTTCCCTAAAACAACTCACATCCTGGCTCTGCTGTTTTCTGGGACATCTGTTTGTATTTGTAAAATTTGTATTCGGTTTGGACTGGGGTGAGGGCCCTCAGTTGAGAGCCTTTGCTCTTCTTGCAGAGGACCTGAGTTCTGTTTCCAGCACCCAAGTCAGGTACCTCACAACCACCTGTAACTCCCGATGCCCTCTTCTGGCCTCTGGGGGGCACCTGCACGCACTCCCATGGACCCACACACTCATCCATGCGTATACATACATTTCGATTGAAATGAAAATGAGTCTATAAAAAAAAAAGAAAGCTTTTACTAAACTTTAAATTTTGTTTACGTCCTCTTTAAAAAAAAAAAAATAGAAGAAACACACAGTCAAAAACCGCAGGCGTAATGGCGTGTTTTGTGACGTCCTCCCTTCTCGTTGCAGGGTCACAACATCTTCGCTAACTTGTCCTCCAAGGAGTACAGTGACCTCATGCAGCTCCTGAAGCAGTCAATATTAGCCACAGACCTCACGCTGTACTTTGAGTAGGTATCGGCACCTCGTCTGATTAACACTCTGTCTATAATTAACTTCTGGGTCCGTATTGAATGCTGTATATTATTCCAGCCCTGCTACCAGCGTTCTCCTTATCTAAATGAAGGGTGTAACACCCCAAGGATTCGTGGCCCCAGGGACGAGCGTGAAGCCTTTCTTATGACTGGCGAGCCTCCTTTGGGCCTCATGTCCCTGAGGCTAAGCGCTGGTCATGTCATTTCATACGCTGCCTACGACAGCTGTTTCCAAGTGTTGTCTGTCTCTGTAATGGCGGCGATGGGCATGGACCAGATTCACGGATGGAAGGGTGACTAGAAATGTCAGTCTCTGTTCCTTGCCTCTCTCTGATTTGTGCTTTGAGCATCACAGTCAGCCCCCATGGTCTACCAAAAGGTTTCTCTGTCAGTGGTCAGCAAAGACTTCTGGCCTTTTCCAGCTTTCTTGGCCATACACGTTTACTGCTCTCTCCCTGCTCAGTTCTACTCTTTGCGCCCCAACACCCACGGATAGTCCTTTATCCTTCCCAAGTCCTCTGTAGCTTTCTAATCCTTCTTCCTCTGAGTCCTACACGTAACCCACGCTCTGCTCTCTCTACTGAGATCCTTGTGCCTGTATTACCCCAACGACACAGATTTCCTACAGATGGAGGGGTCTGTAAGGCTCTGGTCTAACTCCCTGAAGTGTAAACACACATATCCTCAACTTCCATCCACCCAGTCTTCAAGGAAACTGTAAATGTAGCTTGGCTATCAAAAAAAAAAAAAAACCTTCCTTATCGCTCCCTCTATATTCTTCATTTTTTAAAAAGATTTTATTTTTTAATTATATGTATGTATGAGGAAGGGTTGTGGACATGAGTGTTGTGCCCATGGAGACCAGAAGAGGGCGTCAGATTCTCTGGACCCAGAGTTACAGGCAGTTGTGAGCCACCAGACATGGGTGCTGGAAACCTAACGTTGGCCTTCTGCATGAACGGTGCTCTCTTAACCATTGTGCCATCGCTCTGGCTCCACGTTTCTGTCTGCACTATTATCTTTTCATTTCTTCCCCTGTAGTGTCCGCCTACTTCGGCCGTTCCTTTGAATCAATGTTATGTCCCTGATCCCACAACTGTATCCTCACTCTACATAGACTCCTAGTCCCACCCCTGCTTCACCATTGGCTGACCTGACCTACCCTTTCGGTTTTTGTCTCTTCTGCCACTTCCCCTTTAAAGTCTCACTGTACCTTGACACTGCATCAATTATAATTAAATTCAGCGGTAGGAAATAGAAACCCCAAAGCAACAAATTCTCCGTTACACAAGAGAAGTCCGGAGACCCACCGTCTCCTGGTGGTACAATAGTTAATGAAGAGCCGGGCGTGGTGGCGCACGCCTTTAATCCCAGCACTCGGGAGGCAGAGGCAGGCGGATCGCTGTGAGTTCGAGGCCAGCCTGGTCTACAAAGTGAGTCCAGGACAGCCAAGGCTACACAGGGAAACCCTGTCTAGAGAAACCCTGTCTTGAAAAACCAAAAAACAAACAAACAAACAAACAAACAAACAAAAAACAATAGTTAATGAAGTCCTCAGGGACCCAGGCTGCTTCTGTCTTCCTGTGACGTCGATCTCTTAGTCAGAGACAAGTGCTCAAGCCCCCGCCCTCCTGCCCTCCTTTCCACCTTCCAGCCAACAGGAAGATGGGATAAAGAACGGGGCAAGGCCACCTTCCAAGGTATTCTAGAAGTTGCCACTTAACACTTGCTCTTGCGTTTCACCAGACAAAATTAGGTTGCGTGGCTCTAGCTAGCGTCAAGGTATGTTGGGAAAGGAAGACTTTCTCCTGGATAGCCATGGAGTTCTATTAACAGGGGGATTGGTGTGGAAAGGGGACAATACATGCCACAGGCATTTATTACTGAATTTTGCTGTGTAGATTATTACCTGGGACAGTAGAACAAGAAAAGGCTGAGAGTGATAATGGCCTGGATTTACATTTCTTTCTGCCATCCTCCTTTAAATTTGGTGGCTTGAAAAGTCTCTATCTAATGATAAGAAATGTCTTTAGAAGGTTAAATATAAAATGAGAGGGCACACCACAACTTACAAGAGTCGTCAGAGCATCTGTGGAGAATGAGAAGCTGACTGAGGTGGTAGATGACCCAGCTGAAGAGGAGCAATAAAAGGCAGGCCCCTCAAAGGAGGAGAGCCCTGAGGGGCAGCCTGCTCTGCAGCCCTTTGCTTGAAGCTTTGGGCCCAAACTGCTATGAACGGTGGATATGACACTCATATCTTAAAACAAGATGGTTGCCTGCTAGTCACGTTACAGAGCACCGAGAAGCCCTCTGCCACCATGACCAGGTAAACCAGCTTTTGTGTCTCTCTGGAAAAAGCTGGAGAAATGAAAAGAGGGGTACCTCACTCGGGGAAAGTACAAGGTGGGCGTAGGAGGATGAAGACTCTGGATTTCCTCAAATGAAAGCCCGGACTCCAGTCGTTCTGAAGTCAGGGGGTCTATAAACCACAGACCCCAAGCTGACAGCTTCAAAGCCATAGTAAACAATTGAAGTATGCCTGTGTGTGTGTGTGTGTGTGTGTGTGTGTGTGTGTGTGTGTGTGTACCTCTGTGCCTGTGTGCATGTCTGTGTGCCTGTCTGTCTGTGCTTACCTATTAAATTTTGGAAATATATTTAGGTGGAATTTTGTAATCCAAAACTCAAACTTAACTGGACCTTCTTTTATTTAGTGAGCCAGTCTAACACGCGCGCGCGCACACACACACACCACTAGTTTTTAATTTCTGACTGTGACACACAACCAGGCAACCAAAGATCAGAGAAGTTTTATGTACCTCTAATGAAAAACAGAGGCCAAAACAGAAAAGAAGAAAAAAAAGTAATATAGAGAAAAACCAGCTGTTAATACCCTTGAGGAAGTCAGAGGCTGTGTCCACTAAACAGTCATAGGCTTCTTTAGGAAACAATCTGAGGAAGCATGAAGAAGAGAAAGCTCATGAAAATGAAACCATGGCGATTAAAAGAAAAGCAAGTGAAAGCACTGGGAAGTTCAGTCAGAAGACTGACGGCAACAAGACAAACTTGCTTCCTATGCTTTGTAGAGCACCTAGATTTGTTAACCACATGGCCAGTTTTCCATGTGACAAATACGAAAGGTTACACATATGACCAGTGAGATGGCCCAGCAGATAAAGATGCTTGCTGCTACGGCTGACTGCTTGGCTTTGATGTCCAGAATCCACATGCTAAAAGAGAGACCCATTTGTTCAGGTTGTCCTGACCTCAATACATGTGCCATGGCAAACACACACACACACACACACATACACACACACACACACACACACACACACACACACACACGCATGCATGCACATGCACTAAATGTAAAAAAAAATTTTAAAGACTTTTATATATATATACTTTGTGTGTATGTGAGTGCAGATTTACACATGTACATTTAGTGTGTGTGCATGTTTACACATGTATATGCATGTACATAAATGCCAGAGGTCAATTTCAGATGCTCCCCAACTTGTTTTTTGAGATAGAGTCTCTTATTGGCCTGGAACTTACCAAGCAGGCTAGTTTGGCTTGCCAGGAAGCCCCAGGATCTCCCCCCCCAACCCCCGGCACCCGTTCCCATCACTAGCCTCAGGATTACAAGTGTGCCCACCACACCTAGCTGCTTTTCAAATAATATTTATTCTTCTCTCATGTTTTACATCCCAGCCTCAGCTACTCCTCCCACCCCTCCCCTTAACCTCCCTCATCTTCCTGAAAGCTCAGCTCTTCTCTCTCCCAGGTCCACCCCTGCTCCTCCCTTGAGAAAAGAACAGGCCTCCCAGGGTCATCAACCAAACACTGCATAATAAGCTACAATAAGACCAGGCACATACCATCACATCATGGCGGGACAAGGCAGCCCAGCAGGAGGAAAAGGCATGTCTAGCTTCTTAGCATGGGGGCTGGGGATGAAACTCAGATCCCCGGGCTTATGTAATAGGAACTTTATTATCTCCTGGCCTAACAAATACAAATCTTAATTAAAATAAAAATATATGCTTTTATAAGCCTGAGGCTCTGTTGCTAAATAGCACATTGTTTTCCTCCGAGACGCTTTCCTTCATGTGTAAAATGGCAATAACTTAGTTTACTTATATTAAATGTCTTATGGGTGGTGACATCAACAATCTACAAATTTACAATCTATTTACTCTGAGCATTCTGTGGCCCTCAGGCTGCCTTCACTATCATAGCTGCCCATCTTTTTCTAGACTGATGCTCCTGGATTTAGGATTTATGAAAAACCCCATGTTATGATGCTTTTGTTTCTTCCTTCCTGGCACTTGCAAGATTTTGTGTTATTTTTTTTCTCAAAACAGAAGCGTTTTTCTAAACCAAGTTTCCAAGGAACTCCTAAAGGGACAAAAGGAAAAAAAAAAAAAAGCTACCCTCAGCGCTGGGTGTCCATTTATCACGCTCTGTTTGGGGTGTGAGGCATCAGTGAGTGAGCTCGGGAATACAGTCAAGGAAGTTCGCTCATTACTCTGTTCTTATCTTAACGCTGCAGCCCCTGCTAATGTTTGCTGACTCCCACAGAAGCTGCCTTGCTCTCCTTCTGTCAGCATTATTGTTTTTGAGGTTCTGAATAGCTCATTCTCTCATCTAGACCTCCAGGGGACTGAGCCGTGTGCCGGTCTAAAGTTGCATTAAAGTATGGCCATATTTTCAGCCCAAACAATCCCTCTGGTTAATGAGGGAGAAACAGCTACTATATACACAGTTACACAGGTGCTTATATTTCACCAGTGTACAATTAGGGAACTGGAAGGCATGTCGGAGATGACGTCATCCACTTCATCTCCTCTGCTTTTCAGATCGGGCACTGGTGGTTAAATTGCACAGCTTGGGTCACAAAAGCAGTTATCGGCAAAATTTGAGCCTGTACTTGCCACAGCCATCACATTCCTTCTAATGGGTGAACCAAGACACAGTCTCATTTGAATTATACAGTTCATTCTACAGCAACATTGACCCAACCTAGTGCATGTCAAGCAGTTTAAATGAATAGCTAACCCGGGTCCCCTTAAGCTCTGTCCCAAAGCGCAGTTGGAGGCAAAGGCTTGCATGCATTAGTTTAGTTTGGAAAAGTAACACCAAAGAAAAGAGTGGAATGGATGAAGAGCTCGGACAGGGAGGCCATTGGAGGACATACTCCTGTAAGTCACCACAGCGGTCGGCTGGGCTGGAACCTGAAGGAAACATCTGAAAAGTCTCCTATGTTACATCTCCAAATTGGCCTCCAGCCTCCATGCCATGAGCCCAAATTTACCCCGAGTCTCACAACCTCCTGTGTACTTCCAAGTTGTATGTACTCGGAGCCTGAGAACTCCCACAGCTGTCTCCGGTCCCACACATGTGGAGTCCACACGCGCCAGGACATCAATAAGCTCAGCACAGGGCAGCACTGGCAGGACTGGTGGTATTGGTTACCCTAGCAATGGCTGGAGAAAGGTAAGGCTAAGAGGATACAAGGTGGCCCCTGTGACTAACTCTAGAGGTCTAGTTATCTGCGCTTACTACACAAATCAGAAACCGTGATGGAGCTAGGTGCAGAATCACAGTCCTATACTCCCAGCCCTTGGAAGGCTGAAGCAGAGGGATTGCCGTGAATTTGAATTCAGCTGGGCTACATAGAAAAGTAAAAATAAAAAAGCTACGTTGGAATTGATTAAACTATAAAGGAAGACAAAAGTCACTCTACAAATGCACAGACAGACAGGAAGTAGATCCCACCTTTTGAGAAAGCTTCCAGCTCATTTTTAGGGGGCCAAGAATTCCTGTTATGATCCAAAAGGGAAACACTCAAGATATGTAGAACTGTAAAGACACCAACCACACTAGACTTTCATTCCTTTTTTTCTCCCCACTGTTTCAAGACAGGGTTTCTCTGTGTAGCCTTGGCTGTCCTGGACTCACTTTGTAGACCAGGCTGGCCTTGAACTCACAGCGATCCACCTGCCTCTGCCTCCCGAGTGCTGGGATTAAAGGCGTGCGCCACCACGCCCGGCCTTAGACTTTCATTTCTAACAGCTTTGAGTACCCTTGAGCCTCTGTGCCAAAAGCAGCACAGGGAAGGACCCATAGGAACTGTGGAGCTAGAACAAACAAGCAAAACCCTCGGGGAGAATAGCTAGGTTTACACCCTGAGTCCAGGTGTTAAATATTCAGTCTGACTTTCCAACTCACTGAAAACTCAGCACCTGCTGATCAATTTTTAAAAACTGGCTTCCTGTGCCTGGTTCTGTGTCCCCCAACTAATGAGTCCACTGTCTAATAAAGCTTTGACAATTCAATAGTTATTTCATCAGCTCAGGCAAAAATTGGATACACTGTATCAAGAACCAGCCACATGGCTTTGAGAGTCACTCATTCTACCTCTCTCTCTCTCTCTCTCTCTCTCTCTCTCTCTCTCCCTCCCTCCCTCCCTCCCTCTCTCTCTCTCTCTCTCTCTCTCTGTCTCTCTCTCTCTCTCTCTGCCTTTGTTTCCTTGTGAG
Organism: Acomys minous; assembly: GCF_964271855.1. NCBI lineage: Eukaryota > Metazoa > Chordata > Mammalia > Rodentia > Muridae > Acomys > Acomys minous. Next base: position 110,828,712 of record NC_140491.1, on the reverse strand, counting down.
AAATTTGAGTTTGGACATTTTACTCAGGCCCATTTGCTAGGGGCCCAGTGATGGTCAACAGAGATAGGAAAGGGCCCCGATAATTTAAAACACTTTATAAAAAAAATCATTCATCCAGAAGCTTCATAAAATGTACAACATAAAAGATGACAGGAGGAGTGGGCAGAGCGAGGGAGGAATGTACAATCACAAATGTTGAAACTTTGGAGATGTCACCGGTGCCCTGTGATATTTGGGCTGTTTCCAGCCAACAAAGAAACACTATTACTACTGCTGCAATTAATAATGAAAACAGCCAGTGGTATGTCCCCAGTGCTTACTTTGGAGCTTTGCGTACACATATCCTATTTAATTCTAGAAGCAGTCTGAGGAGACAGGAAGTCTTTTGAGAAATAGAATTTTATCACATTCTTATTTGTGTGTGTGTGTGTGTGTGTGTGTGTGTGTGCACGCGCGCGTGTGTCTACATGAATATACGTGCTATGGTGCATACATTTGCTCTCCTTCCACTATGTGAGTCCAAAAAAATCAAACTCACATGACTTAGCATTATCCCCTGAGCCATCTCAGCAGCCCATTAGATACAGATAATCTTGTTAATTCCATAGTATGAATGGGGAAACTGAAGACCAGAGAGCTTCAGCAATTTGCTTCCAGTGTTCAGTGGTACATCTGGGATTTAAACAAGCGGTTGGATTCCAGACTGTGCTTAATACTCCTGCCATTCTCTCTGTAGTTATTTTATTAGTAGTTTAAGAGTCATGAAGGGAAACCAACCCTAAAACATTTAGGCATTATGACAGTGTAACTCCAGTGTGCACATGCTTGAGTTTCACACACAAGAGGTACCAGGCCACCTCATACTCCACCACCCGGAGTGATTCTAGGTCCTTTTAGCAAAATAATAGTAGTAGGTTTTCTCCTAGGGCATTGGATTCTTGGCCAAGCTTTCAGCACCAGGCATGAGTTTCCTTCTGTAGAGCAGACCTTAGATCCCAGCAAAGGGTGGTTGGTTAATGCCATAACATTTGTGCCACTAATGCCCCAACGGCTCCATCTTGCCAAGTTGGTGGTTATTGTAGCTCATAGGGTTGACAGCTTTTCTCCCTCAGCAAGCTATATACACCTCCTGTCACCATGAAAGGTCTGCGTTTTCTCTTTAGCTAGTTCTTGGAGCCCTTAACTTTGACATACTGCCTGACATAATGAGTTCCCAAAATAAAACCTTTTTTACTTTGCTTTCGCATAGTAACCTATAGGGAGGTATTCTTCTTTCTGTCGACAGATAGGGTTGCTGACTATCTATGGCCACACCACCCTGAAGGCACCCAACCTCATCAGACAGAGAGTAACCACCCAGGATCATCATGTGTTCTCTGATAGATCTTCATAGCCAAAAAGTCAAATACTTGCCTCAGACTACTATTAAAACTGAAAATTACTAAACAGTTCAGATTTTATGCAGCCACTAGGGTGACTAGTGCTTTTCAGATTGGCTCTGTAAACTCTGTAAACTAATGTCACTCTTCAGTTTGAAAATTGCCACTTCCTCTTGTGTCCCTCTTGTGTGCAAACATCCTTCATTAGCAATTATGGTAAATATTCAAATGAACAGTTTCGTTGCCACTGTCCTTCCAATGGGTCTCAGTAAGTGGCATGTCTCAAAAACATCTGACAGCAGTCATGTGTTCTAAATTACTTTAGATTGTTTAGAATAACAGTTTAGCCTTCCTTTGAAAAATAGCCATAATATCAAGATAAATTATTATAATATACAGTATGAATTCAACAAATATTGCCACTGCTATTTAGACAGAAACATTCATCCATTCATCATCCGGTGAAGTGTTTATTAAGAACCCACTATGTTCTGCGTATTTAAATTCCACGGTTGCCTATACTCAGCCAGCCACAGGACTGGAAAGAAGAAACTGACGGACAGTAAGATGGTAGTGACCAGTGGGGCTTAACCCGTCACTGTCTTTCTTGTATTTTAACAGAGCCAGATGAGTTAGCCCACGGAAGCTCTCCGAACGTTAGAGCATGTCTGCAGTAGGTGGCTAGACAGAGATTTTAGTAGTTCCTGACGTATTTCAAAGCCTCTTTAGACAACTCGTGCACACATCCCCTTATCTGTTATATGACAGTGAAATGAAAATTGGGAATTTCCAGCCCTGTTGCGTCTCATTGAGAATATATAAGTAGGTGAGATGTGACTCTTACTGTTAGGGATCCAGATCCCCATGGGGAAGAGAGGGCAAGCACACAGCCACATAGTGCTATCATCACCGAGAGTGACAGGAGCAAGCTCCATCGGAGCCCTTCTCTGCCCTGTGGTTGTGACTCGACTCAAGTGTTGGTTTCTTGTGTTATCTCAGCTTCTGAGATTGACAACATTTAGAATAACTATAGTCTTTTTACTTGCTGTAACTTGCTGGTTTTACCCACACTATCAACAACACCACAGTACCAAACAAGTGGTCTCTTTTGGGATCTTGTCTGGCCCAATGCTTGTTTAAACCAAAGAGAAAATTCACTTTAAAATTAAATATACCTGAGGTGTGGTGCTACACACCTGTGACCCCAGAAGTCTAGAGTAGGAAGGATCTCATGTTTGAGGCCAGCATGGGCTACATTGAGAGGCCCTGACCCAAAAATAAAACAGTAAAATAAGCAGCTTTTTCTTTAGTCATAATCACTGAACTTGTCACCTGCATTTTGCTTTTCTAGTCGCCTTTCCAAGACTTTTCTGCCAAAGTCCAGAAATCCTTTCAGGACCTACATTTTAAAAGATTTATTTTATTTAAAATATATCGATTGACCGATTGATGTGTATGTGATGTGTGTGTGCTGTGTGTGTATAAGCACATACGTGCGCAGCTGATCTGTGTCTGGGCAGAGCCCTGGGGAGGGTGCCTTATCTCTCAGAGCTGGAGTTAGAGGCAAGTGTGAGACTCCACACAGCTTGTTCTGTGGGTGATGTCCTCCACCACTAAGCCCTCACTCCAGCCCAAGGATCTGCAGTTAAAATGAGCTGTGCCGGGCGTGGTGGCATACTCCTTTAATTCCAGCACCTGGGAGGCAGAGGCAGGCGGATTGCTTTGAGGTCGAGGCCAGCCTGGTCTACAAAGCAAGTCTAGGACAGCCAAGGCTACACAGAGAGACTCTGTCTCGAAAAACCAATAAAATAAAATAAAATGAGCTGTAACAAGTGGTTTTCCTGAACGAACACTGGAAGGGCAGATGTTTTTCCTCTGTACCCACTCTCCCAGACTACTCATGGCCACTTTCACAAACTGTGGAGAACACATAATTGTGCCTGTCACTAAAGCAATGAACCTTCATTGCTTTCATAGAATTTCAGGAGATTTAAAGGTACCAACTGAATATTATATGTGTATATGATATTATACATGCACATATTACATATTTTGTGAATATATAAATCCACCCAAAAATCCTGATTAAAATGCACACAGAAGTGATGATTTCTCATTTTGCAAATAAAAAAACACCTTGAGGATATGCCACAAACCAGGAAGGTTTTCAGTGCACTGACGGGTGCTGGGTAACCAATCTTAGGAGCTATTTTTAAGGATAATTCTAGTAGTTCTGTTCAAATGATGCTTTTTTTAAAGGCTGCTATTTTTCAGAGTGGCACATATGTCAGCAGAGCAGAGTAAAGAAAGACCTAATAAAAACATATCTGATTATAAATGAGATTTTCCAGTAAGTTGCTTTTCACTAGCTGGGCCCTTGGCATCGTCCTTGACAGCCAAGGTTCCCAATGATCTGCCTGAGAAGTTAATGACGTAGTTCCCCGTGACAAAGAAGTCTGGATCCAAGGGTATTATATAGTTTTGTGGGTTTTTTAAATATTCATTTTAACAGCCTCTTCTCCCTGGAAATGTTCCTCTATTGGGCCATTTCCTGCATGCCGTCGACTGTGTTGTCTATATGTGCACATCATATGCCTATAGATGCTAAAGTATCGGCTATATGGGAAAGTTAAACTCATCCGCAAACGCACTGTGAATTTCCCATGCTGCTTTGTTATGGTTGTCACAAAGAAAGAGGGCAGAAGCAGAGCAAGCACCTGCAGCTCTGGACCACTCTGGCTTAGGCCAGCAAGCACCTGCAGCTCTGGACCACTCTGGCACAGGCCAACAAGCACCTGCAGCTCTGGACCACTCTGGCTTAGGCCAGCAAGCACCTGCAGCTCTGGACCACTCTGGCACAGGCCAATAAGCACCTGCAGCTCTGGACCACTCTGGCACAGGCCAACAAGCACCTGCAGCTCTGGACCACTCTGGCACAGGCCAACAAGCACCTGCAGCTCTGGACCACTCTGGCATAGGCCAGCAAGCACCTGCAGCTCTGGACCACTCTGGCTCAGGCCAACAAGCACCTGCAGCTCTGGACCACTCTGGCACAGGCCAACAAGCACTTGCAGCTCTGGACCACTCTGGCACAGGCCAACAAGCACCTGCAGCTCTGGACCACTCTGGCTCAGGCCAACTTCGGCCTTCTTTGGAGTCCACCCCCCCCCCAATCCTGTTGGTGATAGGAACTTCTGTCAAGACAAGTATGGCCTATGACCTTGTCATCTTTCCTGAAGGTCAGTAGCTGAGACCAAGCATGAATTCACAACACAGAGAGATACCTGGTACCACCAGACTCCACCACACACCGTTAATAGGGACATCCCCAGACAGCAGAGATGGGACACTGAGAACTTAGAATTATCTAAATGTGTGCATAACTGCCCCAGGACTCTGGGAAAAGTAACTTCACTTTTCTTCATCTTGAATTTCCTCGGCTGAAAAATGAGAGAAATATAGCCGATTTCTCTCAAATGTTTGAAACTGTTCTCATGGTCTATAACTGTAAGGAAAACTCAAACACGGCCTGCTGTGGTGGCGCACACCTAAAATCCCAGCACTGGAAGATGAAGACAGGGGATCAAAAATTTCAGGGTTAGCTTCAACTATGTGTTGAGTTGAGCTCCTGAGACCCTATATCAAAAAATAAAGAACAAAAACTAAAAAGAAAAAAAAATACCACAAACACAGAGATCATTCTATGACTTGGCAATTTTACATATTCAAGGAAACAGACACAATGCAAATGCACAGAACTACACAATTCACAAAATATATGCATGTTATTCATAAAAGCATCATACATATTAGCAAACATATTGTAACTAATCATCACCAGGAAATGGGTACATGAACAGAGAACAGCATTACGCCCTGCAATGCCTAGCTAATAAGGTGAGGTAGCCTGGATTGTATCTACAACACGTAATTCGCTCAACATCCAACACTGAACAGCAAGGAGCCAAGGTATACATCTCCTTCATTCACGTTATTATTATTATTATTATTATTATTATTATTATTATTATTATTATTATTATGTGATGCCTTAAAAATGTATAATATTCTGTAATATGTATAAAGAAAAGCTCTAAGGAGACATGTGAAGATGCTTTTTACAAAACTTAGCAGGTATCCGTTGCGCACGCAGAAAATTCATTGCCAGTTGTATGGTGTGTATGAGTCCACCAGTGGTTGGACTTTGGTGTTCTGTTTTGCTCTGTTGTGTGTGTCTGTGATGCCGAGAAAGAAGCCATCGGTCTCCAAGCCAGGGCCTTGTACAATTAGTCATGGGCTTTACCATCCCGTCCAGCGCAGCCCTTGACTTCTCAAGCTTAACTTGCTAAAATTATTGTCTGCAGGAATATTTATTTTAATCTTTGGAGGTCATAGCCAAAGCTTGGGAGGATAGAGGAAATACTGTCTATTAAGAAACAGTCCCACTTTGGCCATGAAGGAAACAATGAATTAATATGCTACATTTTTTATTTCTTATAAAAAGATTCTTCATGTTTCTCTTCCACCTACCATCCTCTGGGATAATAATGCTCCTTTTCTTCCCAGTGTGACATAATCTAGCTTTGTTAATTTCATGTTAAACCCATGGCTGAGTCTGATTACAGTGACTTTAAGAATTTCACACTCAAAACTCTAGTTATTAAAATGTCCACCATTGGAGGATGTGTTCCTATGAAGCTACTCAAGCGCACATCAGAGACTTGGGGGCGTGAACATTCACTTGGTTAAGTGTGTGTGTGTGTGTGTGTGTGTGTGTGTGTGTGTGTGTGTGTAAGGTACAGGTGACGTGGCATATGCCGTGAAGGTCAGGGGACAACTCATAAGAGTTGGTTTTCTCCTTCCACCACCATGGTGTTCGTGGGATCTAACTCAGCGTGCCATGCTTGGCAGCAAGTTTCACCATCCGCCGAGCCATCCTGATGGCCTGAGGTTAGTGGTTTTTGAGAAGAGGATTTGAAAAATAATGGGAGGCCTAGAGGTAGAATTGAAGGCGAATGTGGGGCACGGATTTTTGTCAAAACACATTATATATGCTTGTATAAAATTCTCAAACAATTTTTAAAAACTAACTAAACGGCAATTTTTTTTTTTTTTGCAATGGCTAAGCCAGCTACCCAACGCACCTCCTCTCTGTATCAAAGACATCAGATCCCTTCCCTGGGAGGCTTATGCCCCTTAGTTCTGGAGATCGAGCCCACAGCCTTGCACGTGCCAGGCAACTCCTCTACCAGTGAGTTTTGTCCCAAGCACTTTTTTCCCTTTGGATTTTTGAGAAAAAAATTCTAAGTGGTCCAGGGTGACCTCGAACTTGCTCCGTAACCTAAGGAGACCTTGACCTCCCGTCCCGTGTGACTGGATGGACAGGCCTACGACACCAGGTCTGGTTTGTTGTACTCTTATTTTGTACAGCTTACTATGCTGTCCAATCTGTGCTAGTTAGAGTCTAGTGTGGGGACGGGGATGTGACTGCGCTTTGCTTACATTGTTTTTGAGGTTCTAGCGGGTAACCATGAAGCTCTAGAACAGCGACTACAGTCTGGGCAAAAACCAGTGGGCGGGGAATTATTTTAAAACGTGAACAGATTTCTGACATAATACTTCTCCTTTATTCACCAATGGGATAAATATTTATTTAGCTGTTATTGTGTACAAGGCACCGTTGCAGACACTGGAAACTGAGGAAGGAGTAAAGAAAAAATGTTCTCAAGGAGCTTGCATTCTGGTGATGTTTTGTAATAACTCATAGATTGAAATGGAGACCCAACAGGAGTACGCTGGCCAAGAGCAATGGCTGACAAGCTCTTCCAGGAAAACCTCCCATGATCCTCCATGATCCTCCCATGATCCTCCATGTCAGGTGCCTCTATCTACGCTCCCAGGAGGATGGTCTCATCTGCTGGGGCAGCTGTTGTTCCAACCTGCACTTCTGTGCCCCAGCTGACACACAGCTGTGGGAGCTAGCCAGGTGCTCACGAGCTCTAAAGCGGTGTCCTCTCTCTTCCTAAGCTGGAATTTTTGACCAGCCATCTGCTTGTCAGATCTGTTTATGAAACCCACCCACAAACGTGCAGCCTAGAGCTCAGCATGCTCACTCTTTTCTGGGTAGAAAAATGAAGCTCAGTGAGACTTTAACTTTTTCCAAGGTTGACCACGTGCAAGGTAGGAAAAAACATTAAAAAGTCCCCTGGGAACACAGGAAGGAACCAACAAATGTCATCTGCATTGAGGGTGGTACTGTGGTGAGACAAGTGACAGGAGTTATACAAAGGGCCAGAGCTTGGTCTTTATTTAAAATTTGCTGTTTTGTTCTTCATGTTTTTGCATTTATTTTGATTACTGAGCTTTGTTGAAAGAATTTACTTTGTTTTTAAGCGTGTGTGTGTGTGTGTGTGTGTGTGTGTGTGTGTGTGTGTGCATGTACTCTCTCACACAGGCACATACACATGCACATAAGTTCAAATGCCCACAGATTCCAGAAAAGAATATTGGATCCCTGGGAGCTGGAGTTACAGGTGGTTGTGAGCCTCCCAACATGGCTCCTCTACGCGAGCTATACCCAGCTCCTAACCTCTGAGCCATCTCTCCATCTACCCCACCCCCTGTTACTGGGCTTTTCTGACACCCACTTCAATACTATGGAGAGCCTCCTTCACCTCACTCTAGTCTCAGGATTATCGGGACCGCAGTACCACATTTAAAGAGGAATTACCTACTTCTTTATTGGCTGTCCCTGCTAACTTCAATACATTTTTAAAGTAGTGCTTTGTCTTATGTCTGTAAGGCTGGATGAATTCTTAGGATAAAAGTGAGTAAATATTTCATAAATACCTGATGGACTCAACTTTTCTGCTCCAGAAAAACTAAGACTAATTTCTAGCCTGTGAGAGGAAGGCGCTGGGACAAACTCTTCAGTCTCCGTGTAGATCTGTCACTCCGGTAGACATGGCTGCTGGCAGGATGATTGTTCATGTCATTTGTATTTTTGCCATGGCAGTCAGATAGTGAGAATCCACTAGTGCCAACAGTCACCATACCTTATTTCAAATCCTCCCCAAAATGCTAGACCCTGAGTCTGAGCAATGTGAAATCCCAGTCACCATTCAGTTATTAAGGTCATTAAGGTCACTGTGAGTTCAAACCTGAGCCCTTTCCACTCAGCCACCTTCATTTCTGTTTTGGAAGGAAGTGGGCCAAATGAAAAGGATGGAGCAACGTGCACAGTAACAGACTGCAGGTACCGGCCGGCAGAAGAGGGAGGGGATAGCCTGGTTCTTCCTTGTGCGGTACCATCTCTAAACATTGCTGTGGGTGTGTCTTGGAGATTACCCAAGGATAATGTAGGATGGCCTTGTCCTGTATCCATTTGAAGAGAGAGATCCAGAACCTCAGTTCTGTGGATAAGGAAGTGAGCTGCACATTGTCCTCCTGACTTGCTCCCTCTCAGGTAAATTGGCTAGTCCCTCTCACCAGTTGACAAGGAACCCAAACTTGGTGAACTGCTCTCAGCATCCCAGGCAAGACATAGAGGAGCTGGTTCTCAACATTATTGTCTTTGCTACTGATGTAATAGTAACTTTTATTCGCCTGACGTAATTGTCATCCCCAAGGCTTACTGCTAACCTAGCCCTAGTCCTGGAAGCTTCTAGCCTCTGTACAATCTAATCTATGCCTAGAATGTTTTCAGCCTCTGAGACTTGCTGCTGAATAAGTTCACCCTTTCTAGAGCTTTCTGAACTCTGGCTGGCTGGTTCAACTCAGCTGTTCTGGCTCAAACTCTTCTCCAAGCTGACTGATTCAAAGTGACTTCTCTTAGCTTCTGACTGAATTGCTCTGCTTGGCATCAAACTAACTCTAGCAATCTGTTCTAATCTTCTGTCACCTTCTCCTTCTCCTTCTCCTTCTCCTTCTCCTTCTCCTTCTCCTTCTCTGGCTTGTTCTGTCTTCATCTGTGTCTAGCTTGCTCTCTCTTCTACCTGTCTCTAAAATTCTCCTGATAAAACCGCCTCCTCTCCCTCCTCACTGATGTCTCTTAAGTCACCTCTTTCCTCTCTGTTCTCATGAGAGTTGGGCATATCCTGTTCTGTCAAATCTTTCTCTGACTTGTCATTTTTGTCTGACCCTCACTTAGACATCAATTTCAAACATGTCTGTTTCCTTCTACAAATTAACCTTACCTGCATGGTTTGGGGCTAAAGATGTGTACTAAGGGTACGTCAGTATTCCAGCCAAAGGGATTAAAAATGTGTCACTCCGGGCCAGGCGGTGGTGGCACACACCTTTAATCCCAGCACACGGGAGACAGAGGCAGGTGGATTTCTGTGAGTTCAAGGTCAGCCTGGTCTACAAAGTGAGTCCAGGACAGCCAAGACTACACAGAGAAACCCTGTCTTGAACAACAACCCCCCCCAAAAAAAGTGTCACTCTAGCCAGATCACATAGACCTAAAAGGTCTTTGAATGTGATCCCTTGCCAGAACAGCCATGTTGCTGGATTAAAATTCCTCTACACAAACTTCCAGAGATCATTACTAAGCTTCCAAGATTGTGCTCTGGATGCCAGCATGGTTGGTACACACTGATACTGTTTTCCAGAGTGTATTTCTTAAAATATTAGCACTATATGGAATTCTATAGTTAAATAAGTTTAAGCAAGCCTTTCCACTTCATTATTTCTCAGACTCTTTAAACAGCTGGTGTGGGTGTTGTGTCTGCGAGAGGGGTGTGGCAGCCAGCATTGGGTTGAACCAGGGGATTTGTTGGTGAGCAACTCTTCAGATAGGTGCGACGTGAAATGCACTTTGGAAAAAGATTTGTCACGATCTTTAAAGCACTCTCATTAGTAAATGCCAAGAGGGTGTGAAAACTTGGGGGATTACTCTAAAAATGCTCGTGATGTCCATACTCTTTTTTTTTCCCTCTTTGCCCTAACAAAAATGACAACATTTCAAAGCTAGGATTGAATTACCTTGCATTTCTATAACTTTAAGATGGACCTCCTGTATCTAGCCCATCCATCTGGAGATGTACACGCAAAAGCATGGTGTGTGTGTGTGCATGTGTGTGTGTGTGTGTGTGTGTGTGTGTAACACACCTCAAGTGTTTAGGCATTGTGCTATTTGCTTACATATGCCATCCATCTCCCAGGAAGTTTGTGAGTTAGCAAATGAAATGCCTAAATTGTGCCTTGGGAAATTGAGGCTCAGAAGGCTTTAGTACCTTCCTACAGGTGCGGAGCAAGTAGACGAATGAGCTACATTTCAGACACAGCTGCTTCCCAACCTGATGAAAGCCTGTGAATTTAAGCACCGAGATGGTAAAATTGTTATTGTCTGATCTGGAAAACAAATCTTTATCTTGAATTTACTGCCAGGGAGTTTATCTTGTCTTGAGTCTCCCATGTTGAGTGATGAAAAGCCATTGTGAAGTTGTCCCTGCTTTCTGTCTGTCCTTGTCTCTCTCCTCTGGTTTGCAGTGGCGCAGAGGCTTTACAATATACAGTCCTGACCGGATTGTCTTCTGTTCCATGGATCTATAATGTCCTTTGCTGTAAATAAATTTAGAAATTATTGAGGCTCTCTCTTGAAGTCTCAACATTTTTAAGTGATTTATTTTGATACTACTTTAGCCTCATGGTTTCAAATATTAAGTTACTGAGTTCAGGGTGTCTTATATTTTTCCCATAAATGTGTTTATGTCACTCCATAGACTGAGAAATTTCATTCCAGCATTCCCCCTCTTTTCTTCATTTGATTTTCCTGCAGGAGGAGAACCGAGTTCTTTGAGCTTGTCACTAGAGGAGACTATGATTGGAGCATCAAAAGTCACCGTGACGTGTTTCGGTGAGAAAAAGCAAGCACGTGGGTGGGTTTCCGTGACTGGACATTTAGCCACACTTTTCCTGTGTGCATTTGAAAAGTTTCAAATTACCAATTGAACAGAACCTAAGTAATTATCCAAAGTACTATCACAGAGAGTATTTCCTGAGCAGGAGACCCCACTGTGTGCTACCTATGGTCATGCTCCCTGTTGTATCTACAAAGCCTAAAATGAAAATCCTTGGAGTGTGTTGACGAGTCTGGTGGCTTTGTGATAAACACAGAATCCTGAACCCTTCAGTCACCTTGAGACAGTGACTGAATCTCTCCATGCTCTTGTCTGTAAATAAGAGCAACAGCATCCACGCCTGTCTGTGGCCTCAGTGAGGGCTCTATTGGCCAGCAGTCAGCCCTTCGGTTAGAAAAGCACTCGGTACAGAAGCAGGTGAAAGGCGAGCACTCCGAGATGCTCCCTACAGAGACCCAGAACCCAGCAGACTGACTTGTCTCCCTTTGCACAGAACTTACCATAGGGGTGTTTGGAAATGCTTCTTAAATGATGCTTTAGGTCGGGAGGGTTGGAGGAGGTGGGGGGGGGCGGGGAGAAGCCAGGGGTGGCCGATGCTGGCGCTGCCTGGCTTGCTGTGAATGGCCCATTGTTAGCTGGGACTCTGCCCACTCCAATCCTGCTCTGCCATCTGGGCAGCAGACATCTTTCCAAGACATTGAGCTCCAGCAGGATTTAAAATGCTAGCTGACAGCAGGACAGCCTTCTGACCTCTCACAATGCACGCTTTCTTCTGAAAGCAGCCGGCCAGGGCACCTCCTGGCTCCAGTCCTGTTCTAAACACTCTTCATGGTGTACTTCCGGTGTTAGCTGAAAAACAGCAGACTGGAGACAGAAGATAGACCTTAATTTTCACCCTTCCACCACATCTGATAATACTCTATCAATGATTTGAGCTATTTCCTGTGTTTCACGGTTCAGCATAAATCCTAGTTAAGTCTGCCCTTGAAAAACCTGATTCATGGTGTACCTGTGTTTTATGCATGCGCAGATTAAGGAAAGCTATAGCCGGGTATGGTTTTTTTGAGAATGTGTATAAAACACGGTGCCCGCCAGGTAATAACCCAGGTGACACAGTGTGGCTCCCTCTGGTAAATCTTGGCTGTGTGGAGCTCCCTCCAAAGCCTCCTTGGTGTGGGTTTCTGTCCTTTGTCATCAGTGCTAAGTCAGGAAGCAGATTCATCAGCTACATGGTGTTATATACAGACCGCCTTGCTTATAGTTAAAAACAGGGAACGCTTACTGCATGTTATTTTAATCAAAGCCCACTTGACTCAGGTGTAGGGAGAGGAAGGCCCTGCATTCCTGGATTTGCTGCAGACAAAACAAAAGGGCGACCAGAGGATGTGAGAGGCCTTGTCTCCTGAGCAGTGGTGGCCCACAGGGTGGAGGAACAGAAGAGGGAGACTATAAACTGTATGGCCCCTTGTTGAGGGAAGACGATGTGGGCTGGCTCCGCTTCCTTCTTATTCGTTTATGGATCTGGGGTGAGTTTGTTTAGGAGTACGACAGAAGGTTTTTTTTTTCAGGCCGTTTGTTCGGTTCTGTTTTTTTCAGATCAATGTTAATGACAGCCTGTGACCTTGGAGCCGTGACCAAACCGTGGGAGATCTCCAGACAGGCAAGTGGTGATTAATGGCAGAGCTCGGCAGCGGAGGGACTGATGGTGGCGAGGGGGAGGGGAGCGGGGGAGGGGGCGACTGAGCACTGGCTTCCCAGACTGAGAACACAGTCTCTGCATAGGTACCGGCCTGGCACGGAGCCACAGGCCGCTAAGTCACAGGGCCGGCTGACGCCACAGTCAGCCTCTCTTGTGCTTCCACTGAACGATGGGTTTCTGGATGCGAGATTTTTCTAATGTGCTAAATATGAATACCGCCCTGACCATTCCTTAAGGCAAACAGTCCACAACACTGTTTTGAATAAGTAATCATGTTTTAGCACAAGATCCTCCTCATCGTTTACGAAAAAGAAAACAGGAAAAGAGATAGTCTGTTTTCGTCGGCAGGTTAAGCATCAGAGGGCTCTGCTGCCAACATGTGCATCATCCCTTTTCATTTTTATCAAGGTTAATGGTAACGTTATAGTTTTTCAAGCATTATTTTTAAGCATCAGTGGTTTTGAGTAAAGCGGCTCCCTGGTTCAAGATCTTTCATTACTAAGAGGGCTTAATAGCTCTTTAGGTCTTCTCTCCCTCTTTAATTTAATTTTTTTCTTGAGGCAGGGTCATTTTATAGTCTCTAGGTTGCTCTAGATTCTTTGGCTCAGGCAATGCTCCTGCCTCAACCTCCTGAGTGGAGGTCTAGCCAGCAGCAAACTCACTAAGATTTACGTGACACCTATTATATAGACTGTGGATTCCAAAACTGCAACTTGGGATCTTACAATGACACTGTGAGGGAAATAAGATACATTCATATATCGATAAATGACTGGTTTGTGTATGCTGTTCTATTTAATCTGGCTTTAAAACAACCTTTATGGTAGGTAGTTACTGCAGCAGGCTGAATAATCACCACACAAAAATATCAAGTCCCGGTCCCAGAAGCCTCTATCCATTACCTGAGAAGAAAATGACAGTTTTCTATAAGTCACAGTAGGATGTACATTAAGGATTTGCTGAGGAAGAAGAGCCTGGATTATTCAAGGGAGTGCCAGCTTCAGTCACAAATCCTTGTAGAAGAACTCAGAATTCAGAAGAGAAGGAAATGTGAAAGTCAGACAGATACTGAAAGGATGTCTACAAACCAGCGAGCTCTGGGAGCTACCAAACCCTAGAAAGAGGCAAAGCACAGAAGGAAACTTCAAAGAAGCACACCATTGAGCCCTGGGCTTCTGCCCATCGCCCTGAGGCAGGACCACTGGCCCCAAAACTATGCAAGAATACCTCCTCTTACCTCAGCCACAGACTTTGGCGTGATGTTTTGGAATCTTGGGAAGTTAATTTGGTTATTACATTCAATTCACAAAGGGGAGGGATGGGGCTTACAAAGGACAAGTAGCCCACATCTTCCTTAGATAGTAGCTGGCTTCCTGAGATCGCTGCCGTTATGCCTGACACAGACCAGGAAGTCTGTGACCAACCGCCTAACCTCAGAAGAAACAGACACTAATGACAGTCAACCCGGGAAGGCAACAGTTCCTGAGGCAGAAATGTGGATTTAAAACTAGCCAAAATGTCCAAGCCTACACTAGATGTAACCTTTGTGTTTGGCTTCAGATCTTGTTCTGGTGGTGAAGAGACAAAGGGGTTGAGTGTGACACAGACTTACAGGGCACAAGAAGACCTTCGGGAAACAGCAGCCGCAGCCCAAGAACTAAAGGGAAAAGGCTGCGGGGCTGCAAAGGCCATTGTTGGTGTTGGAGAAAGCAGGCTGGGGAGAGGTTAACCGCAGGAGGTGGAAGGTCCCGTTGATTGGATCTGCTGAGACTTGATCTGCGCAGAGTCTGGAACAACTGGCTAAGTGCCAAGCCCTCATTCGTAACTGGCCCAGCTTTTCGCCATGGGCTGGAACCAATGGCATTCGTTTTTAAAGATTTATTTATTTTATGTGAGTGTTTTATCTATACCAGAGAGCATCAGATCACATCATAGATGGTTGAGAGCCACCATATGGTTGCTGGGAATTAAACTCAGGACCTCTGGAAGAGCAGGCGGCATCCTTAACCACTGAGCCATTTCTCTAGCCCCCAACGGCATTTTTAAGCAGGCCTAAACTTTTGACCTTGTGACATGACGTTGTCATTTGCCAGGCTCATGTTCAAGAACCAGGCAATGAAGTCAAAGCAACAGCAGAAGTCTCACGTTTTAAGTGAGTTGGCAATTTTTCATTAGGCTGGACTCATAGTGGCCGGCATCTCTGCTCTCATCCGGGGCGGTGTTGATGGACCACCAGAGGGTCTGATGGTACAAGTTAAATTCCCTTCAACAATCCATTGGTCCAGACTTGTCACAGGACCCAATTTCCCATGCCTGTGCTCAGCAAGTAGAGAATCAGAAACAGTTTTGGGTTTTTTTGGGTTTTTGTTTTCTAATTTTTTAATTTAATTTATTTATTCAGATTACAACTCAATTGTCATCCCATCACTTGTATCCTCCCAATCCTCCCTCCCTCCCGCCTTCACCCTTTCCCCCTCCCCTAGGTCTAAGACTAAGGGGGACCTCCTCCCCCACTCTATGGTCATAGGCTATCAAGTCTCATCTTGGTAGCCTGCTTATTCTTTCTTTGAGTGCCATCAGGCCTCCCCACCTCAGTAGCCTTCTTTATACAAATGACCATCATGCAGAGGAAGAAATTAGGAAAACTACACCCTTCACAATAGCCACAAGCAATATAAAATATCTAGGAAAAACTCTAACCAAGCAAGTGAAGGGCTTATTTGAAAAAAAAACTGTAAATCTCTGAAGAAAGAGATTGAAGATGACATCAGAAGATGGAAGGATCTCCCTTGTTTGTAGATTGGGGGAACTAACATAGTAAAAATGGCCATCAGAAACAGTTTGTAAGAATGTATCTAGCACAGTGACCCTTCAAACCACCAGGAATGCCATTCTTTGTCCTTACAGACAAGCATCCTCTCCCCAGGACAGACAAACCAGGTGGCCCATCAGTTAGGACATGGGGCTCACACAGTCCTGAACCTCCAGGTGATAAGTGCCATCCCTACCACAGGTCTGAATGTAACTTAAGCCACCCCCACCCCCACCCCCCACCCCCCATCCCCCCCACCCCCGCCAAACACAGACAGCCACCTCCACACACAGAACACCACCACAGCAGTTCCATTCAGGGAGGAAAGAGATGAAGGACATTCGCAGCCCATGGGGTGTGGGGCTCCCAAACCTTCCAGGCATTTTGCCATGAAGTCTCCACCAGCAGTAGGCCTGGCTCCCAGCCGGATGCTTCCTTTCCAGGGCCTTTAGCTCCCCAAGGGAGATGACTCCTTTCCCACTGTGTCCTCTGATAGTCTCTGAAGCTTGGGCAGCTTTCTCAGCAGGCTTCCCACCTGCAGAAGGTTGCAGGCTGGTTTTTATACAGTCACAGACTTATAGTCTCTTAAGCACTGAAGTATTCTTAAGCATTTAACAACAACAACAATACCATGGTTCCTCTCTATCTGAGCATCTTTAGACTCTTTTTGCTTCCCGGCATCCAGGACTAGACAAATACAGTAAGTCTGCTTCTCTCTTGTGTCTTCATTTGAGGACTCGAGGACCCACAGACTTTCAGAAGAGAACTGTGTAGTTAAAATGTTTCTGAGCTATTTTTTTCCATATAAAAATTTTGTTTGGCCAGCAAGATGGCTCCTCAGGTAAAGGTGCTTGGTGACAAGGCCTGATGACCCTGAGTTCTATTTCCCAGTCCCATAAGGTAGAAAAAGAGAGCCAATTCCTCTGAGTTGTCTTCGGACCTCCAAAGGTAGTGTGGTGAACACACACATGTGCACACACACGTGCACACACAGGCACACACACACACACATGCTCACACGTGCATACACAGGCACACATATACAGGCGCACACACAGGCACACAAACATGCACACACACAAAAATTTTTTAAGTCATTTAAATTTATTTTTAAAAAGAACTTGCTGAAAGTCACCTAATTCTCCATAAGTATGCTAGCCATACCATTAACTCGATTTTTATTTCAAAGCTGAGTATTAATATTGTCATCTACAGCATACCTTAATTTACTATTTCTAGTTTGGAATTAAGGAGCAGCAGCATCTCTATTCCCACAAGCCTGGATCTTTCTGTTCCCTTTCCTCCCTCATTATAAACCTGCTAATCCCTTCTGAGCTCAAGGCTAGAATGCCCAGCAGGATAGTCAATAGCTGCTACTGCAATGCTATTAACATTTTGTTTTCCAATTCCTTAGGAAGAGTGTTTGCTCAGTTTCAGTGATAGTTCACCCTATCTGTGTGATGCCTGGCCACCAAGCTGACGGTGCATGGTTTAAGATCCAACTCCCTTCCCCCCTCCTCACCCTCTCTCGTTTCTTTCTTTCTTTTTTTTATTTATTTATTTTTATTTATTTTTATTTTTCTTCTTGTTTAACCATTAGCACCTTGCTTCAATACCAATTCTCTCCTGTGTCAAGGTTAGGCTAGACTTTGCTACAATAGCAAATACATTCTGAATTTCAGTTCCTTAAGACAAAGAAGGGTTTGTCTCTTCTCACATCACAGGCTGGTGTAGACAGGACAGCTCTCCTCCGTTTGAGCTGTTGTCAGTTTTATTGTGACACATTAGAAGTCACAAAAGGTCACATAAAGAATCATCTGTGTAGTTGACTAACACCTTGCGACATGTCCGGCCACAGCGTAGGAAGGTAGAGAAGAGGCTGCAGGGAGCAGGGGGGTCTTCTGGGTACTGGGGAAAGTGCAGTGCTAGGGGAGCTCCTGTGATGGTGACAGAAACGGAGTGGGTGAGACTTTCCCAGGCCGTTAGGGACCGCAGTGAAATGCACATCAAAAATAAAGGTGGCAGCCCCTTTAGTCCCAGCACTTGGGAGGCAGAGGCAGAGGGATCGCTGTGAGTTCGAGGCCAGCCTGGTTTACAGAGTCCAGGACAGCCAAGGCTACACAGAGAAACTCTGTCTCGGAAAAAAGAAGAAGAAGAAGAAGAAGAAGAAGAAGAAGAAGAAGAAGAAGAAGAAGAAGAAGAAGAAGAAGAAGAAGAAAAAGAAGAAGAAAAAACAAACAAACAAACAAAGAATAAAGGTGGCAACATGCTGGGTCAAGATGCTGAGAATAAGTGACTGTGAGCACTCAGCCCTCATTGGGACATCCATGTCACTCCTCCCCCCCCCCACGCCCCTCATCATGAAAGGGGGCGGGGGGGGGGGATGGAAGAGCCAGAGGTAATTGCAGCTACAGTTACCCACACACAGTCTGCAAGGGATCAAGCCAACAAAACCAGCCACCATCTCAGCAGGGCATTGCTGTCAGGACTCAGTGGGTTACAAAAGGAAGGTGGAAGGCAGGCATGCTGGGAGGCCCAAAGTGGGCTTAGAATGGAGCCGGGAGTTGGGGATGGAAACAATCAAGATACATTGTGTACACTATAAAACTGTGAAAGAATAAGTAAAAGATGCGGGTTTTTTTTTTAATTAAGGAAACCAATGCCCACCTGGGGCAAGAAAGTGGCAGGCACAGTACCTGGGACAGAAACAACTTGTAAATGATATTTTAGATAGATTAGGACTGCCCATAGACATGTAGGCAGTCAGTCTTCTCGGCCACCGGTGTAAACATCTTATTTCTGGGGTGTGATGTTCTGCTGATAGTCATAGTAAACAGTCGGGAGAATAAACCACAAAAGCATGTTTGGCAAATGTTTTCATCAGAAGTCTCACCACACGTCCAAGCTGGACATCTCACTCAGGCTTGTCTCCAAACTGAGTAGATGAAGATATCTTTAATACTATATTCACTTCCTGATGTTAGGAAACATCTGAACAAAGCAATCAGGTTTTCTTTCTAAAATACAAACGTGGGGGCTGAGGAGATGGCTCGGTGCATAGTGCACTTGCCATGCACTACTGGAGAACCTGTGTAAACGCGGGCTGGAGTAAGGGCACCTGTGATCCCAGCACACAGAGGTGGAGAAGGGGTCCCCAGGACAAGCCGGCTAGCCAGACCAGCCAAAGTGGACAAGCTATGGGTGCAGCAAGAGGCGTTCCCTCAATAAAGCAGAGAGCAACCAAAGGAAACACTGGACTTCAGTTTCTGGCCTCTGTGTGTACTTGCACACATGTGTACATACACCCTCACACACACAGATGTGCCAACACATGTGTGCTAGCTAATCTTATGTCAACTTGACACACAAACTAGAGTTATCTGAAAAGAGGAGGCTTCAATTGAGAAAATGCCTCCATAAGGTCCAACTGTAAGACAGTTTCTTAATTAGTGGTTGAAGGAAGAGGGGTCCAGCCTATTGTGGGTGGGGCCACCCCTGCCAGGCTGAGCAAGCCATGATGATTAAACCAGCAAGCAGCACCCCTCCATGGCCTCTGCATCAGCTCCTGCCTCCGATATCCTGCCCTGTTTGGGTTCACGCCCTGATTCCTTTGATGATGAACAGTGCTGTGGACATGTAAGCTGAATAAACCCTTCCCTCCCCAACTTGCTTTTTGGTCCACGGTGTTTCAGTTACAGCAATAGAGACCCTAAGACAACACGCAATCATAAATACATACTTGCATACCCTTAAAATTAAAATGCAAATATATACATTTATGTATGTGTTTATATGAATGTGTACATATATAGTTTTTTAAATTAACATGAATTTGTATTTTATGTGCATGGGTGTTTTCCCCTGCATGTGTTTCTGTGCACCCTGTGACTTCATCGTGCTTGAAGAGACCCAAAGAGGCCTTTGGCTTCCCTTGAACTGAGTCACAGACAGGGGTCAGCCACAGTGTGAGTGCTGCGGTTCAAATTTCTGTCCTCTGGAAGTGCACTCTCTCTCTCTCTGTCTGAATCACAGAACCCTCTCTCCAGTCCTTGAAAACGTATTTTGAGATTAAAAAAAAATCTTATACTGTCAAATCATGACAATCCTCCTGCCTCAGTTTCTTAGGCGCCCGGATTGTGGGTGTGAGTCACCACTCAGAGAGACTATGTAGATGAATTAGCCTCCCAGTTGTTGGTCTTATTTTCAAAAAGTCCTTTTCAGAATGCATCTTAAGTGGGGTTAAGACAACACTCATCTTTCCTCAGAAACATGACTTTAAGTACAGGGACTCCTCAGCGACACCCCCACACACACCAAGGCCTGATTAACTTCTTGGTTTCCTTTTTTAATTGAAAATCCAATCAGGAGCCTCTTAATGATCCTGATGGGGTTTTTAAGTACAAATAAAACAGGGGTCTGGGCTGAGCTGTGAAAAGAGCAGAGGAGGACGGGCATGGCGGACTTTAGGGGGGGCCATTAGTGTCTTTGCCTTCCGGAGAGTACCAGGGATTCCTGCCTGGGGTGTCTTGTTCGCATTTACATAAATGCAAAGGACTTCAATAAATGCAGAAAGCTTCCGAGGCAGCTGAGGAAGGGTCCTGGAGCCTGGCTAATGAGATTACAGGGGACTAATTCATCTCTGAAAGTAAGCCTGGGGGGAAGGGGGGAAGAGTCCAGAGTGTGGAAATTAAAGGCAGTAGCTGAGGCTGGGAAAGGGGAGATGTGACCCAGGGCCCAGAGCCTGCAGGAGCCATTCTGAGTCACTTCCTGTCCATTCTGAGTCACTCCCTACTCCTTCTGTGCAGCCTAATGCTTGAATGGGACCCACGCTTGTCATCAGAAATGTTAGAAGCCTGACTTTACTCAACATTTGAATGGTTTTTCTTTTTAATATTGTGTATTGCTTTTCTCTCTTTAATTGTGTGTATATATACATGTGTGTGTCTGATGTTGACTTTCCATTGTATTATCCATCTCTACAGATACGTATGAATAAACTACTGTTTTTTTTTTTTTTAGTGCAGTGGCCTTATACACATTCAGCATGCCCTCTATCACAGAGCTATACCCCCAGGCCTCTCTTCACTGTTTGAGACCTGTTCTCACTAAATTCCTTATTGAATTCACTCTATAACCAGGCCGACCTTGCCTCAGAACCCCGAGTAGCTACAATTATGGGCCTGAGACACCAGGCCTGACTTAGAAAACTTATCTTGATTCTGTGTGCCTGACCAAATTAAACCATCTCACTTTCGCAGGGCATAAGATCCTCCTGTAAGAGCTTAAAGTGGAGACAAAACAGTTTGGTGATCCAGGCTTTCTGGTTAACAACTGTCTAGATCTTTTTCTCCCAAGTCTTCCAATATACTACACTATACCATGCAGAGATTTGCTAGCTGCACATCTTAGTGTTGTAAGAAATATCTGCTCAGCGTTTTTCTGTTCTACTCATTTTTTTTTCCACAAATGATTCTGAGAACCACAAACTAAGGAAATAGAAAACAGCCTGTTTACTGTGACTGTGGATCATCTGTGCTCGTGGGAAGAAAACATGAGTGACTGTGGCTGGGGACAGAGCAACCATTGCATTATGGGTATAACGGAGCTGCCGTGGTGTGCCAGTTAGCATGCAGCACTTATATACCAGTGCAAGCAGAGAATTAAGCTTATACCAACTGGCGCCCACCATAAACTAATGCTTTCAGTACCAGACTCGACCAGTCTAAAGACCATGCTCTTCAAATTAAGATAACCATGTGCATGTGCTGGGGGGTGGTCTGATGTATTTGGATGCTAATTACTCCTTGCTGTCTCTGTGACCCACTTTTTGCTTAATAAAAGCCATCCCTCCTGGGCAGGACAAAGGAGATAGGTGGGGCTAGGAGAGAGAGGAATTCTGGGAAGAAAAAAAGATGGCCATGAGGAGGAAGAAAAAGGAGACCTGAAGGGAAGAGAGGAAGGCTGCCATGGATTAGATGGAGGAGAAGCACATGGCCGGCGCAGCTAGAAAGTCCGGCCCAGATGAGGAACATTAGCAAGTATATGGGATTATGAACTGGAGATAGCTTGATAGAAGTTATTGGAAGCAGATGGCATGGGATTGAGACAGGGATCCCATGCCTGCCCCACTATGGGAGGTAGTTTAGAGGATTGATATCTGCCCTGCCCCAGGTTAACTAAGGCTATTTTAAAATATAACAAGTGTCTGTGTCTTGATTGATCGCTAGCTGGGCCTACAGGTAATACAGATCATTTAAAAACAATTCGCACCAGCCAGAAGTAACTTTTCATCTCATAGTGCACCACCCTACAAATAAATTAAAATGCTTCTGTGTTTCAGGTGGCTGAACTTGTAACCAGCGAGTTCTTTGAACAAGGAGATCGGGAGAGGTCGGAACTCAAGCTCACTCCCTCTGTAAGCCTGTCCTTTTAATATCACTGATTACCCCCTTTGAATGGCTTTGTCAGCAGTAACTCCAAAACACGGCTTGAAACGGGGGAAGGCTGAGAAAGGGGCTGGAAGACTCCTGAAAGCCTGACACTTTAAACAGGAATGCTAACCACCGTGTTACCGGGTGTCTGACTGCACCTACTGACCTACTTAGCAAGCATTTCCTGAGAAGCCACAGTGGGACAGGACAAACAAGCAGGCACGCGGGAGGGAGTGGAGGATGGGGTTAGGACGTCCCAGAGCCAGCGCTGGCGTCTCACGCATGCGCACTTTAGAACAGAAGTAATAGCAGAAAATTAAAGTCAAGCCGTCCAGACTCCAGGAGCTGGCTGGGTTTTATTTTTCAGTTCCGAACTTTTAAACTCCTCAAAGCAAACCATTACAAACCGTTTGTTTGTTTGTTTGTTTACAAACTGAAATGTGGAGGTCAGGTTCTGGTGGCCGACATGCTATTTATGTTGGATTCGCTCATGCGGTTCTTATTTGAGGATAATGAATGACTAGTTGTAGATGATGCTGTTTCTTCCTTCCAGATAAAGAAGCCTTGGCCACCACCCTCACTCAGGGAGGGGCCAGCCTCTTTATTCCTAGTGCGCTAAAAAACGTCTTCCCTGGTCACTCCAAGAAGGGACTACGTATGTTAAAGCCTAGCCATGCAGCACACACAGTAGGTCTAATGTAGCACACAGTGTGTATCAGTTGTCAAGAACGTCTCTTTTTGAGGATTCCGGTCCACTGAGTCTTGAACATTTGGAGCCATTAGTAAGACTTTGAGTCTTCACACACACACCCCACTTTGCTGCTGTCCAAACACCAGGGAAGGCAGCAGGACCCTTTCCAACCTTGTAAGGCTTCTCTTGCCTGCAACCTCAGCCAGCAGCCTTTCTGAGGTTGACTCTTGTCAGTGGCTTACCTAGAAAAGGCCCGAGGATCACAAAGCCTGAAACGCAAACCAGCTAATTTTAGTTTCCAAAGCAGCGTGTGTTTGCGTGGGATTCAGAACGCCCTTTACTTTTTCTGCTGCTCATACCAAATTTGGTTTTGAAAAGAAAACAAATCAGTCTGGAGTGCATAAAGCTCATTTGTAAAAACCTGTAACCGCTGTTCCTATAGGCTGAATATCTATGTTAAAATAAAAGCTTTTTTCCTCCCTCTAAAAACTGTTCCTGAGACACTCTCTGAAGGGTTTGCAATGCAGCAACACGGGTCATTTAGTGAAATGGGGGGGACAGTAAATCGCCAGTGTCCAGAGCTGGCAGGTGCACTGGGGCCAGACTAAGGAGCTTTTATCTGTAGGCTCAGCTAAGGCCTTCTCTGAAGACATAAATGAAATTAATTTCATGGTGGATGTATAGCGATAAGTGCTCCCCTCTCTTCACAAAAGGCTACTTCACATAGCTGTCTCTTCAGGAGAAGTCTGGCTTCTGAGGCAGGACTTGTCCTTGCTGACCCATCTTCAGGAATATCTGTAATGCACCCAGAGTCGGCACTGCTTGTCTCCCCATCCTTTAATTTTTTGGAATCACCCGTAAGGTGCATGGTCCAGAGACCAAGCTGATGCTGGCTGGACCTCAGTCAGAAGGTTCATGTTGGAAGCAGTGAGCTGACTGAAAAAATGGGCCTGAGCACCAGCATGTGTCGTGCACGAAGCTCAACACTGTTTATACAGAAATGAGGGGACACCATCCTTCTTGACTTCAAGAACCCTAGGACATTGTTAGCTGGTAGGGAATACCCATGAACAAACACATATGCACATCACTTATGAACGTGCTCATGAGCACATATGCACATCACTTATGAACGTGCTCATGAGCACATATGCACATCACTTATGAATGTTCTCATGAGCAAACCATAGCTAATAAGCACACAAAAAGATTGTTAAAAATTTTAACCATCATGAAAATACAAATTGAAACCACAGTGAGGTACCACTTCCCACTCACTAAAAGGGCTATTTAAAAAGGCAGACAATACAAACATTGGCACATTTTCAGAGGAGCTGGGACTTCATGGGATGCAGGAGTCTAAACTAATCCGGCTACTTCAAAACCAGCCTAGAATCCTCAAAAAGTTAGGCATAGGGCTGAGTTCAGTCCCTGGATCCCACAGCGAAAGGAAAGAACCAGCTCTCAAAAATTGTCCTCTGATCTCCACGTCATGTCCTCCTTGATGCATGCCATAGCATCATCATCAATTTAAGACTTAAAAGTTAATATAAAAAAGCTCAACATGGAGTTACCATATAACCCGGGATCTCACTTCTGGGTTTATCTGCACAGGGAAACTTGAACACAACTGTTCACACTAGCATTACTCATAGAAACCAAAACGTGGAAATAACTGTCCATCAAATGTCCATTAACTGATGAACTAATAAACAAAATATCATAAATCTCCACACTGGAATGTGAAAATTACGAATGAAGTGAATGAGTGAAGTGTTGCTCCATGCTCCCTGGGTGTACCTTTAAAATTATAGCGCATGACAAAAGCCAGTCGTCTGGGCATGGTGGTACAAACCTTCATCCCGGCACTCCGGGGGCAAAGGCAGATATGTCTCTGGGGGTTTGAGGCCAGCCTGGTCTACAAAGTGAGTTCCAGAACAGTGAGGGCTACACAGAGAAACCCTGTGTCAAGAAGAAAGAGGAGAAGAACAAGAACAACAAAAAAAAGAAAGAAAGAAAGAAGGAAAAAGAAAAAGGAGGAGGAGAAGCCCTGTCCTAAAAGACCATGTACACTTCCATTTTAAGTGAATTGTGTAGAACAGGCAAATCTGTACATGCAGGAAACAAATCACTGCTTGCGCAGGCTGGGAGTTTACAAGACGATGGAGCTGCTATATTGATATGAATTTTAATATTAAGTGTAGTGGTAATTGTATAGTACTATGTATATACTGACATTCCTTGAATTTTTTTAAAAAAGTATTTCTATAGAATACTCATCAGAAGCAGAAAAATAAATAAAGTAACTCAGGTAGAAAAGGAACTATAGAGAAAACAAGTCAGACTGTGGTTTGGATGTGGTCTGAACCCTGGGGTTTTATGTGCTAAAACTTCATCCCCAGTGTGAGTGTGGAGAGCTGGGAACTCAGTCCCGCTCTGGTGGGGGAGACATGGCCTTGGAGAGCTTATTAGGACTAGGAGAGAACCTATGACCAAATTAGTGTGGATTATGGAGAGGAGAGACACTAGAGGACATAAGCGCACGCTCCCTGCCTCACGCCATATGCCAGCTGTGAATCTTGGGGCTTCTAGCAAGAGAGCCATGAGCAGAGGCAGGCACTCCAGCCTCCAGAACTATGAGCCAAACAAACACTTTCATCTATAAAGTTACTCTCAGCCTCCGGTGTTGTGTTATAGTGGCACAACATGTATAGACACACGGGAAAAATTTAAAGGAACATTTCTGAAGCAAGCTTTACTTATTCCAAAAGAGCTGTCACTTCCTCTAGCGCATTGCACGGTCTTCTCTGAGTGCCAGTTATTGCTTGAAAAGGATGAGCAGAGCCTGTGGGAGGTGGTAGAGATAGTTTGCTCATCTTTGGTAACTAGTGATGATGTCTAACACACACACACACTATGGCTCATCCATCTGATGCTTTCCCAGCATCTCAGGACTCAGGGTGAGGCTTGGACCTGCCCTCATGGCTGCTATAGTCATCTCTTACCTAGCTTTTCAGTAAGACAAGTTATACCAAGGCAGTGCCCCTCCTCCAGATCAGCCGACTGCAGGCCCTTGCCTCATTTGTTAAGAACAAAGGGAAAGACGTTCTCACTGGAGTTGAAGTGGCTGTTCGTTAAGGAAATACATTTTTACCCTCTGATTCCAGTTGATTGAAGTCTTACCAATAGAAATAAATCACCCTGGCTTTCAGAAATACGCATAAATTATATCACGCATTATTAATATCGTAAAATTTAAAGGCTGGAAAGAAGAAAGGATGAGTGCCTGCCACCACCATCCGCCCAAGGACATGTACTTAGTCACCTACTAATTATAAAACCTTACTGGAAAACACGTGATTGCCAATAGCACCCAACCCTTAAAATCATCATAAATAGGAAAGAATCTTTGTGTAATAAAATGAAAAAAACAAACCCTGCTGTTCAGGATCTTTTCCAATCTGACATCTTCTTTCTACAGAAATAAAAGCCTGCATTATTTTTGTGGCAGTAAGATGTGTCTCCTTCCCCTTGACTTGTACCCAGTTCCCAGTGACCTGGTAACTTGATTTAGTAGCAATTATTTGTACCTGCAGACAGATTTTGGCCCCAGGTGTTGCAAGCTATAAAGTTCAAGTAAATTCAGTTACAAATCTCAGAAGAAGATATGAAAATACTTTATTTCTTATCGTAGATAACAGAAAAGAAGCTATGTGTGAGGATTGTGATTTGTGAAATAATTCTGTTGGTAAAAAATCTGACAAAGTGGCCGTAAAATAGTTCAGTGAACAAAAGCAAGGTTTCTGCTTCCTTGTTCTAGGCTATTTTTGACCGGAACCGGAAAGACGAACTGCCTCGGCTGCAATTGGAGTGGATTGATAGCATCTGCATGCCGCTGTATCAGGTACTGCTAACTTGTGAGTGTGTGTGTGAGTGTGTGTGTGTGTGTGTGTGTGTGTGTGTGTGTGTGTGTGTGTGTGTCCTGATGTGGTGAGGCAGAGTGTGAGTCAGGTTTGTTCAGAAATATGAAGCTGGAGGCGTTCGCAGGCTACAAACTGTAAACTGGTTTCTAATTTCTGACCCACGAGCTTGTGCTTTGAAGATGGAGACCTCAGTTCTCTGCCACTTTCTAAAATGTAATCTCCAGGGCCTTACCTTCCTTGCCTGTAAGCCAAAGATTATAATATATTGTCTCTTCATTCCTGCCCCATGGAGGACAAGGATGCAGCTACAGTCAGTACCATCTCTCCAAAAAATAGCTCAAAGGCCCAGTAACCGAGGAGACTTCCACATATGTTAAGGATCAAAGGCTTGGAAAAGTCTAGTAAGAAAGAAGCATACTTAGCCTCAATTAACTCTGAATTTCTCAAATGGAAATCTTTTCACTTTTAAGGTTTTGGTTTTTTTTAGTATCTTGTGTAACACCAGAGTCTCATCAAATATGCCTTTCTGCTCTGATCCCAGGATCTAGACCGGTGGGCTATGTGCGGGGAAGCAGCTTCCATCTTCAAAATCTGCCTCCTCCTTTAAGCAGGCATAACTATGCCGAGCAGTGAATCCTGAGCGAGCCCACTAATGAGTTCTTGCTTGGCTGCCTGGTGCAGAACCCGCCCAGGGCAAGGAGACATGTGTCAGCTCTGAATAGTTCGCACACTGCTTTTTGAGTTTGCATCGGGGCTGGCATCCATTTGCACTAACAGTTTAGTGTACATTGGCTTTTAATTCTACTGCTAAGCATCTGTAAACCCCGGTGAGTTCTTTACCCCCGACCTAGCTCAATCAGCCTGAGCCACGTTCCTAACTTCGGAGTGAGATGAGCACAGTGAAAGCAAAGCCTCCTTGGTTTCTCATTCTCCACCACTCCATTAAGAACGCAGGATTGTTTTTTAAGGACCTCACAACCATTAAGTCTCAAACTTGCCAACCACTTATTTTCTAGTACTGTTAGGAGCTGCAGAGACCTGTCACAGTTCTCTGAAAAACAAACAAATTAGAATATTGTCGTCAAGGCAGAAATGTAATTTTAATAACCACAAATGATAAAAGCAAATTCACTTGTTTTTTTCCGTACAATCCATTAGATGCCCAATATCATAAAAACCAGCCAGACACAGCTTTAAAATAATCTAAAATCAATTGTTATGGTTACAAATGACTATAATATTCTCTTATCTAATAATGAAAGATTGGGCAAGAAACATTGAGAATGGTGTAGTTTGTTATAAAGAGAATCCTAACTCTCTTTTCTTCCTGTCTATGCCCCCACCCTCAACACTGAATAAGTGGCCTCCATGTGGAGCCCACAGAGGCTGGGACAGGTGCCTTTGTCTTTGCTGAGTCGCCCTTGGTTGCTCACATCAACTTATGGCTTAATGTCACCCAGGTATTAATGGGATGCATAAGTCACTCCTTTACTTAATAAATTTCTCTTACTAGAAGTAAAACTAAATTAAACTCCAGTTGCTGCTAAGGGTCGGCATGTGGCTCCCACACTGAGCCCGCTCTTTCTTTGCTGGTCCACGGTTCTTTGACTTTTACTGTGTGCTTGCTACTAAGTCCTTTGAAGTCTTCAGGTTAAAAGAGGGAGTGACTTGAAATTAAACAGAAAAAAAAATTAGGTTGAAGATTCAGAGACTGACATTTCCATAGGGTATGATATAACATCCCGATTTTTTTTTCATGTGTTCCTTACTCATCTTTGAGTCACCTGCAGGAAATGGAACACACAGGTGAAGTGACACAGGTACACATCAGGTTTGTGTCCCTCCCAGCCTCAATCTTTGCTCCAATGTGGTGGCTTCAGAACTGCAGGACTCTACTTCTAATGAAAATCTCTC
Organism: Acomys minous; assembly: GCF_964271855.1. Lineage (NCBI taxonomy): Eukaryota > Metazoa > Chordata > Mammalia > Rodentia > Muridae > Acomys > Acomys minous. The sequence continues at coordinate 110,800,000 of NC_140491.1, read as the reverse complement.
CACCTTTTTTTTTTTTTGTCACCCTCTCGAAAGCCATGTGCCACCCTAAAGGAGAATCTGGAGAGAGTTGCTGATAAAGCCGATGCTCACGGTTCGCTGCTGTTATCTTTTCATGCAACAGACAAAGAAAAGCTTGTTCTTTGAGAGTTTCTTGCCACCACTAACTTTTTTTTTAATTTCACAATTTCAGTTGTAAAATTCTTCATAAGGCTTTGAAACCAACTGTTCAAAGAGCCATCAGGCTGAAAGTACATCTGGCATTGAAAGACCATCTTAGTGGTTTACAGTATGTTCTATCGTGTGTGATGGTGACTCCCCACAGGTCAACGGAACATCACACTAAGTGGTGGTGGTCCCAAAATGTAATCGAATCAATCACTGGGCAGCAATTGCATTTTTTGGGAAGACAACAATCCTGACACAACAACAAGGAGCGTCACAGATTTGACACTGGTCCCTAAGGCCAAGGATTTGGGACAAGTGGTTGCTGCAGAGAGGCCTTTTGGGTTTTGAACATAAATATGCAATAATGAGAGGATAAGTTGCAGGCAGGGTGACGCGCAGGCTGCCGACATCCCTACTGTGCTCAGGCCAGACTGACATGGTCTGAAACACAAAGCGGAAGAGTCCAGTTTGGTCTTGCTAAGATGACTGGGGGGAGGGGCATGGAGAAAGGGTAAAGAATAGTACTCACAAGACATAAATTATGTGTGTGCCCTCCAATGGCATAATCAAGATGGCAGGCATGGCTGGCAAGAAACGCATGTGGTGCCCAAGTGAAGAGATGGTGGTGGAATGGGCTGGAAGGGTCCTTTTGGTGGAACCATGGAGTTGTTATGGATGGAGGCTGCTCTGTACAGGGGCCAGGATAGCGGGAGGAGGGTGGCCACGTGGCAGGGCAGGAAACAGAAGGAGGAGGGTGGCCACGTGGCAGGGCAGGAGACGGAAGGAGGAGGGTGGCCACGTGGCAGGGCAGGAGACGGAAGGAGGAGGGTGGCCACGTGGCAGGGCAGGAGACGGAAGGAGGAGGGTGGCCACGTGGCAGGGCAGGAGACGGAAGGAGGAGGGTGGCCACGTGGCAGGGCAGGAGACGGAAGGAGGAGGGTGGCCACGTGGCAGGGCAGGAGACGGAAGGAGGAGGGTGGCCACATGGCTGGGCAGGAGACGGAAGGAGGAGGGTGGCCACATGGCTGGGCAGGAGACGGAAGGATGGTTTAAGTGCCCCTATTGTACTCCATCGGCTTTCACTGGGTATTTCAGTGTTAGTCCGTGGCTTTAAAGGGATTCTTCTTGTCAAGCATCCTAACTGATCAGGCACTTTCTGCCACACTCCTGGTTGTTGACGTCAGACCTCCTCCAAGCAAAGGGTGCCTGAAGAGGCCTGCGCTTGCCCGCCTCTTCCACACCACTACCCTCTGGTGCCCATTTGCTGAAAAGTCAAAACTCTTGTCTGTAGGATAGTGTTAATACCCAGGCAATCTGGGACCGCGTAGAAGGAAAACGATGAGGAACTCTCACTCTAAAATCTGTTCTTAGGCAGCTACTGAAGTAATAAACAATTGGCGAAAGTGGCCACATGAAAACATATAGAGCCGGTGGTGCACCTTAGCAGTAGGACGGTCGATTAGTTATATAATTAGATGCATGTGTATAAATAAAGCCCCCAAAACAGCAACATGCAGACCTTGTGAACCCTATAAATGAGTCTGGATATTTCTATCTGAAATGAAGATCAAATACTCACGTGTTGCTCTAGCCCTTACTGCAGGCCAGTGCGAAGGCACAGTGAGGACCACCCCCAGCTCTCTGGGGCACAGGACACAGGACATGACTGTCACATATATTTTATCTTGTCGAGTTTAGGGTTCCAAACTTTTTGAAAGAAAACAGAGGGAGGGGGAGGAAGAGAAAGAGACGGCAAACAGGCAGAAGCTATGATTTATCTGTGACAGCATTTTAATCAGGAAGCATACAGGAGGCCCAGCACAGGCGGGGAGCAGTAAAGCGTGTTCCCCAGGAGAAGTTGAAAGCCCTGGTTAGTTAGCTCTGTCCTAGCAGGATGTCTTAGAGGAATACATTGACATCTGATTCCAGAGCTTGCTGCTGCCTTTACACCCTGCTGGGGAGCCATTAGCCTGCTGCTCAACATCTTTGGAAGGAAAAAAAAAGTCAGAAAGAAGGAGAAAAAAAAAGACACTATCAAAGTTTGAAGTCACTGCTGAGGCAGCCTTAGGGATAAACAGAAACCCTCCTGTCGCAGTCTCATTCTGAGCTGCTGCTGTTCATGAGAGCAAACTAAGTTTTTGCCCTTTATTTCTGTTCTCAACTTGAACCTCAGTGTACCCAAGAGCAGCAAGCGCACACAGAAGCATGATGAATCTGTATGTTAAAAACTGACAGCCTCCTCAAGGTATTCAGATTTTTCCGCTCATCCCAAACTGGCTTTTGACTTTGGGGATGAATTTCCTCAGAGATAGTGCGAAAGGGTCACCCTGGAATTTAATAGCCAGCGCCTTGCTAACCAGCTGTGGCCATGCGCAGCTGTAACCCTATAACAGTGTAGTAGGGAAATAAAGGCTGGAGAACCAGAAACTTACGGGTAGCCTCTGCTACATAGCGAGTAGGAGGCCAGCTAGGGCTATACGAGACCTTGTCTCAAAAACTGTGATAGGACTTCTGTTGTTAAGTCACAATAAACTTGGGGTTTTTATTTACTTCCTTCCTTCCTTATTTGCTTATTTTAACGTTGGATGTAATGATCATCTTGGAACACACAGTCCACCTGACACAGCTATTAATGTGCTCTCTGGGGAAAATGAGAGGGGAAAATCCTCAAAATATATCTGAGGAATAGAGAGACGGATCAGCAGTTAAGAGCACTGTCTGCTCTTTCAGAGGACCTGGGTTCAATTCCCAGCACTCACCTGGTGGCTAAGAACCATCTGTAAGACATCAAACACCCTCTTGTGACCTTCAAGGGAACCGGGCACTCAAAAGGTACCTACAGCCATGCGGGCAAAACACCCACTGTCCTAGTTAGGGTTTCTATTGCTGTCATAAGACACCCACACCACAAGCACCTTGGGCAGGAAAAGGCGTGTTTTGGCCTGTAGTTCCACATCCCAGCCCATCACTGAGGGAAGTCAGGACAGGAGTTGAAGCAGGACACGGACCTGGAGGCCAGGATTGATGCAGAGGTCATGGCGAACACTACTTACTGGCTTGCTCCCCCATGACTTGCTCAGTGGACTTTCTTATAGCACCCAGAACCACCAGCTCAGAGGCAGCACCACCCACAGTAAGCTGGACCCTCCCACATCACCATCAATGAAGAAAACGCGCCACAGACTTGCCCACAGGTCAGTCTGGTGGGGCCACTTTTCAGCTGAGGTTCCCCTCTTCCCAAATGACTCTAGTTAACATAAAACTAGCCAGTGCATCCATACACATAAAATAATTTTTTAAAATAATAAAACATAGTATAATATGCCTGACATTGTGGAGACTGCAAGTTAGAAACCCATAAACTAGAAAAGAGGTTATAAAGCCACCTCTCTGGATACTGAGAAAAGTCTGTAATGACAACTCAGTGTGCCCCATGGTTCACGACTCGCGTCTGGTTTTTCGGTTAGTCTTTTTTTTTTTTTTTTTTTTTTTTAAGAAAAGAACTAATGAGCTGCAGAGTGACTGGTGAGAGCATAAAATAGTCTGTACTTTGAAAGCCTGCAAAGGCTAGATGTGGGAAGAAAGAACCTTTCCTTGAGATAGTTTGAAAACTGAGAGTGGGGAAAGGAGAAGGGAGGGACCAGTCTCTGTATTATTTTCCCTGGCGGTTAGTACTCTAGCGAACGAAATAAAGAGATAGCTGAGGAAGGTTTCTGGCTTGTCTTTACAAAGGGGAGCTTGGGATGGCATCACAGAGACTCCACGGAAAAGTAAAACAAGCGCTCCTCAGAAAGGGGGAGGGGAGGGAGGGATGCTGGGAGGGTGAGGGGGGGCGTGAGACCTAGTGGCTGAAGTCCGCAGACCTCCTGTGCTACAGCCTCTGTCCCCACCCGGCCGCGAGGCTCCCTGAGCAGTTCCAGTCTCTGGCTCTTTGGGTATTTTCCTCCGTCCCTCCAGGGCTCAGGGCTGCTTTCCTGCCGTTCTACTGTCCACGCTACCTACTAAGTCCTTCGGATATGTTGCTTGGGTGGTGCCAACTTGTGGAGGATAATTCTGCCCTTTTCCTGGATTATTCTTGAGATTCCGGAAGTCGGCCTCTCCCCTTCCAGGGAGCAGCCGCCAGGGAAGGTTCCGCCAAGATGGCGCTGTCTCATCTCCTTTCTCCTATAGCCTCTTTCTGCCTCTCTACCCACTTTTCTTTCTCTTGCTTTCTCTCCCTTCATTCCTTAGCCCACACAGTAGAAATCTGTCAAAGCATCCTCTTGCTTGTCTGGTGCGCTATGTCCTTCTGTGCGTGGGCCCCTCACACAGAGGAGGCAGGCAGGCTCTTCCCAAAGCTGAGTCAGTTGGTGTTTCTGAACCACCACTTAACCTGAAAGAGGAACATCTTGAGTCAGAGCGAAAAATGCCTGTTTTCCTACTTCCAAAATACTGTCTTCGATACATGCGCTACCCCTGAATCTCAGGGCTAATAGTAAAACCTGCTCCCCTCCAAAATACCCCGCATGTCCCTAGCCCATCAGAAATGAGAGGACAATACAGTCTTTCCAAAGAATGTTTCCGCGAACTTTCAGAGCCCTTCTGCTAGGAGCTAACTCCTGAGCTTGCCTGCAGTGATTGAGATGGGGGAGGGGGAGAGCCAAGGGGAGGGGAAGGAGAAGAAAGGAATGCAACAGAGGGGAAGGGGGAAGGAAAGAAGAAAGGCAGAGTGGGGGGAGGGAGGGAGGGACAGTGGGAGGGAAGGAGGAAGAGAGGATCTGGTCATTGCAGGCCCCTGGTTGAAGATGCCAGGATCCCACCGCCATACATATCTTCAAGACCCCCTGGCTTAGCGCGGAGGGCAGCTCACTCCATTCTAAACCTCTCATCTCGCGGAGGGCAGCTCACTCCATCCTAAACCTCTCATCGCTTCCTTCCACCTCTCTCGGCTCCAGCTCTCGTCACTTGCCCACTTGCTTCCCCAAGCACACTGTTCTCCAAAGCAAAGTCCCTAAACCTTTTTTTTTTTTTAATTTAATCATCCCTCTGCCTTTCCCGGCCTTTCCTTCCCTCTCCTCTCTGCTGCAACAGATCAGCCCAAAGGACCATGTATAAAGCCCACCTGCCCTCAGCAGCCCACAACAACTGCCATTGTCTCACACTGTGCTCTGTGCCCATCTGTCCCTGTCTCCCCTGAGACTGGTCTCAGTCCCAGGATCTCAAACATCAGAGCTGCTCGTTAAACGTTTGCCGAACAAATGAATGAGGAGCTACAAAAAAAGTGAGTGTCTGCACACAGTAGCATGGGATGACTGCGAGCAGTGCCGGGTTGGGAGGTTATAATGTCATTTTAAGTTATCATCCAAACACATAAAACTCCTTCCAGCAAAGTACGCAGCGTTATGTTCCTGCCCATAATCTAAAGTATATGGCCTATGGTATCTTTTTAGAAAGCAGTTTAGTTCGCATCATGGCTGAATTGGTCCTTAATTCCACCGTAAAGTTCCAGTTTATAGCCAGGAAGTTTTCAGAACTCTGAATTTTTCAGCTAAGAAATAACGTTAAATTTTCTTTTACTCGGTAGTGCCAGAAAATATAATCTCCTAGTTATTTTAATATTCGAGTTAATTGACTTGGGCTAGCACACACCATGCAGAGGGTACAGGAGGCTATGTGGTACGTTGTGTGTGCACGATATCAGAAACTTTTAATGTAATAAAAGACATTCAATGTACCAGAAGTAAAACTCAAAGTTTTTTGACTTAGAAGACTTTTCTGCAAACCGAACAGTCACTGATACAAACATCACATACTGGTGTGCCTTCAGGATGAAGTGCTGGGTGGCAGAGGATGCTTACCACAGGGCCACCAGTCTGCCTGACTCTTGCCTCTTGCTCCTGAGTAAAGATATGTCACCCTTGAGCCTGCATCTTAAAGTTCTTCCTCAGCAGCTCGTGTGTCCCGGTGACTGTTTGTAGAGACCTTTTCCACCTGCGGGTCGGAGTTCAAGTTGACAAAGCAAGCATCCCTATGTACCTGCACTTACAGATAAGAGGACCCTTCATTGGTTTCATGTTGTACTTTTCATGGAGTAGGACTTCATCTACTGTGTTCACATGTGTCTTATAAGCTCGAAAACCGCCATCATGAATCTACATTAGAATCTATGTGGCTTTCATGGATAGATCTGAAGATAGGGTTTACTTCTCCATACTCTGCTGGCCAATATAAATCTTCTAAAAAGTATGTTGCTGGAAATCATGACCCAAAAAGCCACTTAGTTCTATGTTCATACAAGGCTTGGGACTGTGTGCTTACATCACACAGTGTACTTTACTTTAAGTGCTCTTTTACCTCTTTTTCATGGCCATCTTTTTTTTCTCTCTCTCTCTGTTTTCAAATGGGAAAAACAAAAGCGAGAAGGGACAACGAGAGAGAGGGAGGGAGGAGGGATAGAGAGGGAATGCCGTGGCCTGTGCTGGGATAAGAAATGGCTGCTTTCCTGCATTGTAAGTGAAGTGCTTGGAATTTTATGCGGTTTGATGTTCATCTGATGGGCCGCCATCACTGGGGTCTATGGGAAATAAATGCAAGGTAAAGGGGAAATACTCCACTGTGCCACACAGAGTCCTCGGCAGTGAGTATTGTAAAGGCTTCCCAAGAAGATGCATTTGGCGCCACTAGATCCTTGGCTGTGGTTATTTAGGGAGTTACAAGCTGGTAGACACTAAACACGGGTCAGAATGCATTGCCTCATCCTAGCAAATGCATGCAATGGGCACAGAACGATGGACAGACGTGGGCTCTCAGCCTCTTCACCAGATGACATGGCCACCCAGCTGTTGAGTCTCTTAAGCCAGAGTCTAAAATGGAGCTTAAAGCTTTCTGTTAGACTAGATTTGAAAAAAAAAAGTCGAGATTAGACCCCACAAAGGCTGGATGTCCCTATGCACACTTTGTAAGCAAATGCTGAGTACTGGCTGTATTTGCCATCAGGTGAGGGTTCACAGTGAAGGGTTTTCACTGTGTCTTTACGTACATACAGACAGAAGGAAGATTTCATTCTAGATCCTAGAAGTGTCTCATAGTCTGATTTTGCAGATGAGATAAAACACACAGCTGATGGATTTACAGGGAAGCAAGAGATCCAAGGCAGAGGCAGAACCTCCGACCAAGTATTCATGTCCTTGCTGTGCCCAGCGCCTACCCTGAGGATGGGAAAGGTGACTCCACTTTGACCAGAAGGGCAACTATAACTCTGAGTCCTTCAGAGGGAAGATGCAGGAGCCAAATTCCCAGGGATATCAGGGTTCTGTGTAGCTGGTCACTACTAACAACTCTATGTCAAGTTGTCCTTTCACCTGTAAAACGGGTTGATGCTGCCAGTTAAAGATAGCAGATTGAGCAGGGAACGGTGGTTCACGCCTGTAATGGCAGCACTCAGGGAGGCAGAGGCAAGCTGATCTCTGTGAGTTCGAGACCAGCCTAGTCTACGATGCTAGTACAGGACAGCCAAGGCTACAACAGAGAAACTCTATCTCAAAAAGCAAAAGATAGCAGACTGATCTTAAAAGTTTATCTCATCTTTTTGAGAATCCCGTTAATTTTACAAGAAGATGATGTGTTTTTAAAATGTGAATTCCTAGCTGGAATTTGTAATACACATATGAGATGGCTCAGAGGTTAAGAGGATTGGCTGCTCTTTAAGAGGACCAGAGTTCAATTCTCAGCACCCATACAGAAGGTCACAACTGTCTGTAACTCCAGTTCCAGGTCCCAAACAACCACACAGACATGTATGCAGGCAAAACACTAATAAATATAAAATAAAAATAAATTTTAAAAAATTTGTAAAAGTTAATGTGACCTCCTTTAGGCAATGTAGGAGGCTGGAATAATTTTGAGGAGCTTGATAGAAAGTCCTAGATTGCTTCAAACAATATGAATGTTAATGACTCTGTTTGCAAGGTCTCAGAGGGGACTGAGAAAGGAAAATAAACATAGCTCCTTTGCAAATGCCTAAAGCAATCAAAGCTGACCATTAGGTGAAACAGAAGCTACATTCTCCTATTCCTCTTCCTACTACTGTCCACGTGCAAAACCAGCTTCTCCCACCCCGGGCCCAGGCAGCCATGGGTTGGGCTCTCTCTACTCACACAGAGCAAGAGGCCCGCCTTCCCACGTAGTTTCCACTTTGTCCTTTGGAGGCTCACCTTGTTAGTTTCCACTGTCAGCTGGACACAACCGAGAGGCACCTGAAAGAGGGAGCCTCAGCTGAAGACTGCTGTCTGTCAGCTTGGCCGGGGGCCATGTCTGTGGGAGGCTGTCTTGATGATCAGCTTAGAAGGCCCAGCCCACTGCGGATGGCACCATCCCTATGCAGGTGGGTCTGGGCTGCACAAGAAAGGTAGCTGATGAAATAAAAAGAGAAAGAAAGAAACAAACAAAGAAGCAAAGAAAGTAACAAAAAGAAAGAAAGAAAGATGAGCTGAGAGCATGGTGGTGAAAAAAAAAAGAATCAGGCTGGGGGGCAGCTAGTTTTATAGAGCCGGTGAGTGAGCCAGTAAGCAGCATTTCTCTGATTTCTGCTTCAGTTCCTGCCCAGACTTCCCTCAGCTATGGGATTGACAGGGAGATGTACACCATATAAATCTTTTCCAGGGAGATGTGCACCATATAAATCTTCTCCTGCACAAGCTGCTTTTGGTCAGAGAACCTCATCACAGCAACCTTTGTTTAATATTTTATGCACTTATCTAGTATGAGGTGTGAAACATAACATGAACAGAGGGAAAAATATCCCCAAATACTGTAAAGTGGAAAAGATGCAGTGTCTCAGAATGTCTGAGACTGCACAGGGAAGCCAGCTGATCTGCCTTTCAGAAGTAGATTCTGCAAGGCTCAGGATGAGGAAAGACCAGTCCAGCCAAGAGCAGTGTCTGAGGGCTGCTTGTGATAAAGCACAGCAAAGTGGGCAGCTCGAAACAGCAGACTTTCATCCATCCGCATTTGCAAAATTTGGAATAGAGGACACAGCAGGCTGAGTTCCTTCTAGGGCTGTGAGGAAGGAGCTTTCCAGGCCTTTCTCCTGACTTCTGGTAATTGCTTGCAGTTCTGGCCCTTCTTGGCTTGTGGGCATTTCTCTATATATAAAGTCAGAGGACAAGGAGAAGACTAGGGTAAGGGCACTTAGGTCAAATCTGTTGACCAGAGTTTAGTCCTTGACACTCACATGATGGAAGAAAAGAACCAGTTCCCACAAATTGCTGACCTTTTCACACACACACACACATACACACACACACACACACACACACACACACACACACACAAAACACACACACACCATCACCACCATCACACACATGCATACAACAAATCAATTTTAAAAATAAATTAGGGAGGCTGGGCAGTGGTGGTGCATGCCTTTAATCTCAGGACTTGGGAGGCAGGGGCAGATGAATCTGAGTTTGAGGCCAGCTTGGTCTACAGAGTGAGTTCCAGGATATCCAGGGCTAGACAGAGAAACCCTGTCTTGAAATAAACAAAAACAAAACAAAAATTAATTGATTAGTTAATTAATTAATTGGGAGAACTGGAGAGATGCCTTGGTGGTTAAGAGCACTTGCTGTTCTTGCAGAGGACCCAGGGTGGTTCCCAGTACCCACAAGGCAGCTCACAACTGTCTGTAACTCCAGTTCCAGGGGATCCAACAACCTCTTTAGACTTCCTCAGGCCCCTGCACACACGTGGAGCACATACACACACTGGGGCACATACACACACTCGGACACATACACACACGTGAAGAACATACACACACTCGGGGACATACATAAGCACATAAAGTACAGTAAAAAAATAAAACACCAGCCATTGGATATTGGCCCACTCTAGCCCTATATCATCTTGATAGCATCCTCATAAACCCTATTCCCATATCTGGTCACACTCATGAGTACCAAGGCATAGGGCATCGTCATACTCTTAGGGAGGGCACCATGCCTTGAACAACTCTTGAGTCATGAACCCAGAAAAAAACGAAAGAAGACTTGAAGTTGATAACTAGGGTCTCAGGAATCTGCCCTGACCTTCTGCTCAGAGCCAGGTTAAGCAGCCTCTACAACTGCTGCCAGCTTGGGGGATCAGAGAGTTCTTCTCCCAGAACACTGATGTGGGAACCCCACAGCTGAGCTCAAATGTGAGCAGAACTGGCTGGGCTCCCGCATCCATCGCCCTATGAAGGCCCAGCCTGGTACCTATGAAGCAGAAAGGTCTTATGCTTCTATAGGGTGTCAGAACAGCCAGAGGGGAGAGATCTGCAGATACGGGGCCTCTCAATGAGTCAGATCTCTGCAGGGTACCTTTAAAATAAAGCCCACCCATCGACCAGCCCCCACCTCCAGCCCCTCCCTCCACTCCCTCGCGGCCAGCAGTGAGTGCATCTTTCAGTTCTTTGTCTTAAGTGTGTTCAGAGAAGGGCTACAGAAGAGTGGAGGAGATGCTCCAGGACAAAAGACACAGGGAGAGGAAACAAGAGAGAATTTAGGGCACACAGAAGCACAGGAAACAAGAGACTAACTTAAAAGACAAAAGTGGTGCACGCCTTTAATCCCAGCAGAGGCAGGCGGATAGCTGTGAGTTCGAGGCCAGCCTGGTCTACAAAGCAAGTCCAGGAGAGCCAAGGCTACACAGAGAAACCCTGTCTCGAAAAACCATAAATAAATAAATAAAAATAAAAAAACAAAACCTAAACTGTTAAAAGAGTAAGAAACTTGTTACAAAATGACCAGGGGTTTCCCTTTTATACAATGTCTTAGTTTCCAGGTCATGAGTTTTCTTGCATCCTGGTCCACTATATTAGCGGGATCACTTCCTGCCCAGCTTAGACCCCACGCCTAGAGTCAGTACCCCTGCCCATTCCATGCCCTGCTTCCCCCCATGGAACCCCATAGGCTTTCTAAAGTGGATCAGTCTACCTCACCCACCTGTCCTTCAGTCCCTCCCTCCTCATTACTTGAGAGAAAAGACTCTAAACATGCATGGCCTGTAACCCCCCAGCCCTGCCTATGCTTGGCACCTGCCACTTCGACAGTGCCACCTTGCCTAGAGTCCTGTCACATGCCCTTGCTCCACCAGCCGTCTCAGCAGGGCAATCCAGTCTCACTCTGGTTTGAGAATCCCCTGAGACAAGCTCCTTGCAAAATAAATCATTTTTCCCTCAGAGGTGGATACATTGTAGTTCCTGGACTCTCTGTGGCTTCCCTTAGTGGTACATCGTAATTACCTGTGTTGGCCCTATGTTAGTCAGCCTCATTTTCCAACACACATTAACTGGGACCACAGTCCTCCTACATGCCCTCAGGAAATGCTCTGTGCTTGCTGTTTTCTGGCACCCTGGGACCTGCTCAATAGTACAGCAAGTGCTGAGTGTGGCAGAAACCAGAAACACGGTTACCATGTCGCGCTAATATGCTCTTGTGTCACTCAGCGTCTTGCATACCTAAGTTGCCTTGCGGTGGAGCCTTAGCCTTTCTGCCTTCATTCTGTGGATGACAAACCAAACTCTGGCCACTCAGAATCTGTCTGGACTTGGCTCATCGGCGTAGGGCTTGTCCCAACGCCCTCCCAGCGAGATATAAAATTTGAAGCATTGTCCCAAAGTTTTTAGAAGTGTTGCCAAGAGATAGCATCCCAAAGGAAGTCTCTTGAGCTGGGTATACAGGTGCATGCATGTAGTCCTAGCACTCGGAAGGCTGTGGAAGAACCGTGACGTTAGCCTGGGCTGCATAGCAAGGCCCTGTCTCCAAAAGGGGGGAGGTGGGGTTGGGGGTTGGGCATGACTAGGGAAGCAGATTTCCAAGAAGCAGAAAGCTCACTGAACCAGAGTTGGTTTTGAAGGGCAGCATCCTGAGCTGAGGTGCCTCCAAGAAGGGGAAATGGAATGAAAAGTCAGCAAACAAGGTAGAAAAGACAGCCCTGAGAGGGCCCAAGAAGCTGAACAGAAAATCTGAAGGAAGATAAATGGATAATTTAACAGCCGTTCAGTTTTTAAGCAAGACAAAGAGCAAGCTACATTGCATCAGAAAAGAACTAGAAATGATGACGGATGACCGGCAGGACCACGGTGGCCAGCCCAGGGCAGAGCTGAGGGGCTAAATAAGGGTTTGGGATTGATAGGGATTGAACAGTTTTTCAAAATCTATTTAATGGTCGGGCAGGGGACATCGATCGCTTTTCAGAGGAAATGTTGAGGCGCAATGAGGTGGTCAGCCCTTATTTCCGATGAGGGCAGGTGAGCCAGAGAGGCAAGTGTGCTTACACAGCGCCATCGCAGCATATTGAAGCTGTTAAAAGCATTTTCTAAGGAGAGTGGTAAATACTAATTTAACTTGGTCTTTATGAAATAAGCATTTGCTTTTCCATTCTCAGACTGGGAAGCCTTTTTAACTATTGACTTACTTAACGGTTCTTACCTGGCCAAAAGTAACCCTAGTGTATGTATTTATTTATTATTTATTGCGTTGCTGGGGATTTAACACGGGCCTTCATGCAGGCTGGGTAAGTGCCCTGCCACTGAGCTATATCCCTAGCTCCATGGTATGGTTTTAAGTGTTTTATTGTTGGATAGTAAGCACATGCCTAGTGAACACAATTTAAGATGTTCAAAAAAACCAAAAAGAATCAAGAAAATGATTCTCCCCATGCTGTCTGCCTGCCTCAGTTTTCCTCTAACTAGGATGCTGTGAACAACAAAGACGGTATGTAAACCATGACTGCAGTGTCTCAGCACTGGCATTTGCTTGCTGTTGTACACACGTGTGAAGGTCGGGATGTGCCCTTCACGTGTAATTCATTTGGATATTGTTTCTGACTTGTAGTTAAAGCTGGCCCATCCTTTGACGGCTGCATAGGATTATATTTTGAAGATCAGGATTAAGTTATTTAACCAATAGTTAATCATTTGCAGACACTGACATTTCCAAAAGTTTGCCGATGTAAACAGGGTACAATTATCCTTACGAGCACCATCCCCACACTTTGCGATTGGATGACTAGCCAGCAGTGGGGTCCCTGGACTTTGAAGTAGGGATTTGGCATTTTGATGGCTCTGCCAGCACTTGCTCTGTGGAATCCGAACTAATTTATGTTCTCATCAGTAGGGCCTGAAGTGCCCAGTCACTGTACCCTGAGGGACAAAGGAGCTGTTAGCAATTTTTTTTCTAGTTTTTGTCAGTATCATATACATAAAATGTATGCCACTATAGCTTTCACTTTTATTTTCCATCCCATATGTATGGCGGGATTTTAGATTCACTTACTCAAGGGCTATTGGTTTCTGTAAAGTCTTCTTATGTTTTGCCCTATTTCCTATTAAGTAGGAACTCACTGCATATTACATTTCCCCCAGTTTGTCACTGCCTTTTCACTTTTTGTGCTGTACATATATTAATAGGTTTTTGTTGTTTGAATGTTTTGTTTTTCATGGTTTTGTTTTGGAAAGGGTCTGACTTGTGGCTGTGACTAGCCTGGAACTCTCTGCATGGACTGTACTATTTTATTTATTTATTTATTTATTTTTATTTTCGGACTGTGCTATTTTAATTTTTTTTATTTTATTTTATTTTTTACTGTACTATTCTAACTGATCACACTGTATAATAGACTTCAGTGACCAGGAAGTCTAGTCCCACCTTTCCCAGGGCTCTTCAGTGTTTTCTAGGTCTGACTGTTTTTCCCTATAAATTTTAAATTTTAGTTCAATATGAATCTAGTGTATCTTTTTATTTAAAAACTTATTTTGTTTCGATTGGCCTATGACTGAGAATTAAATTCATATGCCTTCCTAACTTTTGAAAGATGGGTGTGCTGCCCAGTAGGAAGTGTTTAACTTATTCAAGTTTGTGTTCATGTAGAACAAAATCTGCACTTTAGAAATAAAAAATAAAAAATAAAAAAAACTCTGCAAGGGCACAAAATCTGCACTTTAGAAATATAAGAAAACTGCAAGGGCATTTGTCCTACTGCCCCATACATATAAAGAGCCCCGTATCTTAGCCTAGGAGGAACTTATAAGGAAAAAAAAAAGCCACAATGACCAACCTCCTGCCAGGTGCTACAGCGAGCAAATGAAGGCCTTTCCATGGCAAAGAGGCCAGCCACTGATGCAGCACCCCCTTATAAACACAGACAGACAGAGTAGATGATCTGGACATAGGCCCAGTGGTAACTGAAAGACATTTCCTTATTTATCGTCTTATTCTTTCTTTTGAAAATTCACTA
>NC_140491.1:110558073-110780573 GCF_964271855.1 Acomys minous | reverse complement strand
CAAATACAGTAACTGGTGACTTGTGTGGACTCTGGAGTCAAAAATCCATGTTCAAACCTCAATACTATCTTTGACAGGCAAATTATATAATGTTTCTCAGCTAGGGTTTGGTTTGGTTTGGTTTGGCTTTGGTGTCTTTTGTTTGGTTGGTTAGTTTTGTTTCATTTTGGTTTATTTGTGTTTTCTCCATAAAATGGGAGATTAAGAAGATATCTCCTGGTGGTTGCATTAAGGATTTAATAGGGAAAAGTTATATAAAGCATAGATTTAGAACCTAACAGTTACGTGTATAACAGGTGTAAATATTTATTCTTTCTTTCCAGACTTCTGAAAATTACATAAATAGATGCTCTAAGGCTACCTAGTATGTGCCTAGTATTTCTTTCAAGAAGTCTTGGCTTGCTTCTGTGTTCGCCACTATGGTTTGATTATTTTGATTTTCCAAGTGCGGTTTAAAAACTGCTGGGAGCCTCGTATGGTAGTTAATACATTATCTTAAGCAATTTAATGCAAATTAATTCTTATACAACCTTGAGTTTCAAAAGCTTTTGGACTGGGGAGGGAAGGAGTGAGGTTAGGGAGCTCTTTGCTGTCTCCATCTGGACCCTGGAGCGGCCCCATCTGCTCTCAGGGGTCCCACCAGCTCTCTGCAGCTCCCCTGCCAGACAGCATGTGGAGCCTTTAAAGCCAACAGCAGGCTTGAGTGCATGGAAAGACGGATGCTTCAAGTCTTCCAGGAAACATAAGAGCGTTCCTTGGGCATTTCAACACTCTGTTTCTGAACTGTCACCCAAGTGAGGCATCAGATTTCTGGTTAGTTTTATTTCTGAGTTCCCTTCTCCTCTTGTGACTTCAGTTCTCACTCTCTGAGGGTCTCTGAGGCTGTTTTGAGAGCTTTGGACTCCGCTGAGAACATTCGGTGGGAGCCACCGAATGGTTCCGGAGGGAGAATGGCATGCTTGGGGCCACTGGACTGGAGCAAAAGGAAGGTGGGGAGACTAGTAAAGATGCTGTCGCAGCATCCAGACTTATGATCACCCGAAGGGGAGCTGTGGCATCAGCAACAGACGTTCGGAGGCCCATCGGAAGAGGCGTGGCTGTGGCAGGAAAGTGAAGAGGGCAGCGCTGTGAATTTCAGAGAGGAATTGCTGCATAGATGACCAGGCTCAGATCCTGGGAGAGTGGCTCTGTGAACAGAGGGAGGTCTGGAGGAAGGTAATGCGTTCAGCTACACATGCTCAAGTCACTGTATCTCTAGCCATGACAACGAGGAGCAGCTTAAATGTGACTCACGGCCAACTGTATCACTGCAGAGTGGCACATCCAATCTGGGGCTGTGTCTGTGAAGTCATCAATAATCTCCGCCTTTTGGAGCCTAGGAGTTCAGCAGCTCACTAATTTGTAAGTTAAGACCCACTGCCACACTCAGCTACTTTGTTCCGAAGTCACACACTGTAAACAGAAACCTCTTACGTGTCTCAGAGACACTCTGGCCCCCCTCACCCCGTGGCTCCTCAGTCATGTGAATCAGAAAGAACCTGAAAGCCTGCCTGCCGCTGCTGGCGCCTCCTGCTGGAGGACAGGGTGGCTGCGTCAGCTGCACAGAGTGCCTATGCGTTTCCATTATAAAATTCCAGTCCCCAAAGGACCTCTAACATTTCACTCAGAACAGAAACAATCTGAGTTGTAAGTCAATGCTACAAAACATTGCCTTGCCCTGACTAATGCTCGGGAAGAAAATTTTCCTGTATGGACACAGAACACTAGACACAAAGAAAGGGGCAAGTCTGCATTCTGATCAAACCCCATTTATTGAAAATTTTCACAGAGTTTATATAGGCACAGAGGCATGGGTATGTGCGTAAGCAAGGGTTGCTATGGATACCTAACTCTGGAATGCACCAGCAGGTAGGTATCTACCTTTACAGCTGCTATAATTGCAGGAAAGAAATTCCAGGAAAGTCGTGAAGGATCTGGTGAGTCAGGAAAAAGCTCCCAAAACTGCTGCTCGCAGGCAGCTGGCCCTTAATCTGATCTTATCAGTAGTCCTGCCGGAAAAGGAGTAGCTCGGGGGTCTGGAATGACCAGCCCCCACAATAAACCACAACAGGTGTCTAACTGCCGACCTACGAAAAGGTCAGCTAGTTTCTGGTGAATGGCAGACTTCTGGAGAAATAGGAACCTAGGTTCCGACAAGATGGCTGAACATTGGCCATTCAGCCCGTCCCCGACAATGCCTGAGATGAGTGCCAACTCTGTTTGTCCATTTTATCAAAAAACAAGAAGGCAGAGATGCAGCCAGGCCCACCATACCCCGGCTTTAGCCCTGAGCAATTAAAGCAGGGGCGGGGGGGGGGGGGAGGTATTTAAAAAGTGCTCTGCATTATCTCTGTTCCATGAACTGTTTCTCAGTTTCCAATATTTCTCTTTTATAAGGGAAAGGAAGGCAGAAAATGCTGTCATATTGCTAGCAATTCAGAACTGTAATTCAACAGCAATACTCTTCATCCATAAAAATGAATACCCAGCTCAGGTGGCTTCCTCAGATGTTAGTAAAATGATGACGATACATTTGGGCACAGTCAGGTTGGTTTCTCTTGGTGTGCTTACAGCAGCGGAGCAATAGCTGCTGGGCAGAGGGGATGTCACCGTTTCCAGGAACAAGCTTGGCTCTTTACTTGCTCTTTTGTCCCACATCTGGCTATCAGAGATGCCAGAAGTGACTGTGGTCAACTGTAGATGTCCACCAAGGCAGATGGTAGCAGGCGTTGGGCTGACTGAGGAAGGAACACGAGGCCAGTCTCTGGCTACCAGCAGCTCAGTGAACTGAAGGAACCACCACCGTCTCATGAAAGATAGCACTAAGATAGTTCTGGACTCAGCTCGAGGTGGCTGGATTGGCTAGCGGGTCCGAACATGCCAGCCTCACTCTTAGCCACTCTTAGGTTGAGCTAGGAAGCCTTTGCCAGCCACTGGTCTATGACAGGCAGAGAGGAAAGGCCACCGTCTCCTAAAGTCACCACAATAGGAATTAGAGATTTAAAGCTCAAATAAACTAATGAAGCTGAAAGGCTCTGTTTCTATTCTGTGCAGGGCTCGCGGAGTGGCGCAGCCATCAGCCAGTTTCCCACAGCCTGTAGCACAGCATCTGCCCCTGTGGCAGGGAAGGCATGCAGCGGGAATACCACTCTCTGGTCATATTGTGTCCACAGTCAGGAAGCAGGAAGCAGAGAGCTCAGACCTGCAACAGAATAAACCCTTCTTCATTTAAGTTGCCTCTTTCAGATACTTTGTTGTAGCGGTGACAAAAGTAGCTGATAGGCACATAAACTTCGCAGTGTCTACTGTCCAACCCAGACTTACCAGGCATTCAAAGACACAAGGAAGGTTTGGTCCATAGTGATGAGAAGGCACAATCAGTGCATGTTTAAAAAAAAAAAAAGGACAAGATGTTATGAAAAAGCCTTGCAGTTATGGAGAATCCACTCCGTGATTGGATGGGCTATTGCTTTGGGTTTCTGATGGGGGTGTCAGATAGTGCATATGGCTGAGCAAACCCAAGTTGAGAACACTCATGTTAGCACCCACATGCTAACCCAAAACAGACTCCCGCTCTCCAGTTCTCCTTGGCCTATAACGAGAATGCCCAGTTCTCAACAGCAGCTGCACTCTGCAGTGGGCCAAGATGCCTTGCTGCCCGGGGAAACCTTGCTGTATTCCCACCACTGATTCAGACCACACAACCTTCCCATCCTTTCGGTTTGTTTTTCAAGACAGAGCTTCTCTGTGTTGCCTTGGCTGGACTTCACTTTGAAGACCAGGCTGGCCTCGAACTCCCAGAGCATCAGCAGCTACGTCTGTGCTCATGAGCTTCTCATAGAAAGTGCAAAGCTTGTGTTCATCATCCACTTCAAAGAGTTTCTGACAGCTGGGGCCCAGGAAGGGATATTCTACTTCATCTTGACAGGGCCAATCACCTAGGAGGCTCAAAAACAAACAAGCAAACAAACAAAAACAGAAGGTCACATCTTTAAAATATTAAAAATAAAATATAAAAAATTTTTCAGTATAAAAAATATAATTGAAGAGATAGATGCCATGCTTTGGGTCTACACACAAAGGAAGAAGACAGGAGGCTTCTGGGAGAGAAGGTTGAGCATGACTTGAGTGGTCAGAGTGGACGAATAGTCTAGGGAGGAAACTACCACACAGTGCTTTAAAGCAGCTCGACTTCAGTGGAGCTCCAGCTCAGTGTCTCACTGTGTGATGACAGGAAAGTCCTTTGACCTTGTTGAACTGCAGTTTCCTTGCCTATAAAGAGATGATAAAGTGACCTAACACACAGAACTGCTGTGATGCTTCTGTGAGATGATGGCATCAAGCCCAGCCCTAGCCCTAGGCCCTAGCCTCTCGCCTCTAGCCCCTAGCCCCTAGCCCCTAGCCCTAGCCCTAGCCCTAGCCCTAGCCCTAGCCCTAGCCCTAGGCCCTAACCCCTAGCCTCTAGCCTCTAGCCTCTAGCCTCTAGCCTCTAGCCTCTAGCCTCTAGCCCTAGCCTCTAGCCTCTAGCCTCTAGCCCTAGCGTCTAGCCTCTAGCCTCTAGCCTCTAGCCCTAGCCCTAGCCCTAGCCCTAGCCCTAGCCCTAGCCTCTAGCCTCTAGCTCTTAGGCTCTAATCTCTAGCCCCTAACCCCTAGCCTCTAGCCCTAGCCTCTAGCCTCTAGCCTCTAGCCTCTAGCCTCTAGCCCTAGCGTCTAGCCTCTAGCCTCTAGCCTCTAGCCCTAACCCTAGCCTTTGGCCATAGCCCTAGTCCTAGCCCTAGCCTAGTGCATTGAATGTTCAGTATATAATTCTTCCTCATCTCTTCCTCTTAAACATCATCAGAAATGGGGGGGGCATCATCTGGCCAAAGGAAGGTCTCCTCCCTTCTCTGCTAGCAAAGATACAAAGGTGGGGAAACTTGGTTCAGCTGAGCACTGTGGTTCTAGGCTGGAGCCAGTCTTCGGACACCTGGCAAGCTGGTTTTTTTTTAATAGATATTTTGGATTACCACACTTACGTAGTGTTAGGGGTACTTTTACTAGCTCCTAGAGCATCCTACAATGTACAGACACTACAGAAAATGTTCATCTCACCCAGAACATCGGTAGTGCTGAGGTGGAGACACTGTTGCAGCCTGTCCTTGTTGTTGTTGTTGTTGTTCCTTCGTTGCATGCTGAGTTGCTACAAACAAGCCCTTTCATTTAGGTCTTGGTTTCCTCCATGGCAAACTAACAGCAACACGGATAACAATAATATGGGCCTCGTAAGGTTCTTGAGAAAGCTAACTGTCAGCGTGCCTGACCCAGCACAGGGTAGGCGTCCAGCAACATGTGCCAGTAACGGTAATAACGGGTGAGATAAACAGAGCTGCCGAGCCAGTGGGAGGGCTCAATGGAGCCATTCCCAGGTGGAGAGTTTCTTTCAGGGGCTGGGAGTAGGGGGTCGCTGGTAGGGGGGTGGGGAGGTGGCTGGGGGGAGAGGAGGGGAGGGCGGGGGAATAAAAAACATCGTAAAGCATTGTGTTGTGATGCTTGAAGAGTTGGTGTACCCTGTGTACACACCAGCATCTGGATCTCACAGAAGCCAGCGTGCAAGGGCCAGATCCAAGTGCTCTTCTTAGTGTCATCCACTCCCGCTCTTTCCAAAGCCTGGATAGAAACAATAGCTAGAGTCTGTATTTTCTTTCTCTTGTTAGCATGTTTAATATATGCTCTGGTTTTAGAGCTCAGATACTGTTTATATGTATGGTCTTAGCAGAGTCTATCAAAATGCAAATTTGTATACTCTTTGACCCAGAAATACTAATTCTATACCATGGCCTTCTGATAATCTTCATCTGCAAAATGATACATACGAAATATCCTTGATATCATTACTTAGGATGACCAAATATAAATAACACTTAATTTCCCTTAACAACCGAGAACTGGTTTAACAAGTTTGACAGCTGTAGGACACTAGGTAACCATGTTTTCAATCTCATTTTTAATTTACATAGGCACAAATGTTTCTTGAAGGCCACACAAACAGCTGCTCATATCCATTGTCTCTTGGAATGAAAGTTCAATGGTTAGGGCAGTACAGAAGGGAGACTACACTGTACCTTCTGTGCCCTTGTGTCAGCCATATGAATGTTACTTCTTGAAAATACAAGTAAAATATAGAGTGAACTACCTGTGCTAGTCACATGTGCTAGTCACAGGAGAACTCGGCGGTGGAGCGTGACTTTCCAAGTCAGCTACCCAGATGGCTAGGTGTAAGGTTTGTCCCCTAACACAAAAGTACCCAGGTGCTCCTGGCAGATCAAGAGAGTGCTTGTGGTATCAACCAGGTTGCCTCGAGAGACAAGCTGTGCATCCCGACTTTCAGGTCCAATTGGGTTTTCACAGGATCAACACAAGAGGCAGGTGTCCCACACTGCTCTGGAAGAGTCTGGCTAGACCCCAGGAATACGTTACAGGGCCATAGACCTGAGCTCAGCACACACACACACAGCGCACACACACACACACACACACACACACACACACACACACACACACCCCAATATGCTAAAAGCAGACCGGTCAGAATGAAGTGGGCCTCCTTGGGAGGGAGTGTGTTCATCCTCCTGGGGGCGTTTAAATAGTGACTGAATGACCATGCAGAGGTATGCCCACAGAGAGGCACGCCCCTCTCCCCCTGCCCTGTGGCTGATGCAACCATCTTGAGTCCTTCATGGGTGACAGTGGGTACTGTTCCCCTCTCTCTCAACATGAGGAGGGAATCACTTACACAGAACCATCAGAAATTACCTGCTGGTGGCGAGCCTTCAAGAACAGCCACATCCACGTATGTACTAGAAGCAGTTCTCTTGCTCAAGGCAGCTGGCTGGTAGTCACCGTGAACCTTGGGGCTTTGACTCGCAGCTACTCCTTTCTCTATAGATACTCCACTAGCTCCTTGTCCTTACAGCCAGTGCGTTTATGTAACAAATGTATAGCATCAGAGCAGTTCCTCAGGACGGGAATTCTGCTACCTCTGTCCAGAACCAGCACTTGTCCTGAGGAAAATGATTCTCCCCATGGTAATCCAAGCTCAGAAAACAATTGGGAGGGAAGGGAGAGAGGGAATTCTGAGAAAGTGATGTTTCACCCACATGCCAATGTTTTATTCCACACGAAGCAAGAGAAAGAAGAAGAAAGATCTAGGAAGGAAAGCTGTCTGGGGCTAAGCCAAACCAACTTAAATGCTTTAAAGAATAAATTGGTGGAGTAATTCGAATCATGGGCAGGTGCTAGGAATGTAATTTAGTAAATGCTCAGGAACCTGCCAAAGAAGAGAAAAATGTGTTGCTTTTGAGATCATTTCCCAGCAGCTCCATAAAGGAAAACTGATTACAGGAATTTAATAAGTAAAACAGAGCCAGAAAGAGTGTGATCAAATGAGTTTTTAATTACATTTCAGCAGAAAAAAATTCCAATTCGTGCTTCTGGGATTAAAAAAAAAATAATTTCTAGAGAAATGCTTTTGTAGCAGGAAAATAACATATACACTAATTTCCATAGGAATTACAGTAGTCTGTTTAATTAAAAGGCTTGATCAGAGTAAAGAGGAGCCTGTGCCAATAAATGCTAAATAAAACATGGCAGTTCACTGCTGCCTCGCCCTGTTGTCAAAAATAAATAAATAATAAATAAAATGACAAGCAAACAAACACTGAGTGTTGAGCAGGATGTAGGCATCCGCATTTTTGTCATGGGAATTTTGATCACTGGATTATTATGTTGCTTTGCTTTATTCATATATGAAATAAATGGTGCATCTGACTTTAAGTGAGATGTTTCCAGTTAGTGGGACAAAGATCACAGGAAAGAAGACACTCGCGCACAAACACACACACACACACACACACACACACACACGAGGCAGGATGGGGGAAGGGATGAGGATAACCATTCCAGGGCATCAATGTGAAGAGAAGAGTCACCCGAACCAGCAGGAGTTTCAACTCTTCACTCAGATATGTGTAGGGGGATGTGTCGGGATTACTGACAGGTAGTTTGAGGTTTGCTTAGGGGAAGGACATCCTGCCCTCTATAGGACCTACTGGTCTTCATCTGAGGACTTTGCTGCCGGACACTCCTCAACCTCAGCTCACACCTAGAGAGTGCTTCCTGGAAGATGTGCAGAAACTACTACTGTGCTTTTATTCTCTGTTCAACTTTTGTCCCCTTGTGACAAATGGGACCCACCTGCAAAGCCTCGGAGGTCGGGCTCAATTAGAAGCATCACCTTTCCAAAGTCGACATGCAGCCCCATGCTTTGTTAGTGCTGTATAGCAAGGAGCTTCTATGGCTAACCTTGGTCGTCAACGTGACTGATGCAACCTAGGAAGAGGAAACCTCAGCTGAAAGGCCTCCATCAGATTTGCCTGTGGGCGTGGCTGTAGATGGTGCCATCCCCTGGGAGGTGGGCCTGGGCTGTATAAGAAAAGTGGCTGACCGAGCCAGGGGGAAGCAAGACAGTAAGCTCCATTACCCCATGGTCTCTAGTTCAGTTCCAGCCTTGGTGTCTCTTGGTGATGGACACTAACCTGTAAACTCTCTCTGAGTTCTAGGCAAGCCATGGCATGCTAAGACCCTGTCTTTTTTGAAAAAATGTTTTTTAAAAGCAACAACAACAACAAAAGATGGAATGTCACCCAAATCTTTTTGTCTACTGCTGATACTCCTGGGGCCTGAACGCAGAGTTTTCAATAGACCAAAGACTTTACTGCTGGATGACACCCTAAGCCCTGTGTTTCCTTTACTCAGCAATTAGACTGTCTAGAATTTACAACGGCTCCTAGACCCTTTACTGTGTATGTTCTCTATGAATAGTTTTATTGATATTTATTCACATATAGATACTTAACAGACTTTTTTTCCAATCATATTTTACTGGTTGAATATGTTGAAATCTTTTGTAATAAACAGTAAGATGTAAAATTCATGGGAAAGTAAGACAAAATATTAGGCTAGCGTTAGAGCTCCAAGGCAGGCTGCGTGTCTAGAGTGTACAAGGCCTTGAGTTTGACCCCTGACACTACAAGTAAATAAATACATAAAGAGAATTCAAAGGAAAGAAGAAGTCCATAAACTTTTTACGTGTACAATGTTTCCAGTGGAACAGAGAATGACCAGGTGTTCCCAGTCTGCGGCCTCCAGCCTGAGCGATGTCCATCTACTGATGCTGGGCCTGAGCATCCTGAATCCACTGTAACCCCAGTTCACAGGCGATGTCCTCGGCCCACCCCATAGTGCCCCATGTGGGAAGACTGGTTTAAAAGCTGCAGGAAGCTCATGAGCATCAGATGAGACAGCTTTCTGTCAGGATTCCACCGTCAGGCCCACCCACAGCTTCTGAGGCCAGAAGCTGCTCAAACCACTTGGAAGTAGAGACCTTTATCTCAAAGGGGGGAAATTTAATGCAAAAGGAAATATTCGGAAGGATCTAGGAATCTTGTGCAATTAAGGACCCTGAAACATCGGTTTCATGTGCCTGGTGACCCATCTACCCTGTGTGACCACTCCACACATTTCTTCTCTCCTCGCCGTGCCCCCCCCGCCACGCCCTGCGCCTCTCCATTCCTATCAAGCCCCTTTCCTTTCGCATCCTACCTGCGTGTATATGTTACTATTAGAGTAGAAACAGATGTCTGAGTTTAAAGGAATGTAAGGTTTTTAAAGAGTGAAGTTAGGAAGGCCGAGAAAGGCAAGTAAGAGGGCTTGCCACGGAGCTGACCAGATATGAGGAAGGAAGGACAGGGCTCTGAGAGAGCAACAACGTCACGTCAGCAGGCTCCCAGGAAGACCCCTCCTCTCCCCCCACACACCCAGAGGAGCACTCAAGCTACTGTTATCCGCTCCCGTCGGTTAGATCTGCGCCACTCCACGTTAGTCTGTGTGTCCAGCATGACCACCACACCACCTGCTTTCGAAAACGCGAGTCCCCTCCTCTTGGGAATTTACCTGATCTTTTATGAATGTGGAAAGTTCACCTGGGCATCTGAGGCAGAGCCATTGTGAGTTTGGCTTTTGAGGAATTTAACTTCGCAGTCTACTTGATGGACCTCTCTGACAGGCAAGGATAGGCACGTGACTAGATACGGGCGAGCTGCACTTTTGTCTTCTGGTTAGTTTGATGTGCTCGCAGACCTGGAGTCTGCAAGGCCGCCTCTCCCTTGAGTGATGCACGGCCATCGTGTCAGTTTCATTCTTTGCACAGGCTCTGTGTTGGCTGCATGCCTACGTCTCAGAAGTAGCTCATATTGATCAGAGCCATTATTTCCCTTCATGTGACTGGTTCCCCTCCCCTTGGTGAACATTAGGAGAAAGACTATACTCCATGCGTCAGGTTCCTTTCTTTCTCTCTGTTTGTTTGTTTTAGGCCTTGGTGAAGGTCAATGCAAAACTGAAGCCGATGCTGGATTCGGTGGCTGCCAACCGAAGGAAGTGGGAAGAGTTGCACCAAAAAAGACTGCAGGTCTCTGCTGCCTCCCCAGCCCCTGCCAGTCTCGTGGTGGTGGCTGGGGAAGACAAGATGTGAGCCTCCCAGAGCTGCTGCGCAAGCCCGTGGCCTGGTGGGTCCTCTGCGCCCAAAGGATCTGCTTCCGCGCAGACAGTCCTGAAGCTTTGACTGGACCAGGAATCATACCTGGCAGCAGAGAAACAGAAGGATGAGAGACAGAGAACTGCCCCTTGCCTTCCCATGATGGACCCACGCGCCATCAGCCCCACTCGATCTGAGTTGAGGGGACACCATGGTAAAAGTGTCCCTATGGCTGCTTCCTGGATGGCGGTTTTCTGTTATGAACACTTCCTTTCTTTGCAGTCTCTCCTGGAGCAGGTTTTTGTCCCAAATGGTCCCCAGAATCCAGATTTGCACTCTTGATGGTTTATTTTTAATCCTGCTGCTTCCCTGGCCTCATTTGCCTAACGGATAAGCCCACTCCCCCTTATTAGTGCCAGCCAACCCCAATCTTCCCAAAGGGTCCACAGTAGGAATACAGTGTGTTGGTCTGATTGGTGTTGCTCACGGTCTGTGACTCTGCAGTAAGATAGTTCGCAGCTCACTTTTTCAGTTTTCGAATTTAGCCTTCATTGTAAACAAAGCCTTTTTCTAGGAGGGATGGATTAATACTTGTATTAAGGCAGAGGGGACTCTATAGCCACACGTACCACAAGTGACATGAGAATACCTGAACTGCTTCCAACAGTGAGAGACCTTCACAGGTGCAGATGAGCCTTGTGACTGAGCATGCTTGAGGTGAAAAATTGGGGAGATAAAATTTAAGGTACCTCAATTTTAACATTTTTCCTTACATGTAAAAAAGAATATTCTAGAAAGGCAAGGACATAACATCTGTACAACCTATATCCTCTAAGAAGTCAGGTCTACAGCAGGTGAAAACAAGCTATTTTGGACAGATGTGGTGACTAGAAAGCTGCTCTGATGCCCTTTCACCTGGGACACTAATGACAGGGTCTGTCTTACCCAAAGAGCACTGGACCTGCTGTGCCTCACTCTGCATCATCAGCTGAGTGATTTTGGACAAGCCACTGCACTTCTATGTTTCCCAAATTGTCAAGTGAGATTACACTAGGAACTTATTTGCAGATAATCTTACCATTAAAATCCTTTGTCCAAACACAGTCCAGGGACTCCCCAGGGCACACGAGAAGCTAGAAGCTGAAATCTTCTCTCTGAAGTAGGTCCCCAGCATCCAGAGGCCACACAAATTGGCATCTCTTTGTTCACATGTGTGGTGCTCCACACTCAGACTCTGAGCACTCAGAAAATCCCCGCGTGATGTGAAACCTGAGACTCAGCTCAGCTCTGAAGAATCAAAACTTAGGAAACTTTTCATTTCTTAACTTACAAAACTTTTTTTTTTCTTCTACTGACCAGATTTTTTGTTTTGTTTTGTTTTGGGTTTTTGTTTGTTTGTTTTTGTTTTTGTTTGGTTTGGTTTGGTTTTTTGTTTCTTTTTTGGTTTGGGGGGTTTTTTGTTGTTGTTTTTTGTTTTGTTTTGTTTTGTTTTTACAGTGTAAGTACTTCATGTACTACTTTTAATGTCACAAGACAAACGGGACATTTAGTGATGGAAACCACAGGACAAACATGGACAGAAATCCCTTTGGCTCCTTCTTGCCAAGATTGAGGAGACCTTGAGTCCTTCCCGAGTTTTGCTTAGGTGAGTGGTTTGTGAACCAAGTGGACTCTGGCGGTTCCTGGTTCCTGCACAGGGCTTTCCTGTGACTGGGTCGATAACTCTGCTGACCTTGAAGATGATCTCAGCCAGCTCGTGTCTCACATGCTTGGATCATGGGCTGGGCAACGCTCTGAGGAGCAGGATGTCCCCAACGCTGCACTGCTGAAGGGCATCTCGAGCAAAGTAGATTTTCCACTTATTAAAGGACTTTAGTAAGTAGGGATCCAATACAAGTCTGGTCACTCTTACTTTAGCAGGTTTTACCATTGCTGTACCAATCACCTTCCCCACAACCCATTTGGCATGGACAAATGAATGCACTATTGACATTAAGTGTCTCTAAGCACCTCAGGAGTCTCCCACTCAGACCAAGGCCGACAGAGCACGGGTGCCGCTCAGTATCAGTTCTTAAAGTTACTCAAATCCAAAAGAAATAGAGGTCAGGTTTCACAGGGGGGTGTTGTTCTCTGGGTGTTCAGGAGGTGTTTAAAGATGGAGGAATAAAATGAAAGTAACAAAACAGGAGTGGGGCCAGCTGGCAACCATTACAAGGAAGGCAGTTTTCTTATGGCAAGAAACACAATAAAATCATAAGCCAAGCAAAAGAGAAGACTACAAGGAAAATAGAAACCAAGGCAGATGCTTAAGACGAACCAGCTGAGGAGAGGTGAAAGTCAATCCAAACAAAGAAATGGCACTTCCACCCCACCCCCCAAATTGAAGATGCAGACTCACGTCATCAATCGCCCAGGGAGGGGCTTGACAGTAGAGAGAAGAAAGGGGTAGATGCACCGAGAAACAGTGTTGCTAACTGTCCTCTACAGCTGTGTCTGCAGGCAAGACTGGAGAGACAGGAGGGGGAAGTGAGCGCAGGGGGAAAAAAAATGCCTCTGCAGCACAGGTGAGAGGGGCTATTCAGATTTATAGATTTTATTAAGCCAGTTTTCTGAATCACTCTGCTATAAAGGAAAACAGCTTCTGCAGAGACGCCTCCCTTCCTTCAGGTGAGAAACAAAGGATGGGTGGAGCTAGGAACAGGCTCAGGGTCTTGTGTGTCTGCAAGCGTGTGCACCGCAAGTGTTTCTGGGTATTGCACCACATCACGTTTATATCACAGACTGGAATTGAGAATCGGTCCATAGGAGGCTGCAGTGAGTCCACATCTGTTACCCTTCCTAACAATAAATAAATAACGAGAAAAATGGATGCCAGTCTGTTTGGAGAAAAAAAAAATCAGTCATGTGCTTTATGATAAAACAGGACCCAGGTCTTCCCGAAACTGCAGGCAGGAAGACAGCAGCTCCCCTCCACCCTGAGTGTTGATGCTACATATTGCTGAGGGAGACATAATTTATAGCACAAACCCTACGGCTTCCACTGAGGTTGAGTTTTGCTCTCATCTTCTTGCCTTTTTATTGGCTTCACTGCACAGTTGCCAATAGCAACATCCACGGGTAGCAAAGGGAGTTCAACACCATTGCAATCTGCCAGAGAGTGGAGCCCTGACAATGTCAACCATCAATCAAATAGCTGTTTGTAATTGCCTCCATCTATTTCTCGTGTCTCAAGGTATCTTTCCTATTGTGGGTCAAGATTCAGAAACCGCTGACTAATGCCCAGGGTCGGTTCCTCCATGACTATGGAGAAACGGGAGAGAGGGTGGTAGCCCTCCTGGTGCCAAACCCTAGAGGTTGGAGATTAAAATTCCCAGTCTTGAAGGTACTTTTTAAATCCCTTGTAAAACAATTTCTTTCCCGTGAACGTGAGTTATATATGATCCCTATAGTCTGCTTTCCCATAACACAGGAAGAAGAAACTTCCCAATTCTTACTTGTCACTGTTTTTTCTTGTGGAAGGAAGGTATTTGAAATATGACCCTTCTTCAAAATAAAACTCAAACAGACAAGATTGTCTCCTTCCTCCGGTCTCTTGGCATGAACGGCTGGGATGACACCATCTTACTTTTGTATGAGATGTATTTTTTCAGAAATTATATTTATTCATATTAGTGAGTATATAGCTAATATGTGCACAACGCACAACACAGCTGGAGACGCTAGTTGGGGGGTGGAGGGGAGAGCAGCTGGCAACCCGCCAAGGGTCCCTACCAGTGCACAGCAGGACGCCATCCTAGCTGGCCACAGATAGGCCCACCATCTTGGGAGCTCTGCAGCTCTGCAGGTTTCTATCTGTTAAATAAAAGCACCAACTTTTACTCAGTTTCTCCTTCAAAGGACCAAGCTATGCTTTGCTTTGGAGAATTCATCCGGGTCATTTTCTATCGACTTCTCAAATAAAATAGAAGCAAACCTGAAAGTCATTTTTTCACTGAAGAATGTAACATTAACGTATAGGGGAGTAGACAGAAAACAACATTCTTACAAAGTGTGTGAGCTGCTCCTAAGGAAGGTGAATGATACAGTCGCCAACGTATTCTCTTATTTCATGAAGAACAGCTTTCAATTATCTCAATCATTGCATCCCATATGGGAATCATGAGCTTAGAAGTGGATTTATAAAGAGAACCAAGAAAAGTAAAACTTGCACATGGGTTTCCTGCTTCTGAGATCTGAAGGCCCGCATTGCTTCCGGGTACTGTGGGTTTGCAAAAATCTTGGTTTGAAAATTATCTCAGCGGTTTTTTGTTTTGTTTTGTTTAATTAGCACGGTAACAACAGTATGTCTCTGGGACTCAGTTGCCTTTTCTGTATATGAAAACTCAGCATTCTTCAAGTGAGTTAAGTCATTAGATTGACTCTACTTGATTTACTTTGCAGTGCAATCATCTTTAAACCCATTTCTCTTACTGACCCTTGTGAGTTACAGAAAGACCAAAACCAAACAAAAAACAATAATAATCACATCCAGTAATAGAAACAATTTTTTCTCAAGTGCAGCAGAAATCTAACATTCAAACATAAAGAAAAATGTGTTGGCATGGGGTGGGGGGGGGGATGACAAAAAGATTCGTTAAAGCAACCAAATATAACCTAATTTGGGACCAAAAGCTCTGCCATGCCTCCTTTAGTGAATTCCCTGTTTCCTAGCAACAATCTGGAGCTCCCAAACCGAACCCCACGTGCACTAGGAATTTAGAGGTTAAGTCTGACTACTAGAAGGCCTAAGTGTCATGTACTCCCTAAGCCTGCAGCTCTCAGCCTGTGGGTCGTGAGCAGACATCCTGCGCATCCGATGTTCACCTTACGATTCATAAGAGGAGCAAACTACAGTCGTGAAGTAGCAGTGAGAGTGAGGTTATGGTAGGGGCGGCCACCACAACCGGAGGAGCTGGATCAAAGGGTCGCAGCAGCTGGAAGGTGAGAACCCGTCGTAAGTGGGCGCTAGCAGAGCACGGACAGCGGAAATAAGATAAAATGTGTCTGGAGAATCCCACGATGGGCATCAGATCTAGCAGGGCCCACTGTCGCGCTCACATTGTCTGTGTCACACCCCCCGACACACACAACACACACATATACACACACACACCTTTGCTCAGCTACTGATTTTAGGTTGCACATACTTTGATTTTGAATGTCCTTGCATGTGATTTTAGGTTGTACATACTTTGATTTTGAATGTCCTTGCATGTTTGTGCATCTTCCAGCAGGACTAAAGGCAAATTGTTCATCTGTGTACCAACCAATGTTTCTGAATGTACACACCGGTGCAAAAATGTTCGTTTCATTAAGTAAATGAACTACCTGCTATGAGGGGGGAAATGTGTTCTTTGAGGCCCTCATTTGACTGTGCTCACCCCCGTGTGTGTGTGTGTGTGTGTGTGTGTGTGTGTGTGTGTTAGCATGCTCATCTTTCCTTTGCTCTAGTGTAGATTTAGATTAAATCTTTTTTAGAGCCATTTTAAGGCACAGCACAGTGTGGTGGAGATACAAATCTAGTTATTGTGTCCCATTCCCTTGGAGGGCTGTTGTTGCTTTTGCCATTTTATTTTGATTTACAATCATTTTAATTGGGCCCCCTACTGACATGTATTCTAATTATTGTTGTTTTACACAAAAGGAGGGAACTGTGTTGTCATCGGGGCTGTGGGAAGCCCCTCTGTCTGTGTAGTTTCCAGGCTAATGCTGTCTTGTAAGAACACTTGATTAAGTGCTGCTCGGCCACTTCAGAAGCAACTACACACGGCTTTGAAACAGGCTGCTTTTAAAAAGCAAAGACTTCTTGTTTTTAATAAAATGCTTAATGTTTATCTAACACTGTGGAATAGTCTTTGTTGGGGGTAGGGGGGCTGGAAGAAAGATGCATGCTTTCTAATACCTACACTTTAAATCGTGACAAATTAGCTTGTTAACTTTGGTCAGTGCTGTCTGCTTGTGTGAGAGGAATACTGGGGCCTCGTTTTACAAGTGACAAAAGAGTCTTTGGATTACCGAAGGTTGTCTGGAGGGTAGGAGAATTCTGCAGCCGGAAACCGGATCCCTGTGTCCATTATGGGTTGTTTAAATTTGCATGGGCAGGTACACAAGGTGGGGGGCTCACATCTACACAGGGATGGCAAACATGGTGACGTGATGCAAGTATGCAGTGGCTTCCGGTGCTGAAATTTAAAATTCTTACACCATTATGCCTGTTCTATCAGAATGAACCGCAGCAAATAATCCAGAGCCAATGCAAATGACAGGGGAGGAGGCACCCAGGGAGAGGGACGAGGTGCAGTGGGGCCCTCTACTGGCCAGCGTAAGCAAATACCAGCACTGCCTACGGCAGCCACTGGCTTCTTCTTCGTGTACTGCAGCCTGCAGGTCTGGAAATAAGAATCTCAAACTCCCGAAAAGGTCTGTCGGGGTTGATGAGGGAGGTTAGGCGAAGTGGGCCTGGTGATGAAAGCACCGCATAAGCACTGGGGCTTGGAGCAGCTCTTTGTTTGAAAGGCTGCTCGACTGTTTTACGATTTAGTATCCAGTTTTGCCTTCTCGGCTAATCCCTTTTGTAAACCGTCACACTAACTGCACACTCTGACACAGGTTAATTTAGCGGCACTGTACACCTTAGAACGCAGGCTACTTGATCAAAATCAAAGTCCATTTAAGAAAGAGATCTTTAAAAACAAAAAACAAAAAGCAAAAAACCTAGCCGGGCGGTGGTGATGCACACCTTTAATCCCAGCACTTGGGAGGCAGAGGCAGGTGGATTGTTGTGAGTTCGAGGCCAGCCTGGTCTACAAAGCGAGTCCAGGACAGCCAAGGCTACACAGAGAAACCCTGTCTCAAAACCCGCCCCCAAAAATAAAATAAATAAGAGATCTTGTTCAGATATTGAGGGAGATTTCTCTGAAAGGCGAGCCCTGAATGAGATGAGATGGCTCGCTAACTTGCTCTCGTGTTGATTCAGCTTACAGACGGCCCCCAAAGTTTCAAAAGACTAAACTTGGGCTACTGAAAGTCAGTCATTGACGTTACAAATTTGGCCCTATTTTATCCATTGTTTTTCTGTTCGTAGTGGGGATGGGTTTGGGATGACCAAAATTCAATGGGACTGAGCTCACAAACTGACCATCCTGGAGAAAAATGGTCAGGAACTATAAAAGGGAAGAAAACAGTAACTTTGCGGATGACTTCCTTATCAAGGCAGATGCTTGCCTGCATGTGGATGTGCATGAAACACTCATGAATTAACAATGCACCAGCTGCAAATGGTCACATTTATAGGGTAAGAAAATGTACTTCCCAGCTAATCATAAAAGGGGATGCTCCATACATTTGGTTGCTTTGTACTTTGGCAGGCAGAACAGAAGGATGCTAAGAACCAAATGTGCTTTTACCCCTGCTATATTTTGCCTAAATGGAACTCTTCCTGGTGATCATGCCTCCCTTAGTCCACTGAAAGCAGCCCCGAGTGTCATACTGCTGACTGCACGTCTCTAACACACTTCATAAGAACCACTACATGTTTGTCCTCTGTCTGAGGAGAGTATTGCAGATTTGAATTTGATATATACCCCGGCTTCCCAAGATCTCATTGTAAACAAAAGTGATCTTTTATGCTTCATGGCATCCTGGTCAGTTTGCTTTCCAGGCTTCCCACCATTAATTAAAGGACTTTCTTTCATCTCCCCCATCCAAGAAACAATGACTCTATTCCCCAGCTGCCTATCAGAGACCAAGCCAAAGCCAGCCTATCACGGTGGTGGTTACGGCCATGCCAGTTTCACAGTGGGGTTGGTGCACTCTCTGCATTTTGAAAATGACCCTGTCCTCCATCTGGCTAAGCAAATGCCCTGCTCTTTCAAGCCAGGCCACTGGAGCAATTTCCCATGAAATAAGGGGGAGAACACAAAATGGCCAAATGGCCACCCTCCCGTGTCCTTCCTTCCGCTGCCCTGCCCTTCAGCAGCAACTCGGAGAGGAGAAAGCCAACAGTCATTTCTCGTGTGTGTGTGTGTGTGTGTGTGTGTGTGTGTGTGTGTGTGTTTAAAAGTCATTTCACTGTGACTGAGGGGGACTTCCTCCCCCTGTAGATGCTCATAGGGTATTAAGTTTCTTCTTCGTAGCCTGCTATCCTTCCTCTGAGTGCCACCAGGCCTCCCCCTCCAGGGGATGTGGTCAAATATGGAGCACCAGAGTTCGTATGAAAGTCAGTCCCCACTCTCCACTTAAGTGTGGAGAATGAGGCAACAACAAAAAGGAGTAACTATGACTTCCTTTCTTATGTACCAAGTGTTGGTTATGCAGAACCCTCATAATCTAGAAATTCATGAAAACAAACAACACATGTTATGTAAGAAAACCCTTAACTTAGTGTAAGACTTATGCAAAACATAATCAAGATCAATTCTATATGATGCCTTTAAAAGTGAAATAAACTTTAAGATCAATAAACAAAAACATGTGATATGAATACTAAATGAAAATCCATAAAAAAAAAAGTGTGGAGAATGTCCTGTCCATTGGCTAGATCTGGGTAGGGGTTCGAAGTTTACTGCGTGTATTGTCCCTGGCTGGTGCCATAGTCATAGGGGAGGGGAGTAAGGGGAAATTGGAAGGGAGGGAAGAATGGGAGGATACAAGGGATGGGATAACAATTGAGATGCAATATGAATAAATCAATAAAATACATTTTTTAAAAAGTCATTTCAAGGGGGATGTTTTTGGAATGTAAGCCCAGCTCTGCAAACAGAGAGAAACAGAAAAGGATGAAGGGTCATTTCTTGTTTCCATGTCCACTCACCTTAACCTAATACCAGCTTTTTCATGAGAACAGTCTATGCATAAGGATTTTTAAACAGTGAGGTTTCAAGGAACAAACGTCAGGCAGGCCACCAGCTGTGAAGGTGACACATTGTATTCCTTTAACATCCAAGTCATCCCACGGTATGCACATGGAAGTGGTCCTTACCTGCTTCCTGTGGAGACCTTTGGTGGGGCCAAAATACCCACCCACTCCACACACGTAAAAAGGGTGCAGTTTCTTCCTTCCTGCTTATTGACTGCACTCAGTGTTCCTTGTCTGATGGCATTCAGGAAGTCACATGGCTGTTACTTCTCAGCAAACGTAAAGACTGGGGGGCGGGGGAAGGTACATGGCCTCAGCGGGACTCAGCAGATATGAAGCATGAGCAATTGCACACCTACACAACTAAGAGTGACCAAGAGATACACAACCACCAGCGGCCGCTGGACAGCTGTTTGAAGCTGTAGTTGAGGCATAGAACGCCAAAGTCTGCTGCCCGTACCAATCTAGTTGGTTGCTTCTGTAGGAAGACAAAAGACAAAACAGTAATCTTTCCTCATACACACTTGGTGCCCACACTTGTGAGGCTGTTACAAATTCTGGGTCAAGAACTCAAATATAATTCTTTTGAAAGGTCTGCGGTAGTCATTTCTGGGAAATACTTGGAACCACCTGATTTGATGTTCTTCTCTTGGCACGTGTTATTTTACTTGGAACAGTTCCATGAGACACTCTGTTCTGCCTGGGACTCTCACCGGGAATTTCAGCTAAACCTCCTCAATAGCTTCCCTGTAGATTTCAACTAAATATGTGTGAGCCCGCAATTATATCATATTGAACCATCCAACTGATGTTTCTATCTGCTACTTCCTACTTAATAAACTGATATCCAAACCAAAACCGCCCATTGTAGATGATCTTCTACTTAGTACAGAATTCTTGGTCACTATACTGTTCTACTAGCAAGCACACACTTGGGCCAAAACAAAAAGAGAATTCTAGCAGATTTCAAAGTATACAAGGCAAAAAACTGAGAAAATTGTTTAAAAAAAAAAGTTACAAGCCTCAAAAGAACCTCAAAGGAATCCAGGCTCTAAGAAGGCCACTGTCATTCCCCCAGAGAAGTGGTAGCATCTAGCCAGCAAGCAATACTCACTCCTTTTAACAAGTAAAAGGAGTCTTTAAAAACCCATCACAAATGAGACTACAATTCCCAGAATGCAAAGCGGCTGTCTTGTGGGGAGGTGAAAACTGCGTGCCTGAAAAGCCCAGGCATTTCTATATCAGTACAGCTTGAAGTAGCTTTCTATCCTCTTTCCAACTTGTGTCTCTACCCAGTTTGTAATCTTGTAACACATAACAAGAAATATAGAGATTATGTCAAGGGTTCCTACTCACGCCCAACGTATTGTCTCTACAATGCTCAGATGACCTTGTGTTTCCGGTTCTCTAGTTGCCTTGGAAACTAGCCCGCCCTACACTTTGGCCGCTATGGCATGGCAAAGCAGCTCTAAAATCCCCGACGGCGAGTTCGCTGCGGTGGTACAGTTGTGTAGCTATACCAAGTAGGCGTATATACATTCATATAAAGGCACACGTGGTCTCTTTAGGTAGAGAAATAGTACAGGGATGTCAGAAAATTTAACTGTAAAGGTTTTTTTTTTAACTTTGGACACTAGAATATAATATTGAGCCAAGATGACTTTTTTAAAAGATGTATTTATTATACAGTATTCTGCCCGCATGTGCCCCTGCCCGCTGCAGGAAAGCACCGGGTCTCATTTCAGACGGTCGTGAGCCACCATGTCCTTGCTGGGAATTGAACTCGGGACCGTCCTCTTAACCTCTAAGCCATCTCTCCAGCCCCTAAAGATTCTTTGTTTTTGTTTTTTTACATTATTATTTGACCCGTTCACTCAAGATGTGATGATTTCATATCTAAAAGAAACAAATATTTAAATGCTACTTTCTGTTCAGGAACGTTTCGGTTTGCGTATATGCTAGAAACAGTCTCACCGCTTCCTTTCCAAGACTGGGAGTTTCTTCTCTTACAAACCAACTTCCGGGAAACTTTAGGGCCCGTCTTCAGACTTCCGTTTCCGTTGGCTGGTTGCCCTGGGAACAAAACCACTCAAGAACTGTCAACTGGTTGACAGTTATGGCGGGGCTGAGCAGCTCGCAGATCCCGGACGGTGAGTTCACGGCGGTGGTGTACAGGCTCATCCGCGACTCCCGCTACTCAGAGGCGGTGCAGCTGCTGGCCGCTGAGCTGCAGAGGAGCCCGCGGAGCCGCGCAGGGCTGTCGCTGCTGGCCTACTGCTACTACCACCTGCAGGAGTTCGAGCTCGCTGCAGAGTGCTATGAGCAGCTGAGCCAGATGCACCCAGAACTGGAGCAGTACCGCCTGTACCAGGCCCAGGCGCTGTACAAGGCCTGCCTGTATCCAGAGGCCACCCGGGTCTCCTTCCTCCTGGACAACCCCACCTACTATAGCCGAATCCTTCGTCTCCAGGCCGCCATCAAGTACAGCGAGGGCGACCTGCCAGGAGCCAGGAGCCTGGTGGAGCAGCTGCTGAGTGGCGAAGCTGGAGAAGACAGTGGCGGAGAGAATGACCCAGATGGTTTGGTCAACATGGGTTGTCTGCTCTACAAGGAGGGACACTATGAAGCTGCCTGCTCCAAGTTCTTTGCCGCTTTGCAGGCGTCTGGCTACCAGCCTGATGTATCTTACAACCTGGCCTTAGCTTGTTACAGCAACAGGCACTACGCCCCAGCTCTGAAGCATATCGCCAATATCATTGAGCGCGGCATCCGCCAGCACCCAGAGCTAGGTGTGGGCACGACCACCGAAGGCATTGACGTTCGCAGTGTCGGCAACACCGTGGTCCTTCACCAGACTGCTCTGGTCGAAGCCTTCAACCTCAAGGCAGCCATAGAGTACCAGCTCAGAAACTCCGAGGCGGCTCAGGAAGCCCTCACGGACATGCCACCCAGAGCAGAGGAAGAGCTGGACCCCGTGACCCTGCACAACCAGGCGCTGATGAACATGGATGCCCGGCCTACGGAGGGCTTCGAGAAGCTCCAGTTTCTGCTGCAGCAAAACCCCTTCCCCCCAGAGACCTTCGGCAACCTGTTACTACTCTACTGTAAATACGAGTATTTTGACCTGGCAGCCGATGTCCTCGCAGAAAACGCCCACCTGACTTACAAGTTCCTCACTCCCTACCTCTATGAGTTCTTGGACGCCATGATCACTTGCCAGACGGCTCCGGAAGAGGCCTTCATTAAGCTGGACGGGCTGGCTGGCATGCTGACTGAGCAGCTCCGCAGGCTCACCAAACAAGTTCAAGAAGCAAGGCATAACAGAGATGACGAAATTGTCCTAAAGGCTGTGAACGAATATGACGAAACTCTGGAGAAGTACATCCCTGTACTGATGGCCCAGGCGAAAATCTACTGGAACCTGGAAAACTATCCGATGGTGGAGAAGATCTTCCGCAAGTCCGTGGAGTTCTGCAATGACCACGACGTGTGGAAGCTGAATGTGGCCCACGTGCTCTTCATGCAGGAAAACAAATACAAAGAGGCCATTGGCTTCTACGAGCCCATCGTCAAGAAGAACTACGAGAACATTCTGAGCGTCAGCGCCATCGTGCTAGCCAACCTCTGTGTCTCCTACATCATGACGAGTCAGAACGAGGAAGCCGAGGAGCTGATGAGGAAGATCGAAAAGGAGGAAGAGCAGCTGTCCTACGGCGACCCGGACAAGAAGATCTACCACCTGTGCATCGTGAATCTGGTGATAGGAACGCTGTACTGCGCCAAAGGAAACTATGACTTTGGCATCTCTCGGGTCATCAAGAGCCTGGAGCCTTACCACAAAAAGCTAGGAACTGACACGTGGTATTACGCCAAGAGATGCTTCCTGTCCTTGCTGGAAAACATGTCAAAGCACACGATCATGCTGAGGGACAGCGTTGTCCAGGAGTGTGTCCAGTTCCTAGAGCAGTGTGAACTTTACGGCAGGAGCATCCCTGCTGTTCTGGAACAGCCCTTGGAGGAAGAGAGGATGCACACTGGGAAGAACACGGTCACCTATGAGTCCAGACAGCTGAAAGCTCTGATTTATGAGATCATAGGGTGGAATAAGTAGTTACTTCTAAAAATGTCATTAGAAACGTGTGGTTTTTTTTAGTTTATATTTCACTCTTTTTCTGTATTTTTCTGCACATCTTTATATTTGTTTCTTCTTTCACTCTGTGTACGTGAAAGTATGGCAGCCTTTCTACCCAGATAGCCATGGAGTGATAAACTCCCGCACTCTTCCTAATAGACACAGTCTACAGTTTCTGCAGTTTCATCTCTGCAGAGGCAGAAACACTCAGCAGCACTTAGTGCCTCTGCCTTAGGCTGTCAAGGGGATTTAGCACTAGCCCGGCACTGGTCCACAGTCCTGCTCTGATCGCCTGGTAGCCCCAGGTGCTGGACCACAGCTACCCATCTCTCCATCAGCAAAGAGAAGCAGGAGGCCGGCTTAGTTCTCTTGATTGATTGTGCTGCCCAAGAAATCTAATTCTTAACCATCGGCCTTTAGGTCTTTTATATCTTTCGGTTGACTGCTTTGTTTTTTTGGTTTTGTTTCCGTCCTTTCTGTTTCTGTTGTTTGAGTTCTACCATTTCCTGGATCCCTCCAAAAACTAAAGTCTAGTTTGGACCTGGTCTCAGTCTTTTTAAAAGGACAAGTACTAAATAATGGAATCATTTTCCTATGTCCTTTTCAGGTTATTCTTAGCCAGAGGTGCAAAATTCTTCCATGATGGTGTTGGTTAGTTGGTTCTTCGGTTTTCTAATCAACATTTAATTTATCCTTCACCTTTGGGTTTTCCATAGTTGAATGTACCTCATAAATACTAAGCGTGGAAGTTCTTTTTGTTTTAAAGGTGTGTGTGTGTGTGTGTGTGTGTGTGTGTGTGTGTGTGTGTAGAGGTGTGCAGTGCTATATGATTTGTAGAGGTCAGAAAACAACTTTAGGGAGTAAGTTTCCCCTTCGTCTTAGGAGTCTCATGGGTCGAACTCAAGTCATCGTCCTGCCCAGCAAGTGCTCTTACCACTCAGCCATCTTGGAAGCTCAAGTCTGGAAGATTTCGAATGTTTTTAGTTTAGAGAGAAGTGTTGAGCTAAAATGAAAATGAAATTAAGGGATAAGTTGCTGGCTTTGTACAGTCCATAGGTCTTAGGCAATCTACTTGTTCCTCAGGGTCTTAGACCCTTTCGGCCACTAGACCCTTCCTCCTGTTGCTTTTGGCAATAACATCTATTTCAGTAAAATCTGTACAATGGATTCTTCTAGTATTTTGGCTTACAGAAAATGAGGGGGGTTTTTTCCCACATAGATAGTACATTTTATTGAAAAGTATGCTTATACTGTTTATATAATTTTGCATTTTGATTTTACTTGTTTTTGAGGTTTTGTGAAGGGGATATATTAGGTCCTTTACATGACTATAATAGATAATATATTTACCTTAAACTATAAATTGATTTTATTTAGTCTATTGATAGAAATAAAACATTTAAAATTAACCAAAAAATTAGAGTAATTCTACTCAGAATAATTTCTACCTCTTCCCATAGATTGTTAATCCATCAAAGCCACATAGAATCACAGGGCTTACAGAAAATGTTAATTGTTAGGAGGAATGTTATTTCATAAGGTGCTGATTAGGAAGAGATTTGAATGTTTTGTCTACCCAGTGTTTTTGCTTACACTCTAGCTGTGAATGTATACAAAACAGCCCCTCTTTTCTGCTGCACTGTGCATAAACTATATTTTGTGTTGTTGTTATTTAGAAATGATAAAATTATTGTAATTTCCTTTTTCAGTTGACATAATAATGTGTTTGCCCCCACTGGAGGAGAGGTTTATTCTTAATTAGTCCCTAAAATGAAAAAGTGCCTTTTGGTTCAGAATTTTTATTGGCGGAATATTATGTGCCTATCCACACATGCACAAACATGCAATTATTCTTGGAATAAATGGAGCCTCTCTTGCCCCTGAGGTGAAGCCCCCAGCTGCCTGTCCAGAGGCTACGTGGGAGTCGGCAGGTGAAGCGAATACGTAATAGAGATGCAGCCATGTGATCTACTTCCCAGGACCACGTGGGTCCCCTGCATATCGCATCTCAGCCGCTAATCCAGTGTCCCCTGCCATTAGCTGAGCAGAAGCAATGGATCACAGAGTGGAAGTAACACGTGCCAGAGCGGTTTCCGTAACCAACTCACCAAATCAGATCATCAGTCCTTACACTCTGGTTTTATTTAATACAAAGAAAGGATTTGCTGGCTCGCCAGAAGGACAAAGTCACCCACAGCAGAAAGACACTCTCCTATTCATAAAGCTTTCTCAAGGAGCATCTTTTCCTGCCTTCAGATGGTTTATTTAAGAGATAATGGTGTTCAGTGCTGCAGAATGTATCACAAAAATAAGAAAGAATTCCTCGTCCATACCTTCTGTGTTTTAAGCACCTCTACTTCAAAATGACAAAGCGGTGCATATTAGAAGAGCCCGCCTTAAACCCTTCACTGTCATCACTGGTTTTTGGGGTAGGATAAACATTCATCCTTAGAACTATTTTTTGTTTGTTTTTCAAGACAGGGTTTCTCTGTGTAGCCTAGACTGTCCTGCACTCACTTTGTAGACCAGGCTGGCCTCGAACTCACAGCTATCCACCTGCCTCTGCCTCCCAAGTGCTGGGATTAAAGGCGCGCGCCACCACCGCCCAGCTGTTAGAACCATTCTTAACAAGCAGTTTTGAATGCACCAATTTGACTTCTGAATACCGACCATGTTCATTTAGTCTCCCTATAAATACAGATCCTCTCCAACCAGACCATGATCCTATGTGAATTCATATATGTGCATATATCTTTAAATTTTGCGATGACAAGCAAGATTCAATACTTATGGTGACTTCTGATCCAGCACACATTCCCCACCCTGTCCCAGACGTTGATTGGCTCTCCGCGTGCTCAGCTGTACCTTATCGTCACCGGGGACGCTACTACCACTCTTCGCCCCACGCTGCCTTAGAGCAATGAAAGTGGAGCTGCTGAAGGTAGAATCCAGGAAACATTTTCTTCAACTCCCAACATGCAGCCAAGGTTGAGAACTGCATGTCTAAGCCAGACACATGCTAGCCCACCTTTTCCTTGTTTACGTAGGAATAGGCACTCAAACCACTCATTACTAAGACCCGGGAAGTCTCCTAGAAGTTGCTGAGAAACACATCTCCATCCATTAAAGGGAAATATACAAGAGTCTCTCTCGTCTATTTAAATGCTGTGGATCTGACTCTTCCGTCACTGTCGTATGGCCAGGGCAGAAGCCACACCCATATTCTAAAGATACCAGAGAAATAAAAAAATAACTAACAACTGTGGGTCCTTAGTGGTATCTTTGGCTGTAATACCATTCTGGAGCTAGACTCCACCTGTGGGTCTCCTGTAGAATGGGATCTATTGTCTTACTGTTTAAATTCGTCCGAGACAGACTTCTCGGTTAGTGAAAGCATTCAGAGTACACTCCCCACAGGCAGCTGTGTTCTTTGACTGTAGTCTTTTTGGGCGCTCCCAAACTTTTAAAGTAGGCCTCCTGCTTTGAATGGCTGTGCTTGATTCTGTGTTGTTCTGTTTTAATAAATTCAGCTAGAACCCACCCCCATTGTGTTTTTCCTCCCAGCCCTAAGCTCCTGAAATAAAGACTTGTGAAACTCAAAATATATTTACAAATACTTAGGCCATATAACTAGGCTCTTCTCTGACTAGCTCATAACTTAAAATAACCTGTTTTACCTATCTACGTTTTGCCATGTGGCTGGTTACCTCTGCTCAGGGACCGTGTGTCTGTCTTCCTCACCTGTTCCTGGGTGAATCTCTCATGCCTGGCTCTGTTCCAGAATCCTGCCTGCCAGATGTCTCATCTTCTATTCTACCCTGTCCTATGGGCCACAGTTTTTTGTTGATTTTTTATTTTTTATTTTTTTTATTTTTTTTCTTGGTTTTTTTGAGACAAGGTCTCTCTGTGTAGCCTTGACTGTCCTGGACTCACTTTGTACACCAGGCTGGCCTCGAACTCACAGTGATCCGCCTGCCTCTGCCTCCCGAGTGCTGGGATTAAAGGCGTGTACCACCATGCCCGGCTTGTTGATTTTTTATTAACAGGTCATAGACAGGCCACACAGACAGAGAAGATTCCTTCTATGCCCCTCCCTTCCATATCTAATCATTTTCAGCATATAATTGGCTCTGTCTCTCCAGCCATCCCCTAGATGTCAGATGGCCCTGGCCTGCCTCAGAGAAAACCCTGCTTAACCAGGTTAACCAAATCCTCTGTTCTATTACTGTTTCCTCTTAGTAATTACCCATCTACTGACCTCTACCCTTATTTTTTGCCCTAAATTCCTACTTATCCATGCTATATGTAGGGCTGAGCTCAATCTCCCTCCCAGATGCAAACTTCTGTCCCAGCGATTTACAGGCACAGTAAAGATTGTGCCCTGGCGACACCTAGAGTAAAGGACGCTGTACCACCTTTAACAAGCATCGTAGAATTATTTCCTTCTCTTTCTTCATTTCTTTCTTTTTTATTTTTCTTTTTTTTCTTGTTTCTTTTTTTTTTCTTCTTCTTCTTCTTTTTTTCTCTTTTCTGACATGGTCCCAAAATATAGCCCTGGCTAGCCTGAAGCTCGCTTTGCAGACCAGGATAAACTTGATCTCACAGAGACCTGCCTGCATCTGCTTCCTGAGGGCTGGCATTAAGGGCGTGTGCCACAATCCTCAGCAGAATAATTTTTCTTTAGTACATTTGAGGTATTTCTAGGAGTTGATAGATTTTTGTGCATATTTCTAAATATTCTTGTAATTCACTCTTTAGAGCTACAGCTATTCATGAGACAAGCTATGCCTTTAATCTCTCCCTCTCTCATTCCCTCGCTCCTTCCCTCTCCTTTATGTGTGTGTCTGTGTCTTCGTGTCCGTGTCTGTGTGTGTGTGTGTGTGTGTGTGTGTGAGAGAGAGAGAGAGAGAGAGAGACAGACAGACAGACAGACAGACAGACAGACAGACAGACAGAGACAGAGAGAGAGAGAGACAGACAGAGAGAGAGAGAGAGAGAGAGAGAGAGAGAGAGAGAACACATGTTGGTGTACAGGAAGAATGTGCACACTGACAGGGTGAGTGTGTGTCACAGATATGTGAAGGACAGAGGACAACCTTGGGTGTCATTCTTCCTCAGAGGTCAGTCAGTATGGTTGGTTTTGGGTTTTGATTTTGAGACAAGATCTTTTACTGGCCTGGGGTTCACATATTAGACTGGCTGGTCCCAGGGATTAGTGTGTCTCCACCGCCCCAGCACTGGCGTTACACGTGTATGTGTCACCATACCACACCTTTTCACATGGCATCTGGGAATGAAACTCAGACCTCTTGCCTACACATCAAGTACTTCACTGAGCTGTCTTCTCAGCCCTATTTTCTTTGAATAACATTTACTTAAGTAGACATAAATAGAAAATTAAACACAGCGTGTGGTCAACCACACTCAACCTGATGGTCTCATTTCCATGAACGTTTGAGCAGCACAAATTAGACCAGGCCCTTTGTTTGGATGTTTTTAAAAACAAGAGAACACCCACAGGAGAGGTGAAAAGGTCAGGGATGGCTCTGGAAGGTGTTAGGGGAAAAAGCAATGGCAAATATGGTCAAAACATGAAATTCTCAAAAAGCTAATAAAATTATTTTTAAGAAAGAAAGACTATTAAGCTGACATACCCAGATTAGCCATCCTTAAATCTAAAGTTTGCACACTTTCTTTTGGGCAAACCGCAAGACAAATATTAACACCTGTATAATCAGTGGCTTGTGTAGAAAACATATCCTGCAAACGTTGCATTTCTTCCACATCAGTGTAAGCTTCTTCAGGCAAATCTCAGCGATAATAGCATGAAAGTGAAAACAGCAATGGCACCTGATTCAAGTGCAGCCAGCCTCCATGTCACAGTGGAGCTGTCCAACCTTCTCCACAATAAATAATAAATAAATGACCTGCCGATTGTGCTATTCTAGCTTTGGCCCTAATGAACGATAACCCTGGTTACAGGGAAAGCATCACAAAAGAGTAAAGCCTCCAGTTCTTTCTAATAATCCCCCTCAGTGCTGCACCCCACTTATCTAGCCTAGCTCACCCTGAACTGCTGGCAACTCAAAGTCAAAACAGGTCGACCCTGCCAGGTCACTTGATTTACTCACATGATCTCCAGGAAAGTGTGCCTATCCTGAGACAGACTTCATCGACTGCTACTGCCATGTTCACACACACACACACACACACACACACACACACACACACACACCAAAGCAAAAATCCTTCTATGAACTCTAAAATCACAGTTGCAGATCTCCTAGCTGATGTCATTGCCGAAGCCCCATGCTGCCCATGACAGTCGCAGTGGGAACCCCTCTCTGTGGAGTTCCCATCTGCTCCCCATCAGAGAGAGCCTCTCTGGGGAGCCACGGTAAACACAGAGCACCCACGACTCCCCACAGGGCCTGGAGTCTTTTATATTAGTCTTTTTTAGGATTGGAGGTTGTTAAGGTTGAACATGGTAATTTTCTCCAGAGTAAGAAGGTTTGGAGAATTACAGTGCTGCAGTTGAGTTTTCATCCATTGCTTGATCATTGCATTATTTTAGAAAAAACAAAAAAAACAAAAACATTGTATTCTAAAGTACTATGCAAATATTACCAAATGAAAATTTACCAACTGGCATCCTCCCTTTTGTGAAAAGAGGTTA
This sequence comes from Acomys minous, assembly GCF_964271855.1. Classification (NCBI taxonomy): domain Eukaryota; kingdom Metazoa; phylum Chordata; class Mammalia; order Rodentia; family Muridae; genus Acomys; species Acomys minous. The sequence goes on along the minus strand of NC_140491.1, from coordinate 110,750,260 downwards.
TTATGATTTATGCACCGGGCTCATTATTATAAAATTTACATTTACAGCAAATATTTCTGAGCTCTTATCACCCAAACTTTTTGTCTTGTTCTTTTTTCTTTACAATGGTGCCCAAAGGCTATTTGTTCACTATTCGTGGAGGGTCCACAGAAATGACACAATAGGTTAGGTAAGGAACACATGCCATGATGAGGGGTTTCCACACTGACCTGCTGTGGGGCCGACTTAAATACACACTCGATTGTGAATAATTGGGGTTTCACAGTGCTAACCGGCTGTAGATTATAACTAACTGAAAACTGAGTGTATGCAGCCAGCAGCAAATGAACAGCGGTCACCTTTATTACTGAAGAAATGAAGCTCGCGGCAGTTTCCCGGGAATGTTTGACGAGAGAAAAGACTTCATAAACACAGCTTTTCTCTCATCACCACTCTCCCCTACAGGTATGGCTGCTGCTGCACCAGCAGACCAGGGACTCACCCTCTACCCTGCTCCGCAGGGGTTCATGGATTCAACCTGTTTTTATAAGCTTATGTTTTCATGGGCCAATTCCTCAGAGAAGGCTGACTGCAAGGTGAAGTAGGAAAAACAACTCACTTCAGTATACCTCAAAGCCCAGGTCCCAGAGAGAGACAGGAATACAAAAGTCTTTTTTATTCATCAAGTGCCACTTTGAGGTGCCTTTCTATCTCACTTGGAGTTGTGAAGGTGACAGTGGGAGGTGACCCGCCTGGCTTCCATGATGCTAGTGCCACAGCATCATCTGGGCGGGTCGCTTCCAGTGCGGGTATCTGTGCGTTTCAGCAGCAGCACCACAGCACCCAAGAAACCCTCATTTGGCTCTCTGAAGGGCGAAGACCCGATTTTCACCAACCTCTACGGCCACCATGACTGGAGGTTTGAAAGGTGCCCTGCATAGGGGTGACTTGTTACAAGGCAAAGGAGATCCCGCTGAAGGGACCTGACAGGATCTCAGGTGAGACCAGGCACTTCCTGTTTATGTGGCTGTGGTGGCGCTCGCTTCCCCACTGGCCTCAAGTGGAGTTTCATGAATAAGCCCTCAGAGGGCAGGGCCAAGCGTTTGGTGGCAAACTTGAGGAGGGGGAGCCAGGGACCTGTGAGGTCACAGCCTGCGCCATGACCCTCACAGGCCAGTTGAGGGCTGCCTGGTGCGAGGCAGAGCCACGGGAGCCCAGGCTGCCTCTATCTACATCCGAGGAGAATTCTACAATGGGGCCTCCGATCTGTAGGTAGCTATCTGAGAGGCCTGTGAAGCGGGTCTGACTGGCAAGAACGCCTGCGGCTCTGGCTAAGATTTTGATGTGTTGTGGTGCGTGGGGGCTGGGGCCTACATCTGTGGAGAGGAGACGGCATGTGTTCAGTCCATTGAGGAAAGGCAGGGAAAGCCAGCCCCAAAGCCGCCCTTTCCAGCAGATGTGGGAGTGTTTGGATGCCCCACAACCACGGCCAACGTGGAAACAGTTGCTGTGTCCCCCCACCGGCTGCCGTCCCAGGGGCACCTGGATTGCTGGCTTTGGCAGAGAACGCAACTCAGGTACCAAACTGTTCAACGTCTCGAGCCGTGTCAATCATCCCTGCACTGTGGAGGACGAGATGTGTGTGCCGCTGAAAGAGCTGATTGAGAAGCACGCTGGTGCTGTCACAGGTGGCTGGGACAACCTCCTTGCTGCGATTCCTGGTGGCTCGTCCACTCTGCTGATCCCCACATCTGGGTGTGAGAGAGTGCTGGTGGACTTTGATGAACCGGTACAGGCCCCGACAGGCCTGGGCACGGCCGCGATGATCAGCATGGATCGTTCGACTGACACCAAGAAAGCCATCGCTCGGCTCTTTGGGTTCTACAAGCATGAGATCTGTGGCCAATGTACCCCATGCGATGACGGTACCGACAGGGTGAACAAGGTGATGGCCCGCTCTGTGAAGGGGGATGCCCGGCCAGCTGAGACCGGCTTCCTCTGGGAGATCAGCATGCAGACAGAAGGTCACCCCATTTGTGCTCTGGGTGATGAGGCCACCTGGCCAGGACAGGGTCTGATCCAATACTTCGTCCAGAGCTGGAGGATCAGATGCTGCGGTTTGCCCTGCAGCGCCAGGTGTGGCAGGCAGCCTCCTGAGCCCATACCCTAGCCTGCTAATTTCACAACCCTTTGGGACAGTAAACAGTGCTATTGACTCTTTAATCAAAAAAAAAAAGAAAAAAGAAAAAAGAAAAAAGAAAAAAAGAAAAAAGAAAGAAAAAATTAAAAAGCCAGTTGATTTCAAAGCAGTTTCCTGAAGTTGAGTCTGAACTAAGATGCAGTGCCCACGGAGAATTTTCCTGAGAGAGTTGAAGGAAAAGAAGTAGGAATATTAACCCAAAAAACCACAAGGATGTGTCAATCGAATAAAGAGAGACCTCAAGAAAGGAGATTAGACCACCAGAAAGAGCAGGCTCAGAAGGCACGAAACAACTGCCCCTTTAAAGGGCGGGGCCGTTGAGACTTGCTCTGTGGAAGCCACCTTGATGTACAAGCCTGACTGCCTGCGTTCAACACCCATGACCCACAGTGGAAGCAGAGAGCTGACTCAGGAGAGCTGTATAAACACATATGCACAAGATAAAAATAATTAATAATAATAATGATGATGATGATGAATTATTGAAAAGATGTAACTAAGACTTCTGTAGTCACAAAACACAAGCACGAAGTCCATCCCCTCATTTCTATCCAACATGTTACACACAAGAGCACGTGTTGGCACATGGGTGAACTTTATAAACTGCTGCGAGTATTGCATAATTTGTGCATTCACTCACACATATATACACACAGACACACACACACACACAGGAAATGTCAGGTTCGGTGTGACATATACTACGTCAAGCTTTGTGGTTCTGTTACTTAAGATGGGACTGCTGGTGGCTTTGCTGAAGAAAAGTCCTAAGTAGTAATATGCCCTGTGCTTGGCTTTGACAAGAGCACCTCAGAGACGCCGGAACCGCTGCAGTTGAGAAATGCTTGCTTGGGTCGAGCATAACACAGAGTTTCTTGGGAATGTTTGTGGAAGTGTCACCATCTTCACTGAATGAAAACATGAGTTCTATCTGCCGTTGAGTATTTGTCAAAGGCCTTCTGTTTTCAGAGAAAGAAGTCCACTCTCTGCCAGCAATGGTCAAATGTCCTGGAGTTTTCCCCACAAGATTTATGGGGAAATGGTTTGAAACCTTCTAAACTTTTATTTTTAATGTAAAGAGTTGGTGCGGGGGGGGCGGGGGGGATGCCACATTTTCTTACTATTCTAATCTTTGCTGACCACTGTGGGTGGTTTGGGTCTTTTGGTTTCGTTTCGTTTGGTTTGGTTTGGTTTGGTTTGAGGGCATCCTCCTTCCCAAATTGGACTACAAGTTCCACCAGTAGAGGGGGCCTCAACGCCTCAAAACTCACAGGAAAGGGTAGGAAGAACGGCCGCTGGGAACAGGCCACCCCTCTGCTTGCTTGACACCCATCCGTCTCGCTGCTTTAAGATAAACCTGCCGGCCTTGGCTTCAGTCTTGCCAAGGGTGTGACAGTCACAATTCAGGGTGAAATTCAGCGTCCAGCTTTCACGAGGATCGGATTGGCTGTGGTAAATATCTCGATAAAGGCGGACGTCCAATGACTGACACTTTTTAAATCTATGTGGCAGTTGTGGGCTGACTAGGTGGGCACCCACCAGTGTGCACCCATGCACATTTAGACATAGAAAGCTGGTTCCGGCTCCCGCCTTCCATAAACAAAAGGTGAACTCTGAGAAGCCTGCCTCACAGACAGTTACTAATGTGAAGATGTGCCGTCTGTGTGGAAATGTCGCCGGACCAGGCCCCGGGAGCTGTATGACTTTGGACACATTTTTTTAATATAGATTTTTTTAAAGATTATTTATTATTATGTATACAGTGTTCTGCCTGCATGTACACCTTCAGGTCAGAAGAGGGCATCAGATCACATTACAGATGGTTGTGAGCCACCATGTGGTTGCTGGGAATTGAACTCAGGACCTCTGGAAGAGCAGTCAGTGACTCTCTCAACCTCTGAGCCATCTCTCCAGCCCACATCATCTCATCTTTGAGGACCCCTTTCCCATTGATGAAAGCACAGCAAAAAAAAAAAAAAAATTGCCTAGCGCTGCCTGCTTTGCAGCAGAACCTGTCACATGTAAATGATGTTCTCTCTTTGCAGTGAGGTCCACGCCCTCTTGCTTTTATTATGTCTTCATTTCCTTCGAGTTTCTACGTACGGTTCACATTTGTAAGTGTGCTCACAGAACAGAGTACAATTCAGCTGTACAAAAACTTGTAACTCCATCGTGAACACAGCCTTCAGAAAGATCGTCCAGGAGAGTGAGAGTCTGTGTGAAAGTGAACACTTGAGTGATTTGTCTTTTCTTTCTTTCTTTCTTTCCTTCTTTCTTTCTTTCTTCTTTGCTTTAAGGGTTTGTCTCCACAGAACACCTAGCAGCAGGAGATTGAGGGAGCTGGTTACACGTGTGTCTTGTAGAGCTGGTCAGCAGGCAATGGCCTTCCACACACACGTGCAAAGACCTGAGTTCAATGCCCGGAATCCAAGCAGAAGGAAAGAACTGACTTCCAAAATTGGTCCTCCATGCTCACACCCACCATGTGCTCATATTCACACACACACACACACACTCACACACACACACACACACACACACACACACACACACACACACACACAGAGGTTGGGGAGGGAGGCAAAAATAACAAATAGGGTTAAAAAATAAAAATAAACTTGGAAGCAGGTAGCATAGTTGATGCCAATAAGTCCAGCACTCAAGAGGCTGAGGCAGGAGGATTGCTGAGCTACACAGTGAAGGAGGATGCACGACCCTGTCTCAAAACAAATGTGTGAACAAAACCAAAGCACACACACAAAGCCTCTGTAATTCAAGAGGATTTAGAAGCAGGAATCAGGGTGACGCTTGCATCCGCAGCCCAAGATTTGAAGAGGTTTCATGGGGCAGCGTTCCTGTCAGGGCCTCACCTCAGGTGCATGCTGAAGCCATGCAGCAAAGCTCCCCACACTCCAGGATATTGACTTTGGGCTCAGGGAAAACCAGACATCATGTCATCACAGTTTGGAATTACAGTATCTAATAAAAGCCCACAAACTTGCCAGATTTTTTTTTTTTTAGTCATTTAACAAAGCCCTCTGTTTGGTAGCAAGTAGAGATGGAAAAGAAACCGAATGTGGAAGGAAACCTCTGCACAAGGTCCAGTGTCTGCAGGGCAAGCACAGCCTATGGCAGGACTGTCCTCTAAGGAAGTGGCCCCTCTGAAGAGAAGGAATGAAAAGCGTCCAGAAAGGAAGCTTTATACAGAGGATCCTGGCAAGGACCCCTCCCTCCCTCCCTCCCTTCCACCCCCTCCCCCACCCCTCATCCATTTGTTCTGTCCAGACACCTGCTCTGTGATGAGGCCAGTGGGCTTTCTTCACAGCTGTGGGGGATTCCTGTAGATGGGCCTGCGCATTTGAGTGAATTGTATTAGGCGGCTCTGTGAACCTTGTAGGTGTGGGGCTAGGATGCTCACACAAGGCTGCACATGCTTGGTTTAATCCTCTCCTAGCACTGCTGTTAAATCCCTAGTAATTGATGAACGAGCGACTTTACCTTTATGTTTGTGCGGGGTTTCAACCATTATGCAACTGGACATCCTCTGTGCGTCTGTTTGCCTTTCTGCAGAGCCCGTTCGCCCATGGTTAATCCTTTCAACACGCCTGGCCAAGGCTGACTGAGCTGAGTGCTTCCCTCAGTGGTGGTGTGCAGGTTTGGGTCAGAGTCCAGGTCTGACATGCACTGAGGCGTGCCTTTTGCCCCTTTCCCTAGAAACTCAGATTCGTGGGTTCTTTCTATTCTGAGCATTCTAAGAATTCATTAATTTTAGAAGTAACATGAGAAGATTACTTGGAACTAAGATTAGCACAACCTCACACTGCCTGCGCACACAGTTGCCTCCTGGGGTGTTATATGTGTGTCCAACAAAGTGATTTCCAGAGTTTTTACTTCATTTTGCACAAACTTCTCTGGATCCTTCATGCTTGGCCTTCTGTAAATCAGGATCTGCGGCAGATTTTATAAGTCATTCTTTTATCTTTCTTTCTTTCTTTAAACTTGTATAAGAGAAGGGTCAGGGAGAGGGAGAGAAAAGGAGGAGGAGGCAGACGGGGAGGAGGAGGAGGAGGAGGAGGAGGAGGAGGAGGAGGAGGAGGGATAGGAGGAGGAGGAGACACAGAGAGGTAGCATGTGCCAGACTGCTTGTGTAGAGGTCAGAGGACAACCTCAAGGTGTCACTCTTGCCTCCTGCCTTGTTTTGAGATGGAGTAGCTCTTGTTATTCACGAGTGCATGTGCCAGGCCAGCTGGCTGGAGAGTATCTCGGCTCTGGCTCCCATCTCCCCCACAGCGATGTTGAGATGCACACGTGGGCACCACTGCATCCAGCTTTATGTAAACTCTGAGGTCCAAACTCAGGTTTTCAGGTTCGCACAGCAAATGCTCCGCCCTCTGAGCCATCACCTCCTCAGCTCCTGGAAGAGGTTCCTTTGAAAGGACAAAACAGAGCTTCATTATAACAATGAGTTATTTCTACAGTTCCCAAGCCCATGGACTTGCGAGTGGGCAGCCTCGTCAATATGTCCTCTCACACAACACCCTCTCACACAACACCCTCTCACACAACACCCTTTCACACAACACCGTCTCACACAACACCCTCTCACACAACACCCTTTCACACAACACCCTCTCACACAACACCTTCTCACACAACACCCTCTCACACAACACCCTCTCACACAACACCCTCTCACACAACACCCTCTCACACAACTCCCTCTCACACAACTCCCTCTCACACAACTCCTTCTCACACAACACCCTCTCACACAACACCCTCTCACACAACACCCTCTCACACAACTCCTTCTCACACAACACCCTCTCACACAACACCCTCTCACACAACTCCTTCTCACACAACTCCTTCTCACACAACACCCTCTCACACAACACCCTCTCACACAACACCCTCTCACACAACACCTTCTCACACAACTCCTTCTCACACAACACCCTCTCACACAACACCCTCTCACACAACTCCCTCTCACACAACACCCTCTCACACAACACCCTCTCACACAACACCCTCTCACACAACACCCTCTCACACAACACCTTCTCACACAAGTGGAAGGTCAAAGTGGCCCCTGAGTGATAGACTTCCTTTTAATAGCCCAGCAACCTCCTTCTCCTAAAGCTACCTCCAAAGACAGAGCAGACAAGAAGCCAAACATAGTTCTAGACAAAGACAGGACTTATTGCTTCAAGTAGGAGCGGAGGAGAGACAGAAGATAAAGGGAAAAAGGGAACAGGTTTCTTGTAGACTTGAGAAGCACTCCTCAATAACAATCAAAGCTACACCATTGCTGAAAATCACTGTGGTCACTAATGGGGTGGCAGCAAGAGGGGAGGTATCATGCCTGCTTGCCTGGTAGAAATAGTGGCAAGTGGCTCCAACCAGATGTCAGCTCCCCACTCCTTACTGTTTCATGCAGTTTGATGGGTGTCCCTAACCATTGTTCAAGTCCTGGGTGGCTTTTGCAGAGTAAGGGACTGGAGATTTGGGGGCAGTAGGGCTTCCTGGCAGACCGTGCTGAACATCCAAGGGTGGGTGAACTAGTTATAACCTAAGTGGGTTGTGGACATTCACAAGGAGTCTTCCTGTGAGAATTTCTGTACAGGGCATCTCTCTCGGGCTTTAGGGCCAAGTCCAAATTACCTAGAGTCTTGACTTCACCTCTGCTGTGTCGTTCTTTCCACAGACAAAGGAGGTGCCTTGGCTGCACTAAAGGGACCTGTATTGCTTCTGTGCATTGTCAGAGGAGTTCTATGGGAAGACCTTTTTTGTTTTGTTTTGTTTTGTTTTAAGTAGATATTTATTTTGATGTGTATGGTTTGTTTGTTTGTTTGTTTGTTTGTTTTTTGCCTGCATGTCCGTCTGTGCACCCCATGTATGAAGTGCTGCCAAAGGCCATAAAGGGTGTCAGATCCGTTGGAACCAGAATCACAGATGGTTACGAGCTGCCGTGTGGGTGCTGGGACTCGAACCCGGGTCCTCTGGAAGAGCAGCCAGTGCTCCTAACCATGAGCCATCTCTCCGTCTTCTAGAAAGGCACTCTTCCTCTCTCCACCTGTGCTCCAAAACACCACTGCCCAAAATGGCCTTGGCATGCCCCTCCTCATGGCTACACTTCAGACAAGCTGTTTGTTTATGCTTGTTTCTTTTCCCATCCTAAATTCTGACTTCTCTTTTCTTGGAATGTTTTTAAAGGGGACGTGTGTGTGTGTGTGTGTGTGTGTGTGTGTGTGTGTGTGTGTGTGTGTAGGCCATGCACACACCTCAAGAATACATAGATCATTTTTAAAGTCTCTTGCTTGTTACCAAAGAAAGTCTTCTCAAGGACATAGGAACGATGGCTCAAAAGACAATCATCAAAGGAGAGGTCATCTTTCCTATGTCTGAGCCACACACCCTCTCCTGTGGAATGACGGGAGCCCAACTTTACTGGCATCCACCCTATAAAACTACCATCTGTTGAGAAGACCTGAGAAGGTGGCTTTCTCTTGGCTGAAGCCACATAACAGATGGCTCGACCTGCCTCTGCCACTGCCTAAGACTCCTATGCCCTCTTTCATCAGAGTTGAATTCAGGCTGAGTTCTGGCTTCTCACCAACCTCCATAGCCTTGAATAGAGTCCTCATGGCCTGCTTAACGTTGCCTGGTGCACGTCCTATGCTGCCATCGATAATGCAGATACACCACAGCCAAAACCTGTTGTATTCCTCAACCTCTCATTGCTTTATGAAGGATCGTGGCTCAGTTGTATCAGGCAATGTGCCTTTTGCTTTGTGCATCTTCCTGGGGGACTTTGAGAAGGCGTGTCTGAATTAAGGTTGACAGAGAGAGAAGCGACATACCACATTCCATAAATGGAGCATTGTCAGGGCAACAGGAAGAAGCTGACTGGAGCAGCCCTCTGTGAGCTTTACAGAGTTTCCTCATGCAGTGTCTGAGAGAGCCCTTAGCTCACACTAGGCACCATCAGAGACATTTTACACATATGATCTCATTGAACTAAAACAACCAGTTGAAACCTTTATTATTATTATTAATAGGCCACTGTTTTCAGACAAGGCACAGCTCTTCCACCGTGGATGCTTAAGTTAACCTGTTGAGCAGAGGGCGCTGGCATTTGATTCTAGTGGCCAATCAACTACTAGGTTTTCCTATAAGAACCAAAGGACACAAAGACACGGGGACAGGACCAGCAGATCTGCTCAAGTATCTGAGTCAGGTCTCTTTAAGAACGGGATTTCCACATTTCGGAGTTAAGAGCCCACAGCATCTGCAGCATCTGCTTTGGTCCATCGCACAGACTTGGACAAGTATGCTTGGGTTCCCGGTTGTTCCCCACGCCAGAGGGGATTTTCTGTACAAGCCTCTGTAGAGGTTTTCTTTAAGTCGGCTGACGAATGAGAACAAGCCAGAGGCTCCAGGTGAAAGGCCTGTTTCTCTGCCGTGTGCCATGGTGACAGTCTCTGAGAACAGATGGACAAGGAGTCCTTTCCTCTGTGCGGGGAAGGACCTCGGCTGATGTTAGTGATGCATGCTGACCGTGAACGGGCAGCTCTGATGGTCCTTACACAGCAGACTCTGCACCCAGCATGCCTAGCACCTTTCAACTCCCTGCTTGCTGCCTTCCAACTTTCTTCCTTCCCCTGCTGTCTTTGAAGGAAAAGACCCAAGGCCCAGCCACTGATGCTTGCGGAAATCAAAGAAAACCAAGCAGAATGACGCATTAACTTCAGCCATGGTCACTTCCCGGGACCTCCTAGTTCCCTGAAGAGTTCCAGGCCAGGTGTACGAGGACCGGAAGCCAGACTAGCATGCCCAGTTGGTGGCATCATTCTCGGGGGACTCCCTTTCTCCATCTTTGGAAAGCCAATCGCTGAATCTGTGCCTTGCTACTCTCCAGGGCTGTTAGAAGGCTCAAATGAAATAACGTCTGTAAAGCGCTCAGTAAACTGTAAAATGCTTTACAAATGTAAGGGATTATTATAAACCACAGTACGGCAATGCTTTATGCTTTTATAAAACTACTGGCTGGAACTGCAGGAAGGGGAATTCCTCTGGTGATTTTGATTTTGGAAACAGGAGGCCTTGGGCCAGCCTGCTTGCCAGGGATTAGATTCCTGGCAGCAGATGTTTATCCCATTTCACTCAGCAGCGCACATATGGCCGCAGCGGGCCTCCTGCAGAGCTGACAATACGCACCACTGAGTCTGAGCTCGGCCAGCACGGGGTCTCGACTCCACCCTGGTGATGTCTGACTTGCCAAGTCTAACACCTAGGAAACAGCCGGTATCACCTTGCACTCCACCACAAAGCATTTGAGTTGGGTTTTTTTATTTTTTATTTTTTGGGTGTTTTTTTTTTCAGATGAGAATTCTCCTTCCTTAGCAACCAGAACCAGATTCTCACCATAACGAGCCTTCCTTTGAGCGGACTCAAAACCCCAGATGTTGATCTTTTTTTTAAAGCTTTGCTATGATTGCAATATCAGTGATGTAAGTGTCTGTCCAGGGCCTGGGTTTGCACCAGCTGAAAAGGATTAAGACACTGATGTATTCTTTTCTCCATGGACCTCCTGCAGCAAGGCCACACTAACCCACACTGACTGCAGCAGAGTCGGCACCTGTGGATTCTCCTCGCTGTTGCAGCCAAGCTCTCAATGGGCGCTTGCAAACACCAGAGTGCAGTGGCCTCGCTCTTGATAAGCTCTCACTTCTCCCAGAGGTGTTCTGATATTATTTTGTGTCCGAGCATTACTACTGGCTTGTAAATGTCACGAGGAATTATGAACCTTTGTGGGAAAGTAACCGTTTGACTAATTTCCTGTTCCACAAAGCAAACACGCCACCCTACGTATTTAGGATGTGGTGCTGACAGCCAGGTTGTGGCATACTTCAAGGTTATAGGATCATAAATGGGATTAGATAAGCCAGACCGTGTGGCTCAGACGCTAGCACTTTTAAAGCATGAAAAATTCCACAGGAAAAAAAAAATAGGCAAACAATCATGACCGGGAAGTAAACTATAGCAACCCCACAAAGAGAAAAGAACACTACTGCAGTGGTGCTGGGGACTCAATAGCCCCCAGGGGGCAGTTTCTAGAATACATGTTGGATGGATAAATATTTTAGGATAAAGACAGAAACAGGTCATAATTTTAAGCACAGAAGGAGTTTCCTATTTGAAAATGTACGGAGAAGGGCGGAATGGATGGAGAGAGTCTGGCACTCTGGAGAGCAGCAGACAATGCGCCACATGGATGCCTTTGCATTTTAAATGATCTGTTTCTTTTTAATTGACCAGATTAATTATTCCCACCTTGTCACTTGGCAGGTAGGGTCACTGTTCCTTTTCACCACATTGATGAACCTGCTCACGTTTCCTCTGTGTAATTAAGACTGTGAGTTGCAGGTCACATGCTGAAATTGGGTTAGTGGATAGCCAGCTTAGTCTTTATTAAAGAAAATATATGACATGGAGCATTTCTCACCGCAAGAGCGTTGACTCTCTGCAGATGTTTCCTCCTCTTGTCAGAGGAGAGCGGTGACTCTGTCCCTTTTGTTTCGTCCAGTAGACACCCGGGCCTGTGAAGGTGACAGCATCGGTCAAGGGCTCGACACTTAAAGGGCAGCGGATGGATTCATGTTCAAGAATCTCTATTGTCACGTGAGTCCTGAGCGAGTCCTTTCATGGGCTATTTGAAAAAAAATATCTTTGGAAATGCTGCTGACTTAATTAAGAGACAGATATTGCCCTCTTGCGTCATCTTTGTTTCTAGGCCGTCTAGGCAACACTGAAAACACTAGAAGGCACTCAACTCACCACTTTGACTAACAGCAGCTCAACCCAGCAGAGAAGGCTTCGTCTGCGGTGTCTACAGCCCCCCAGGAGAGCAAGGTTTAATAAAAAGCCAAATCACACTTGTCAACCAAAACATTTGGTTTCATTCAGAACTTCCAGGTCTCAGCCTGGTTCCCAGTGTTAACACATTTCCTCTCTCTGCCCCGCACCTCAGTGGGATTTGTCCCATAAATATGAGTCTGACAGGATGGACCTAAGCATGGGAGAAACTGATTACTTCACAATGACTGGTTTTGCTTGGCATGGGGGTACATGCCTGTAAACCTGGCCTGTTCAAGATGGACCTGTCTCAAAACAAAACAGCAATAGCAGAAAGATCCTCTTTGCTGCTGGCCACAGAGACCTAAAAGAGGAATGACACTGTGCACGGTGGTGGCACAGAAAGCGCATACAAAGCCCTGCTGGCATTGTCTAAGCACAGTGGGATGGAGGCCAAAGACACTGCGCCTGGTCTTTGCACACCTCTCGGAAGAAATGGAATCTTCTAGTCACAGGCAATAACTAAGCTGTTTTAATCAACCCTGACAGAACTTCTCCAGCATGTAACATACAGCAGTTCCTAATATTTATAGTGACGCTTACATTCTCAACCTTCAGTCCCACCATTGTAAAACTTTATGGTGTTCTTTGTCCACTGAGATTTCAAGAGGTTAATGGCTACGTTAGCCTCCAAGCCAAAATGTGAGAGCAGTAGTGGCCCCTGTGTGCTCCCATAAAGGCACGTCGTTGTGTGTCTGTGCTTTAAATAGGTGCTGAAACACGCACGTTCGCAGAGCTGGAGTCAGATGGAATGACGTTTCCCCCTTGGCCTCTGCCTTGGTGGACGGCATCATGACAGAGACCGAGGAGAGCTGGCTACAGTGGCTCACTGTGGCTCTGTCATTAGCACAAAAGGGCACAGGTTAAATGCTTTGCAGCCATTGTTGGGGTAACTGGAAACAGGGAGGTTTTTTTTATCTGATTAGGGCATTTCAAATTCATATCACGGGCACGTGTGCAAACAGCTTCAATAAAAAGAAAAGCATATCCATTTCAGCATCTTCATATGTTGCTGGGGCCAGTTTTCTTCTGGCCCCAAATTGTTTAATGCCCTGTGGAGCTGAAGGCAGGGTCTCTGGAGAGCACAACACTTTAAAGGAATCATGTTCAGAGACATGAGGCCAGAAAAGTAACCAAACTACCTTATTCCAGGGCCAATGTCACCACAGAGGCAGCGCCACTGCAAACGACAGCAAGTCCATCTCTGCCTGCACCTCCAGAAACAGGCTGCCGAGAAGCAAAAACATCAGCCTTGGAGTCAACATCCCTCCTCATCCAGATTCTCCTGTGCTGACAGAGGGGACAGACAGCCCCAGCCCCAGGGAGCCATGCATATTGTCACGACCGTACAGATGACCCTGAGTTCCAGGAGCCACCTCCTCCTCAACAGTGACCCTCAGTCCCGGGAGCCCCCGTCCCCAGACTCTCCCTTCAGTTTGCCTTCTCCTCTCTCTCCCCTCTCTTGGGTTAGCATCTCTCCTTGAAGTCAGGAGAGTCTGCATCAGAAACCTTGAAGCCCGGAAGGGGAGACACTATAGGAGCCGTGGCTTTAAGAGTCCATCCCACCATCTGAAAAAGTGAACAAACTACATGCAAGTAGTGATCCGAGGAACCCAGTCTCACAGTGCCAGTTTTCAGTCGGCCTGTGTTTGTGTTACACGCTCTTTCGGGCCCAGAAATTCTGCTACTTTCATTGCTGTAATGATTAATATTTTGGTCGCCTAATGTTTAGGTTAAACTGGCCTCCTCTCTAATTCCAACCTTTTTGTTTGTGTTTGTTTGTTTGTTTGTTTTTGTCAACACAGGGTTTCTCTGTGTAGCCTTGGCTGTCCTGGACTCATTTTGTAGACCAGGCTGGCCTCGCGAACTCACAGAGATCCGCCTGCCTCTGTCTCTGCCTCTCAAGTGCTAGGATCAAAGGTATGCGCCACCACCTCCTGGCCTTTTGTATGATACTTAAATATGTTTATACATTTCTTATGTATAAAACATTGTTTATTTTTACTAAAGCCTTGAAATTCTTCATAGTATGCTTTATTAAAAATAACTTCAAGGAACCTACTTGCAAAAAGTCAATACTCCCAATCCTGGTATTACGTTGTTTTGAATTGAACATCATCATTTTAGGGTTTCCTATGCCACTTCCTCCATAACGTCCGTCTTTTTACATCAGAGATAGTGCAGTATGCTCACTCCGCTGCCATATCACAGATGGTTCCAGAACAAACCCCCAAGTCAACAGCCTCCCCGCGCCTATCCCTCAGCCAGCCTAGGTACCCTTCCACAGGCATGCTGGATGCTCAGCGTCTTGCATGCGGGGGCCCTTGTATGCAGGTACAGAGTATCCCCTTGGGGCTCCTGGGTAGGGAACGAACCTGTGACTCAGGAAGTTATAATTCTTTCTGTAAAATCCAGTACCAGTAAAAATGTCTACTTTTTAAGACAAATCTGCCTGACCCAAAATGCCTTCCCTTCTGTTTCACAGGTCATCTGGAGGGCAAGAGAAGAATCCACAGGCAGCCGCCGCACATCTCCCATATCTGGCTTTGGCAGACATCACTGTTTGGAGAAGGCAAAGTGGCGTGAGTTTATACGGGGACTCAGGGGCCTGAGGCAGCCATGCCTGCCCCACTACTTGTCACATAGCTCCAGTTTATGTCCTTCCTACGGGACAGTGCAGGATCTGGAATTTGGGGTAAAGCTTTTACAAAATGAAGGCCAAGTGAACAGCATTCCGAACGCAAAGTGCGGCTGCCTCTGTAAAATGTCTGTGGGGTGGGCAGCTGGCAGTACAAATGGCTCCCACTGGTCTGGTAAGCTTGCCCTCTCCTCAGCAATGCTGTGTGCATCAGTGATTAAACCAGTGTCCAGCAGAGAGCCCGTGAGCCACCTCTCCATCTTATCAATTTCTTTCTCCATAAGTTTGGTTAGGAAACAGCAATTTCCAGAAAGGGAAGGGACACTCTTGACACCTCAAAATAATCATATTGCTCCTTTACCCTGACACCCAGTCTTGGTAGGAGAGCCATTTCTACCGTCTCCTACAATGTGCTGTGGTGGGTAGAAGCAGACAGAGTTCTGTTAGCATCGGCTTTGTTATGCACCATCTCCACGACCTGGAGCAAGTTATCTGACATCTTAAGAATTCTAGGTATCTCATCTGGAAAATTGAAGTGTCTCTATATTCCTTACAGAGGTGACACATGGAATTTGTAAAATCTCAGATCCCAATGCATTCTAGAGGAAATGAAAGATTTTTATTTGTTGTTAGTAAGAATTCCAGGGGCTGGAGAGATGGCTCAGAGGTTAAGAGCACTGCCTGCTATTCCAGAGGTCCTGAGTTCAATTCCCAGCAACCACATGGTGGCTCACAACCATCTATAATGAGATCTGATGCCCTCTTCTGGCCTGCGGGTATACAGGCAGGCAAAACACTGTATATACATAATAACAAATAAATAAATCTTAAAAAAAAAAAAAAGAATTCCAGGCTAAGGTGGTCATTTACAGTTACCCCAAAACACATCACCACTGTTCATAGTCAAAGCTTGGAACTACTTGGATCTTCATTCAAGTACATAAAAGTGAGTTTTGTTCTAGAAAGAAAGCCTCTGTCTGTCCTGGCACAGGAAACCCCATTCATGATCAGTCAGGAAGGGCTGACAAGCTCCAGCTGCTCTATTTGACCTCCAGAAAGCCAGTAGGTCTGGGCAATTTCAGCTCCCTTGCCCCTCAGTCTGATGGTAAGGGGAAACTGACTCATCGGGCAGATGTTTGCACATCTGTCTAGATCAGCAGATCTTTTTTTTTGTTTTGTTTTGTTTTGTTTTGTTTTTTGAGACAGGGTTTCTCTGTGTAGCCTTGGCTGTCCTGGACTCACTTTGTAGACCAGGCTGGCCTCGAACTCACAGCAATCCACCTGCCTCTGCCTCCCGAGTGCTGGGATTACAGGCATGCGCCACCACGCCCGGCTTAGATCAGCAGATCTTAAAACCCTCTGGGGTGGTATATTAGATGTCCCGCATATCACATATTTACATTGAGATTCATAAAAGCAAAATTACAGTTATGAAGTTGGAAATAAATGATTTTATGGTTGGGGGAGTCACCACAACATGAGGAACTGTATAAAAGGGTCGCAGCATTAGGAAGGTTGGAAACCACTGCACTAAATGGTGTTTAATGTAATCAATCTGGGAGCCAACCTGAACTGTTCCCTCTTCCTTGATGCTTTGGGCTTTGCCTAGACATAAGCCTGGGCTTGGAAAAAGGCCTAATAGGGTGCCACAGAGAGCACTGATCTTGAATGCAACCTGAGTAAGCGGCAGAGGGCCATGGGAGTTCTCGGTTTGGCTCTCTGGACCCTCACACCCAGAAACACCACAAACTCTCAGCTGTGAGTTCACAACAGTCTTTTCCTAAGGCCTCCTCATACCAAGGCTAATGCTGAAAGTGCTGCCCACTCTGCGGGGGCGGGGGGTGGGGGGGACTTCCTCCCTCAGGACAACCTTCTAGGAGAGGTGTGTCTCTTAGTAGATTCCAGATTCAGTCAAGTTGACAACTAACACAACCATCACAGTGTCAAATTGGCTGTGTTGGCAGAGCGGTGAGTGGCGTGATGTTTCCTTGGGGCAGTTAGTAAGGCAGGGACAACAGAATGAATCCCTCAGTCAAACCTGCAGAGGGGACAGGAAAGCAAGCCCTGTGCCTTCCTACTGGCAGCCTCATATTTCTGTATTATTTCATATGTATTCACGTAATGGAGGAATGCGCAAATGATCAAAGGAGGTGATGTGTGAGGTTAATAAAACAGAAGCAAGCACCTCACAGAAGATAGTTACTCTAAGGCCATGACCAACCTCAGGGTGGGGAGAGTGGCGGGACTGTCAAAACCTCTTGTCAGCCAGGTGCTTCTCCCAGTGTCAGTTAAGCCGAGCAATAAACGTCCGTAATGTTACTGATGCCAGCACTTTTGCTTGGAAATATAGGGGAGCCTGAAGCTGTGAGCTCCAGCTTGAGTTTGACCTTAAACACATTGTAGTTCAGCTCCTTAGGGCTTCATTTAAAATAAAGATGAGTGTATCCTGAGTGTGTCCTGGGCGTGTCCTGAGAATGTCTTGAGCGTGTCCTGAGCGTGTCCCCTGCTTCATTTGGGTGTGGTGAGGACACATGTAGAAAGAGTTGACACATGAGTGAGGCTGTGTGGAAGCATGCCAACCACCAAGGTGTCAGCATGCAAATGCACAGTATAGGAAAACACATTCCCCCCAAGTCCCCTTCTGAAAAAATTGAAGCAGCGGGCCTTCCTTATCCAGCCACTGAATCCGGCTGGGGCAGGAATCCTGCTGTTACTTCTCAAATTCTGATTTACTGGTTTCTGCCTAGAGTCAACGAGGAAGGTCTGTCTCAGGCTCAGGACGTGGAACTTTCACATAAGGGACTCTGCTTTGATTTTTTTTTTTTTAAGATTTATTTATTTATTTATTATGTATACAGTGCTCTGCCTGCATGTACACCTGCAGGCCAGAAGAGGGCATCAGATCACATTGGTTGTGAACCACCATGTGGTTGCTGGAAATTGAACTCAGGACCTTTGGAAGAGCAGGCGGCACACTTAACCACTGAGCCATCTCTCCAGGCCTCTGCTTTGGTTTTTAAGCCTAATCTGCTAAAGCCTCATGCAGCACTCTCGTCCAAATCTTCACTTAAAAGAAAGAGAGAGTTTGATGCAAAATTTTCAACAAAGCTAAAGTAATAGCACAGCAGAGGAAATCTAATGCACCCATTAGGTCATTTGCCGTCTTGGGATAAGTAGGACCTGAAGAGATGAAAAGGCCAGGATCCTGTCCGTGCCTGTGCAGGAGGTGGCCAGTAAAGATGTCCATCAGGACGGAGTATTCTAAGACTTCTAGTTGTCCAGATGAGTCCCTTTGATGGCTGTTTATCACAATAAGCAAAACCGAACAGCCAGTGTCTACTTGTGTTGTCACATATCATCCAATTATCCTCATGGTCTAGCTAAGGTACTCACAAACATTCACAGTGCTCTTTGAACACACCACTAACAATGGCTGCATGGGGGCTGGAGAGATGGCTCAGTGGTTAAGAGCACTGGCTGCTCTTCCAGAGGTCCTGAGTTCAATTCCTAGCAACTACATGGTGGCTCATAACCATCTATAATGAAATCTGGTGCCCTCTTCTGGTGTGCATGAAGACAGTGTACTTATATACATAAAATAAATAAATAAATCTTAAAAAAAAAAACAATGGATGCATTAGGGCTGGAGAGATGACTCAGTAGTTAAGAGTGTGTGCTGCTCTTGTAGAGGGCCCAAGCTTAACTCCCAGCACCCACAATAGACTGCTCATTGGATCCAGCACCCTCTTCTGGGCTCCGTGAGCACTGCACTCCTGTGTGCATACCTACCCACAGATACACATCATCTTTAAATGTTTTTTTTTTAAATATAATTAAAGTGTGGTGCTTCAAATTAACAAGAACAACCAAAAGGGTTACAGTGGATGTCCATTTTACTCAGACAAAAGATTTTAGGGTACGTAAGAAAAACTCAAAGAGAGCAGAAAGGTACACAATAGTAAGAAACGACTCCTTCCTGTGTGGCTCCATCTCATTCCTCCCTGGAGAGACGCACAGCTCACGATTTCCCAGGTGCCCTTCAGAGGTGTGTCTGTGCTTATATGCACACACGTAGTGTATGCCATTTTTCACAAAAGCACCGGTGTGTTCTACAGATGTGCTTTTCAAATCCATATTACAAAGACATTATTAGAAAACACCTTTGAATGAAATTAATTATCAATGAATAAATGAATGATAGACACAGCACATTCTATCAAACCCTTAAAAAAGGTAACTCCATTATAAGTTACCCACACATTCTTCCCAGTCTGCCCCACTTTCTGGCTCCTGAGTGACCTGCCCTCACTCTTCAAGTAAGGGCATCTGGTTTCCACGCTCTTCTTCTTCATGCAGGGTCTTTGAGCAGACAGCACCAAGAGAGAGAATGAACAGAGCCAAGTACGCTGTGACCATCTGATCCCATAGCCTCTGAAATCTCACAGGTAGTTTTGAATAAGCCCGAGTTACAGGATCGCTATTGTCTCAAGGAGTCTATTAACTTTTTTTTTTTTTCAAATAAACTTCAGGCCGCGCATGCCTTAAATTAAGCAGAACATAGGAGTCATACAACATTAATTTGGTTCCCCACGTGCCAACAGCGAGTCTTCTAAACTTTAGAATCTAACGTCGTTGGAGAACTGAACTGTCTTAACGCCTTCAGAGCCGCTACAGCAGAGATCAGTTTGAGTTCTGGCTCCTGCTGCGGAAGAGCAGATTCAGAGCTGCCCAGTGTAGAATAACACTTCATTCCTCAAAAGGTTGGAGCTCACCGGGCCTTGAACCTTCAGACAGTAGCTCTACTCCAACCCTTCCTCCGGGGCTCACTGAAGCAGAGGCCTCTGACCCAACAAGAGCGCAGCGTGCCCTGGAAATCTTTCAAGAGCCTCAGCCTTCCTCAGGGGCCTGCAGAGGGAAGCCCCACCGAGGCTGACTTCCCCGGTAACAGGGTGCCCCAGTCCCCGCTCCACGGCTCCCTGCACTGTCCCTACACGACAGCTCCCCAGCCAAGCAGCCAGCACACAGAGAGCTGGCGGAAGTCAGCTCTCATCACCCATTCCAAGGAATTCTCTAAACTGCCCTCTCTTCCCTACCCCGTGTTACACAAAGACCTCAGGGGTGGAGCGGATGGTACCTGGGACATTCTTTACGCACCCGGCCGACATCCGTGGAAATTGTCGTTATAGGCATTGCCTTCTTTCCACAGCCGGACACCGCGATGGACGGGAACCCACGAAGGGATCAGGCACAAGGAAATCTGCATCGCAGCTTAGACTCACAGCCTCCATCACGAACTCAGCTTCTCAAGCCAAGGTGCACATTGTAGCATACGCCGAGCACTCGAGAAAGTAAGGCCAGATTGCCCATCCTCAGGAGTGGGTGGTGGCTGTGACCTGCGCCGGACACCAAATCAGTTACCTTCTTTAACATGGGTGTCAACAGCAGCAGCGGAGAGGGTGAGATCAATGTGCCTCAAAAGCCAGGGCAGAAAAAGTCCAGCTGTGTGGTGATTGCCTCAGACTCTGGTTCTGACTCTCCCTGTGAGGAAAAGAGAGCTAAGATCTCTGGAATAAGCACTAAAGATGAGTCTTCTGACACTGATCACCCCGGAGACCAGAAACTTCCACTAATTGTTATCGATGATGAAGAAGAAGATGGCAATCCCTCTCTGAGGGATTCTGAGCACCAAAGAAATGATTCCGGTGATGAGCACCACACATCTGTGGTTCAGAATATTAGTTCTGATCCTACTTCGTCTGATGTTTGTGAGCTATGGGATCTTGGTGGTAGTTCCAAGCAAGCATCTAGTGAGGCAGAGCCCGGGGCAGAGCCGGAACCTAAACTGCGGCCTGAGCGGCAGCTGTAGCCCCAGGCCCAGCTCCAACCGGAGCCCCAAACCGACCGGAAGCTGAGCCCGAGTGCAAACCAGAATCCCAGCTTGAGCAGGGTAAAGAGCCGGAGCTCTAGACTGAGGTGGAGCCCGAGGCTCTGCCAGAGCATAAATCAGAGCTGGTGCCTGAGCCTGAATCCGAGGAACGTGTTAAAGCCAGAGACCAAAGAGGCCAAGGAGAGAAGGGCTGCATCTCTACTGCGACAACAAAGGAGGAAGAGAAAAAAAATAGATTTATATGTATGTCACAGAGACGTAGGAAACGTCATCAGGTTGACCCACAGAATATGCCCACCCTGCCAAGTGAATCTGCAAGGCCTAGTCTTTCCGATGTGCCCATGCCATGGGGCCAACCTGTTCATCCTGCTGAAGGCACACAAAGAGGCAAAAGGGCATGCTCACGAAAGTGAAAAGGATCTTTGCAAATGGGGGGCGGGCTCCAATATATTAGCATTTACTGTTCAGGCCCCCTCAGTGTTTTTTTTCTGAATACCTATCCTGAGGATACCCTGGGACCTTGCCCCACCTCTGTCAATTCCTCTATGCAGCCATAAGTTAGAGTGGTTTCTCTTTGCTAGGGTCTCAGTTTTAGAGTTTTTCTCAAGTGTAACATGTTGCTAAATTCGTCCCCTCAGGTCTCTGTTCATAAGAGGATTCTACTGTCTGTTCTCTGAAGGGATGGCCTCATGTGTGGCTTGTAACATGTTTAATAAACTCGTCAAATAAAAAAGAGGAAAGAAAGAAAGAAAGGCCAGAGGCTCACAAGCCCATAGCCAGCCTGGCCCACATAGACACTTTCTCAACAGCAGCAGCAAAGCCTTGGCTTTTCTGAACCTTACTCATTCATAAGCCATAAACACAGGTGGCCCCTAGTGTACAGGGTCGCTCTGAGGGTCAAGCATAGTATCCTATAGTACCTTCCAAATGATAGAGCGGTGCTTGGATTAGTTCCCTTGTATCTGCTTTTTCTTTCAAATGGGGCCTCTAACTTAGTCATCCAAAGCCTCTCAGCACTCTCACGGTGTACGCCCACAGAGTAGCGAGAAGGCGTGCTGTCCTCTGATGGAGGCAGGGTCTAAGACACAGCACTAGTTATTATGGTTTTATATCTTTTTCTGTCTTGTGCAGATAAGCTTCAGTGGACCTAGCTAAAACTGCAAGGAATGGGCTAATCAGATGTTAAGTGGGGTGACAGTTGCTATGCCATGTCTTGAACTTTTAAGCTGAAGGGGGCCCTAAAAGTAACCATCAGAAGCCCCTGACTTTGCCTGACCATCAGTCAGCAGGCATTGTCCGAGGTATGAGGTCAAAGGTGAGACTCTCCCTAGCCTTTCCGGTCACTGAAGACATGCACTTACCTACAAGGATAGCTGACCATCAAGGAGGTCTGTGCTTCCTGACAAGAAATGGCTTCGGCGTTTCCCTGATAGCAAAGACTATATTCTGGAATAGGACTGTGCAGTTCTAACTAAGCCAGGGTTAAATACTAGACACCGAGGTTCCGTTATTTATGGCTTTGCCCCTGTCCCTTTCCAGGGAGAGAAGCACATTATTTGGGGACCTCCTGAAGGTACCTAACACAAGGGCTGCGGCGTAAGAGATGCTACCAAAGGATAAGGTATCAGCAATCTGATATTTCCGATCAGATATGCGCGTGAGGTAGGCACAGCAGGCGCCTCTCTAGGCACATCTCATGCTATGGTTATTGCTGCCTTTGGTGACGCTTTACAGCATCGGTTTAAATTCCAGACACTTTACTAATGCCTTAGCTCAGATCTCAGCCTGTGGGAACAGGTCATCTGAAGGAAGGAGGTGAGCAGCATGATTCCGTAAAGCTTAAAGGAAGAGAGAGGAGGAGAGGACGAGAGCAAAGAGACCTGATGTCTCATCCAACTACCAACAGATGTCGTACCACCGCCCCTGGCTGCCAGCGCTACTGACAGAACTAAAGTTCTTAAGTGGCCACAGACCTGCCTAAATGTGGCGGGGAGGACCATTTGTTACACTCCCAAACCACTGCCAGAGGCCAAGAGCTCCAAGGCCCCAGACTGGGTCTGCCTCCCTGGCCCTGCCCCCTCTTGAGGCCTGGAAGATGACTCCGATGGTCATAGCCATCTGGCAGAAACGAAAAGGCAGTGAGCTGCCGGGCCAGCTGCTATTAGAGGCTGTTTGTGATCTCCTGGCACCTGCAACACTGGCTGAAAGCCTTTCCAGCTTGCCCTGGCATTTCAGGAACGCTCTGCCAGTGGAGCCTGGCAACTGGCACCTCTAAAAAACAATGTAGAGAAAGCTAATGTCATGTTGACGAAGCTCACCTGAGGCCACCTCCATCTGTCGTCCACCCCTCTTTATGGCTTTTTGCTTTCTCTTTAGAAGTCAGAGTCTTTGACGTCCTGTCTGTGCCCTCGCTGCAAAAGTATTATGGATGACATTCTCCGCTTACAGGTGGACAATGGGCCAAGCAACTGAACCAAGTCCCACAAGAATTCTCAGCGAAGGCTAGGATGGGAGAAATGGCATTAAGGAGACACAACCTACTTGTTTGCCCCAAAGTAGCACTGAGCCCTGCACAGACTGCGGAGTGTCCATCATGGAGCAGCAGGGTCATCTTACATCTACTCCTGAGGACCAAGGTGAGCCAAAGATATGTGTGGTATTGGAGCTTTGCTGCCCCTTCTTGGGCCTCACCTGGGATGCCTTAGTAGCAAGCAGTGGGGAGCAAGTACATTAAGGGGGGAAAATACATACTGAAAGGATCCAGGGTAACTCAAAAGAAAGGCTTAACACGTTAACCTGAGAAAGAGTTGAAATAAGAGGAGGGTTTGTAACAGGCCCTTAGCACAACTGGAGCCATGTTAGAGATACTAAGGCATTGTTCTGATCCAAGAGCCTGCCACGTAGACCCTAGCACACCTGCCAAAATGAAAACAAAGACCTAAGCCATCCTAGCCCATACTTCTGAAAGTGCCCCTAAATGTGCTAACCTTGCTTTTTTAACTTCTTTGGTTTCACTCATCATTAACTGCTGTTGCTAATTGAAGTTCCCCTGAGTAGCGCGCTGGCCACCAAATGAAGACTGTTGGCTTTAAGAGTCTCCATGTGGGGGTGGAGCGGCTGGAGAGATGGCTCAGTGGTTAAGAGTGCTGCTTGCTCTTCCAAAGGTCCTAAGTTCAATTCCCAGCAACCACATGGTGGTTTACAACCATCTGTAATGTGATCTGATGCCCTCTTCTGTCTTCTGGCCTGCAGGTGAACATGCAGGCAGAGCACTGTATACATAATAATAAATAAATAAATCTTTAAAAAAAAAAAAGTCTCTGTGTGCTCTGAAGGAGTTACCTGGCAACAGTCTGGGATCAAGAAGACCACTCAGAGTAGA
The DNA here is from genome assembly GCF_964271855.1 of Acomys minous. NCBI lineage: Eukaryota > Metazoa > Chordata > Mammalia > Rodentia > Muridae > Acomys > Acomys minous. Next base: position 110,726,253 of record NC_140491.1, on the reverse strand, counting down.
GACTGATTCCTTTAAATTCTAGATTATTTTCCATCCCAACAGCAAACCACTCTGGTTTCCTGGCCAGTCTAATTGGCCTATATTTACATCAAGCGGCCCACAGGAACTGGACCACACTGGCTTAGTTTGATTGGCAGGCACACACGGGCTTGACAGAGTACGGGGTAGAGAGGTCATTTCCCAAGGAGAAATCAAACGGGCTGGACAACTGTGTGGTCAAAATGACAAATGTTCACCCCTCAAAGCAAGAGAACCCTTTTAGATTGCGTCCATGTTCACTCTGCCTTATCAACAACCAAACTTCACCACGAGAAAAATAATTATGTCAAAAGGGTCAACGATAGGTGAGGGCTCCACTGTCAGCAGGGATATACTTCCGGAGGGAGACCTCAAGCTGTTTTTCACTTCCTTGAAAGTTTAACAAAGAAAGGGCAGCATTTACCCAAGCCAAAAGGTTGCACGTCACCACAGACTTCCATTGCCTTTTTAAAAAAAACTAATTTATTTATTTTCATTTTTTATTTTAGGTGCATTAGTATGAATGTGTTAGATCCCTTGGGCCTGGAGTTACAGACAGGTGTGAGCTGCCGTGTGGGTGGTGGGAATTGAACCCAGGTCCTGTGGAAAAGCTGACAGATGGCTCTTAACCACTGAGCCATCTCTCTAGCCTCCATTGCCTTTTTTCTTTGTCGTCCAATCCAGCTAGACACAGGTTTTCTTCAGACTTACCTCTTGAATGGCTTTTGTTGACTGCCAAAGCGCCAGCTTTTCACCAGCCTGGGCCCCTGCTGCCCGGCAAGTGTCTCTGTTTACAGGTTTCTCCCCCAGTAGCTTCCCAAGCTGCAGCCAAGGATGTGCTGGGAATTTAAATCTGAGCCTTCTTCACAAGGCCTGTTTTCTATAATGGAGAAGAACCCTTGCATACAGGCAGGAGCCCTGGGATCTATCCGGGCTCACTGCTCCAGCCTTCTTCAAAGTCTCTCCTTCCTCCACAGTGTTCACTGGAAGTCTCCAAGCTACATAGATGCAGAGAAGAAGCAGGAAAAGAAGTAACCCCGCCCAATGCTTGAATTCAGTCCGGTATAATGATTAAATTCCCCTCCCCCTTCCCCAAACATCAGGCGTTAACAGTCCAACCTCTCAGGTGACAGCATCTGAAGACACGTTCTGTACGGAGATAATAAAAAACTGAAGCCGTTCCAGTGTGGCTGTAATGCCATAGAGCTAGTGTCCTTGTATGAAGAGGAAGAGACACCAGACCTTACTACCTGCCTTACAAAATCACAGAGAGGAGGAATAGAGAGATGGCTGAGTGGTTAAGAGCACTGGATGATCTTCCAGAGGACACCAGTTCAATTCCCAGCACCCATGTGGCCATTCATCACGGTCTGTAACTCCAGTTCTAGGGGATGTGACACCCTCTTCCGGCCTCCACAGACACCAGACATGGACATGGTGCACAGAAAACACCCATACACACCCATAGACACATACACCCATCGACACATACACCCATAGGCACACACACACACCCATAGACACACCCATAGAAACACACACACACCCATAGACACACCCATAGAAACACACACCCATAGACACACCCACCCATAGACACACCCATAGAAACACACACACCCATAGACACACCCATAGATACACACACACACACACACACACACAACGCACACACACCACAAAGTCACAGAAAGGTGACTATCTACAAACTCAGAAGATTGTCTTTCCCATGCTGCAGATATGCAGTTAGATATGCAGATATACAGTTAGATATGCAGATAGATATGCAGATATGCAGTTAGATATGCAGATATGCAGTTAGATATGCAGATAGATATGCAGATATGCAGTTAGGTATGCAGTTAGGTATGCAGATATGCAGTTAGATATGTAGATATGCAGTTAGATATGCAGATAGATATGCAGATATGCAGTTAGATATGCAGATAGGCAGTTAGATATGCAGATAGACATGCAGATATGCAGTTAGATATGCAGATATGCAGTTAGATATGCAGTTATGCAGTTGGATATGCAGATATGTAGTTAGATGTGCAGTTAGATATGCAGATATGCAGTTAGATATGCAGATATGCAGTTAGATATGCAGTTAGATATGTAGATATGCAGTTAGAAGTGAATGCTTCAGGCATGTGAGGCCACGGGTTCAATCCCCAGCACTGCAAAACCAAAACAAATGACAAGAACCTGCTTTTGCACATTCTACTCTGCTGACACTTGGAACCCAGTGGATATAACTGGGTTCCAGTTATACAAGCAGAGGAAAGATAACTAACTACAGACACCCCTGTGGACCTGCCCGGACCTCATCACTTCGCTTTCCACTTCCCAGGACATCCCTTCCCCTCTGTCACTCTGGCTAGTCCCTGGGAGCCGAAGCACGCATGGCATCTTCTGGCTTAGAGTAGCGCCCTGTACCAGGGAGCCAGTCACAAGACAAGGGTTTCAGGAGGCAGACACTCTCCTTGCAGCCTGATAGAAGTGTCAGCCCCCTCTGTTTTCCTTGACTTGCTCAGAGTAAAAAAGCTGCAGAGGCACTTCAAGTCCCTTCTGGGTTGAAATATCCTGCTTCCCACAATGAAGAGCAGGACCTCACATCAGAGGGGAGAGAGAAGGAAGCACGTGATGTCCACTCTAGTAAACACACACAAGCACAAGGGCAGTTGCACTGCCACTGGAATGGGACCACATAGCTCTCAGCAACACCGCACTCAAAAGTGATGCTGACAGAATCAGACAGAGCCTGCTCAGTTCTCACAAGCTGGGAGTCTTCCCAGCAGACTCTGCCAACTTTCATGGCCTGTAGCCACTCTTGTTGCAATCTCCTGAAAGGGAAAGAAACGCTGATGCTCAGACATCACTTTCTCTAAACTGTCCTCTTGCTTTCAAACATGGCATCCAAGTAGTTCCTACCCTGAGATTGAAGCAAGGAATTTAAGGGAATAAAAAATGTTCTTAAATGTCAAGACCCACAATGCTCTAGGGCCACATCTAATTAACTTACAGCCTCTGATGTCAACAGCTTCCAGGCTGGTAGAGTACTTTCACAAACACATTCCAGAACAGTCAACATGATCTGGTGTTGACATAGGCTCATAACTGTCAGAGGTAGTAGTTTTCAATTTATAGATGTCATAAAGCTTTGGCAATATGACGGCTACAATGCACTGTGTTTCTGACAGTGAGCAGGAGGCTGCGGAGCACTGGCCACAGGTCTGATCTCATGAGGGAAAATTTGCAACGGTTTCTATGATTGTGAGGCAGCCTCGGTAATGACTCCAAACAATGGGCCCAGGGATGGTAGACAACTTCTTTAGCAGCTGACTCTGCACTTCTACACTGGCCCAAGCACGTTAGTCAGTGGGCAAATAGTAGTTACAGCACCAGGCACACAGTGTGGGCTCAGTACAGAGTACACCGAGACAGGAAATACCTCTGAGAGACTCAGCCATACTATTCCGAGATAGAGCAAAAGAGCACCTGTGTTTCTGTGCGTATGTGTGTAGAATGCTCCCTGGGCCTGGTGTGAGTCTGTCCAAACGAGCTCCCTACGGTTCTCCAAAGCAGGGGCCAAACAGGTCACCGAATCCTTCCAACCAGCAAATACCTACTACTGGCCCACAGGAAGCCAAACAGTGCTAAAACCGAAAGGCTAGGGGACTCTAGAAGTTACGTCTGCTGAAGAGTGGAGGAGAGGCAGGGTAAATGGCTCTGTCTGTAACCGTTCTCTGCGTAAGCACAAAATCAAGAGTTTGAAATCTTAGCACCCACATAACAAAGCCAGGTGCCACAACACAGACCTGTCATCCCAGCAATGTGCAGGTAAAGACAGATGGGTCCCTGGAGTGTCTCGGCCAGCCAGTCTAGCCAAATAAGTGACCTCTAGGATCAGTAAGAGACCTTACCTTGAAAAATAAGGTGGAAAAATTTTTTAAAAAGGAAAATAAGGTGGAGCATGACTGAGGAAGATACCAGGCTTTGACCTCCAGCTTACAAACACATCCATGTGCACCCACACATACACAGCCCTCCAAAAAAGTATGATAAAAGAGTAATATGGATGCACTTAGCATCACATCCACACATTCATTGTTGAGCAATGCCTGCCTTTAAATATATAGTTACCTAAGCACGTATGTGAGCGACCGAAATGCACAGCAATGACATCAGAACATCAGAGACTCCCCTGGCACTGCTGGGAATGCACAACGGGACAGACACTTCCGAAGACAGTTGGACATTGTCTTACAGACTTACAAAACTCAAACTAAAAATAAATATCAAATGACTACGCGCTACAACAGCAGAGCGTCTTAGTACACATCCAAAGAGGCTGGAAATGTGTCCACACACAGCCCTGTGCGTGGACATCTGTAGAAGACACAGTTGCTAAAACATGGAGATGGTAGAAATGACCTTCATTGGGTGAATGGATAAGCTGCCCCGCACCCAGGCAAAGGGACAGTGCAGGGGAGTGGGGAGGGGAGCAGTAGTTGCCAAAGACTTAAGGAAAGGGAAGTTGCTCTTTCTGTTTTTCAGTACTAGAGACCCAAAATAGCACCACTAACGGAAAACTCCACATTGAACTCATGGGTCTGGGGGGGGGAGGGGGACAGAGGGGGACATCCAATTGCTCCCTTGTCCTTCACAACATGTAAGAACACAATGGTTTGCTTGCCTGCCACTCTTGATGGACATTTATACAGCTTGCTTACTGGTCTTTGCTGTTGCTACTATGCTGCTGTGCACATCTTTGTAAAGACAGATTTCCTGAACTTACTAATGAGCAAGAAATATCCAGAAGAAGAAAGGTAACTTCTTCAGTGTGGGGAAAACAAAAACAGGCTTCTCGCTGTGTATGAAATGGGCTGGACATGAGGTGAGAGTGGAAGAGCAGAGGTCCAAGGTGGGAAAGGGTAGAGAGAAGAGGACAAAGCTGAAAGACTGGCCAGTGAGATGGCTCAGAGGCTAAGAGTACTGGCTGCTTTTCCAGAGGTCATGAGTTCAATTCCCAGCAACCACATGGTGGCCCACAGCCATCTATAATGTGATCTGATGCCCTCTTGTGGCCTGTAGGAGTACATGCAGGCAGAGCACTGTATACATAATAATAAGTAAAAAAAGAAAAAGAAAAAAAAGAATCACATGCCGATTTGGGCAGGACTGAGAAGGGCTTTGACTGTTACTGTAGATCAGCTGATGGCGTCTGCAGACTCCTTTATCTTGAAGGCCATCCATCCAGGCCTCTGCACAAAGTGGGTACCTCGAACTCAACTCTTCTGTTACTGTTGGATAGAAAATTAATGCATTTGCCGTCAGAGTGAGAGATAGACAAAAACATTTCACTGGCTAAGAGTAATTCAGAGCGAAGACATAGGAGACTATGCATGGACTTGGCTACATATAGCTACCAACAGGAAAACAAAGAGGCATGCAGAAATCTGTGGTTCTGTTACTAGAAATGGATTTCTACACACTTTCAAATGTCCGCTCGGATTTAGCTGCACTCATGTCTGTAGTGTGCAATAACTGCTTTCCCACAAAGGCCAGCTTGCTGCAAGGGAAGAGAAGGAGACACCCACCCAGCCAGGCGGTTCCTGAGATGGCTTCTCAGAGGGCTTTACTCTTCAGCATTCGGGACCTTGTTATTATCTGGTCATCTCATTCACTTTGGTCCAGACTGGGCTAGGGCCTTTTGTTGTAGTTTATATTAGGAGTTAAGATTAGCTGTTTTTGTGGACCATTTTTAGCCTTGTAACGAAAAAGGTAGAGTGAATAGGTAGGTACCCAGCTGTCCGGTGGTTCTCAACTTTCTCAGTACTGAGACCCTTTAATGCAGTTCCTCGTGATGTGGTGACCCCCAAGCATAGTATTCTGATGTCACGTGTTCCATGAGAATGACTCAATAATATAAGAGCTATCATAATATCCCTAGCATCTGAAGTCCTTTCCCTGTGAAACTCTGTTCTGACTATTGGGCCCACACCTCCCTTTGTTTGGAGATAAACTTAGAGCCATTATGCCCTTCCTCTTTTATCTCCTCAAGAAGAGCAACTCCCAGGGGTGTCGAAAGAGTGGAGCAAGCAAGGCAGTGCCTTGGGGTCACTGACAAAGCTCTTCCTAGGTTCTTCCTGGCTAGAGAGGTCTCTCTCTCCTCCTCTGTCTTGCTGTTGTTACATCAAATAAGATACCCTCTTTCCTCAGTCTGGAGCCCAAGCCTATAAGGAAAAAAAGGCAGGGAGGAATCAAGCTGTCTAAAACCATCTTCAATTTCCTTTGCAGCCTAAGGCAACGGGTTGGGCAAAATGGCTTTGCACATGGTTTATTATGATTTCCCCTTAGAGTCTCTTAGAGTACCCCCACAATTCAGTTGCCATAAAAAATAACATATGTGGTAGGTTTTTTAATGGCCCTGCTCCTCGTCAGGCCACTCTGTGCTGGCAGGGCTTAGCTCCACATGGCTCAGTAAGGCTCCAAGCTGGAAGCCTGGAATCACTCTGTTGAGCTGTAACGGGCGTCACTCCTATAGAAAGAGAAGATGGGCTCCATCATGTGACCCTCAGAAAGGGCCTGCGGTTGCCCTGTTACCTTCCTTACATTGGTGACAATTAAGCTGATTGCTCACCTGCTTTCTCTGGGCAGAGTTCACTAAATGATTTTTTTTGTGCGGGTTGGTTATTTGAGACAGACTGTCCTAGATTTGCTTTGTAGACCAGGCTGGCCTCAAACTCACAGCGATCCGCCTGCCTCTGGCTCCCGAGTGCTGGGACTAAAGGCGAGCACCACCACGGCCCCGCTGAGAGGCGCTGTTTTAAGGCACGTATAGTAGCATTGACTGGATGGACACTTGTCTTTTGTTTACTGAAACATTTGAAATGTCATTCTGACGATGTTCCCCGGGCACAGGCGAACGACACAAAACGATGTATGTGAAAAATCCTGAGTTTCCAGGAGAAGCAATGGAGAAGAGGGAGCCTGGGAATAAAAAAAAAAAACAAAAAAAAAAAACGAGGAGGGGTGAGAAGCCTGGGAAAGGTGGCCAAGGAGACAGTAAGGACCCTGTGACCTGTGATGCAGAGAGAGAGGGGGAAGCCACAACAGAAGATGAAACAGACTTTCGGGATGCAAACAGCTCATCGTTTTATCACTAGCTGTTTACTTTGGATACATACCAGTCTTATATTTGTGTCATGGAAAAAAAAAATCCTAGATCTTCTTAGGCAGGTTTTGAAAGAATCCAGATTACTACCAAATATTGTGATACATCAGCTCAGCGTATCAAAGGTTACATACCGAGGGACCCAAAGGAGCAGAAGCTGCAAGTCCTACCTGCCAGGCCAAAGTGGCTAACGGTGGTGTTCCCTGGCATACCAAGGTGCATGCCGGCCTCCAGGCTCGCTCCGTACCTGTGGCTCCTCCCAGCTCCTCTCACTCCACGCACCCCTCTACCCCAAACTTGTGCAGCTATGGGCTTGTCCTTCCCATGCCTCATTCCTGTATCACCCTGCCATTTCCCTCATGGGCTTTCTTGGGCTTCTTTCTTGGTGGTAGTGTGGCTGCTGTTGCTGCTACTGGTACTGCTTCCTCCTCCTCCCGCTCCTCCTCCGCTTCTCCTCCTCTTCCTCCCCTTCCTCTTCCTCTTCCTTATCCTTTTCTTCCTCTTCTTCCTCCTTCTCCTCTTCCTCTCCTTCCTCCTCCTCGTCCTCCTCCTCCCCCCCTTTCCTCCTCTCTCACTCCCTGCTCTCCACTCCTTTCACGGCACAGTTCACTCCATTGCCCACGTTTAGTCCACTACTTTCTCTCCCTACCCTGGACTTCCAGAGCCTTTGTCTGTACTTCTCCTCTTACGTAGAGTAAAAAGAAAAGGAAGGAAAGAAAAAGAAAAGCCTTCCCTTCAGCCATACCTTGGAACAGTCACGTCCTCACTTTACACACTGCGGAGGATGAGACGGGAATTTTTAGTGGCTATTCTTCAGCAAAGCTATTCTCCTTTGCAGCGCCCATATCAGCAACATTCCTCCGTGGCACCTACTGCTAATGGTATTTAGGAAAAAGCAAGGAAAAGTTGTCTTCCATATACTTTAGACACAAGACCTAAAGAGTCGCTATGCCCTAAGTAGTGAGATATGGGAGAGGGCAAGAATTCGGAATCCAGCCTGGCAGTGGTGGCGCACGCCTTTAATCCCAGCACTCGGGAGGCAGAGGCAGGCAGATCACCATGAGTTCGAGGCCAGCCTGGTCTACAAATCCAGTCCAGGACAACCAAGACTAACACAGAGAAATCTTGCCTCGAAAAACAAACAAAACAAAACAAAAGAAAAAGAAGAAAAGAAGAAGAAAAAGAATTCTGAATCCAACGGTGAGCTGCGGCGGTAAAGCAAGGCTGCCATGTGAAGTATAAGATGTCTGGTTAGTTTGAGTTTCTGATGAACAACAATTGACATTTTATGTAAACATGTCTCAAATACACAAATTCTACTTATACTGGATCTACTGATCTACCGTTTTATTTATAAAATTTTGCATCTTTGAGAGGAGTGCTAGAATAGCTTAGCAAAAAAAAAAACATTTAAATTTAACTGTTATATGGAGGATGACTTGGATATAGTGAAATGATAACTTTAACAAGACTAAGTGTTTGAGGTACTATACTTAGAACCAGGCTCGAGACTGCTACAGCTCAAATCAATGACATGGTAGTTTACCATATGAAACAGTCTGAACATACAACATAAAAACTAGCCTTCAAAGAGTTTCCAACACCAAATTCTCCTTGCCTAAAAACCTAGCTGCTCCTGCGACTGGAAAGATGGCTCAGCCGTTAGGAGCACTTGCTGCTCTTTCAGAGGTCCTGGGTTCGATTCCCAGTACTCACAGGGCAGCTGATGAGCACCTGTTACTTCAGTTCCAGGGCACCAGCTACACACATGGTGTAGGCAAAACACACATACATGCAGACAAAGCACCCAGACACATCAAATAAAATACAAAAATTTAATTTTTAAAAAAGTAGCCGTTTTACTGCATCCCTAAAGGAAATCGTTGATTATATCTTTTAAGTTTTGGAAAAATCAACCACTGGGCATGCAAGTGAGCAGCCCCCTGTCCTCTCTCACCACTAGTGGAGTCAGAAGAATAAAGCATAGTCTGGGGACCCCCTCCCCAGAAGGGCCACAGTTCTCAACTAAGCCAGCCAAATTATACCAAGTTGGAGGCTTTTCCTAGCTCTTCTATTGCCTGGCAGTCACCACCACACTCTTCAACTGTTCTTAAGAAGGACCTAAGTCCTCCACAGAGGCAGGCTGAAACAATAGGAAATGCTTGTCAATTTTAAAAAAAAGTTATTACAAGTGTGCTTAATAAAATGCATGTAATAGAAGCCTGCTTAATAAAGCTGGAGCTTAAAGTGAGACGTGGGGAACCCGTTTCATTTTTATTAAAGCTGAATTTATTGCCTTGGTTTATTGGCTTATGTTCTCAGAACCTAATTCACCCTCGAGATAATTTGCCCCCGAAGAAAGCAGGTGGGGCCGCTGTGTGTTGCCCTGCAGCAGTTTAGTGGGTTGTGATGCAGGTGTGAGCTAGCCTCGACTTGAATCAGCACCGTCTTCTCAAAACTGAGCAAAAACTGCAAGTAAAAAAACAAAACAAAACAAAAACAAGAAGTGAAACAAAACAAAAAACCCTTAAATGGCTCCTAACTTCATCGGCACTAATCTTCCTTAAAAGCAAACAACTGTTTATATATGATCCTGCGATGAACCTTATTTTCAGATTTCCCACATTTCTCCTGATAGGCTCCCTTCTCTGCCTGCTCTCTCCTGTTTCCTCCCCTGTCAGTTTGTGACAGATGGAGGCTTGTCTTAACCACTTTCCCCCACGCTGTGACAAAATGTCCGGGCAAAAGCAATGGAAGGAAGGATTTCCTTTGTCTTGCAGTTCAAGGGTGCAGTCCACAGTTCAAGGGTGCAGTGGCGGTGGAAGTCAAGGTAACTGGGACCGGAAGCACCTGGCCACTGACTTTGCTCAGCTAGCTTCCTCTTTGGTATGCAAGGCCAGGGAATGGGGCCCCTCACTTTTAGGGTAGTTCTTCCTACTTCTGTGAACTCAACCTCACAGTCACAAAGACTTACCTCTTAGATTACAGCTCTGTCAGCATGACCCCAAACACCATCACCCCAGGGCTGCTGTGCTCCTTGAAGGCATTTTTGCTTCCTTGTTTGGGGAACTGCAGGTATGAGATGGGGGGCAGCGGGAAAGCCACCCCCAGCATCCCTGAGGGACGCTTAGGGGTAAAAGTCAACCAGGGTTCCAGAGACAGGAAGGACACGTTGGTCGTTCTGAAGAGAAAGAAATCGGGAATGAACAGTAAAAAGAAATAACTAGAAAACAGTTGCAAATGATATTCTTTTATCAGAGAAGATGCTTCGCACAGATATGGTTAAATACTAATCAGCATCATCTTCATTACTAAGTCATTGGTTTTACAAAACAAAGAGTCAAGCATGTGCAAGTGTTTATATAGGCAATTCCCAAATACGACACACACACACACACACAGGATTGACCGTGTATTTTGACAGTCAGAGACATTAGTATGTTAGGAAATAAACATCATCCACCTCAACCTCTGCCTGCATGAAATTCAGAAAAATCCACCTCAAGCCCAAAGCCATCTCCTGGAAGCCTGATTCCTTTCAATAAGATACCAAGTCATTTTATTGCAAACGCCACATGCTTCCTCATTGTTGGAAATGCTATTTCACATCCATCTTTTCAAAATGCCATTGTAAACAAAATGATCCTTTGTGATATTTCTTACTATCCCACCTAATTTATTGCCTTCTAGAATTTCTACCAGTACAGGGTCTCCTTTCACCACCCCAGCCCCCTAGAAAACTAATCTCGTCCCCAACTGCCTTCCAGACACTGAACAGAAGCCAGCCTATCACAGAGCGCTGGCAGTCGCGCCAGTGTCACTGTGGGATCAGCGCACTCGCTGCATTTTGAAAAATGCAGCCACCGTGTCCAGCTAGTTCGTTTGTATTCATGTAAAAGTTTCCTGTCCAGTTCTATGGAGCAGAATATACGAGGCATTATCTTCTTTCTAGTGTAGCGTTTAAGTGGCTACTGAAGTTCTTTCTAAGGTAATTGGTGTCTGGAACCTACAATGCACCCCAGGAATTACTTCCTAACCCCTTCTTATTGCATCAGTGCAAGCCATGAAGTTCAGATTTCTATGGCCCAAACAAGATTGGTTTGTTGTTGTTTTGCTTTGTTTTCACCAGCAAATGGCAATATTAAAATGCAAGTCACTAATGTTCCCTTAAACATGGGTTCACAGAGGATGACTAAATTATCTGGCAGTCACTATTTCCTTCTGAGTTTAACTTTTTAAAATTTTTTTTTGTTTTTTTGTGTTTTTGTTTTTGTTTTTGTTTTTGTTTTTTGAGACAAGGTTTCTCTGTGTAGCCTTGGCTGTCCTGGACTTACTTTATAGACCAGGCTGGCCTCAAACTCACAGTGATCCGCCTGCATCTGCCTCCTGAGTGCTGGGATTACAGGCGTGTACCACCACGCCCAGCTTAAATTTTTATTTGTTTTATTTTATTTACTTATTGAGACAGGGTCTCTCTGTGTAGCCTTGGCTGTCCTGGAGTAGCTTTGTAGACCAGGCTGGCCTCAAACTCACAGTGATCCACCTGCCTCTGCCTCTGAGGTTAACTTTTAAGGACGCATGGCTCACCGCCTTTTTATGCTGGTTTTGGCAAGCTACTTAACTGTTCTGAGCCACACAGCCATCATCCGCAACCCACAGATTTCAGTTATGACTTGTTTGTGAGAAGCCTAAGAGTGTGCCACGAGGTACCATTGGTATTGGCTCCCACTGTGACAACAGAAAAGATTTATGGGTAACAAATCTACGGGTAACAATTCTATGAAAGAGAAAAAGAATGCCCTTGCATTCAAGTCCGTAATTACAAAGCAAGACACGGTTTCATTTTGTCTGTCTTGAGCGGTAGATCTAGGAGACCAGGGAACACTGTAAAAAAATGACACTTTCCAGGTGCCTAGCAGAGCCACTACAAATGACACGTGCATATAAATTACAGCCTTATTATTGAAAAAATCATACAGTGGGTCACTGCCTCATTTGGATAGAACACTTTCGTATCCTGCTATGTTTTTTATTTCTCTAACACTTGAGTAAGCATTATATTTATGTTCCCACACATCAGGGTTAGTCAAATCTATGGATATGGTTTTCTGTCGAGATTCAACACAATTTTCTAAGCCCACAGTTTCTCACGGCCCTATCATACTAGTATAAAATGGAATGCATACAGGATAACCTCCCCAAAATGGTCCACAGTACCTAGAGAACTATTCTAAATAGAGGGAAAAAGAAGAGAAAGACTTCTGACTACAGATCTTCAAATTAAGAGTCTCTGTGTGGGAAAGGAGCTGGCAATGCATTCCTATTTTATATTTTTAAAAAAACCCAAATTTTAACCAGCTCAACCATATCTGAAAACACCATTACAAGTCTGAGAAGCAAAGGCTGATTACGTCTCAGACAAACTCACCACAGTATTTGGTTGGCCTATTGTCTTGAAAGAGAGGAGCAAAGCAATCTGTATGAAGAAGGCTCAGCTCACAGATGCTCGAAGGCGAGTTCACGGCCGGCGGTGCTGTACAGGCTCATAGAGTTTATAGGGTCAGAAAAGTAACATAAATGAGAGAGAGAGAGAAATGTTAATTTTGTGGTTTCTCTTTGGAAAAGGAAGACACCAAAGACATGTGTTTCATCTATTCAAGCACCAGTTTATGTTCATAACGGCTGTCATTTAAGAAAAGGGAGATGAGGGAGGGCTTAAATCTAAAGTAGAGCCAGTTATAATGCAGACCCCTCTTTCCCTTCCCTTCAGCCACTCGAAAAAGAACAAAATACGGAATGCTGGCCCTTGCTCAATAACGTTCTCAGAAAGTGGGCTGCACAGCACTTGGCTAGTATAAATTAGAATTTGTGAATTCCAGAGATGACGCGCATTCCCATTTCGTCACTATTGCTAAGCAACTCGAAACGTCACGGAACAACGAACTCTCAACAGGGCAGGGGACCTTCATCCACAAACTTTACTTCACCTTCACAAAAAAGCAGGCAGCACAAAAGGAAAAGGGACATGCTTAGCCTACAGAAAAGGCAGAAACGACCAATCGCAGAACGACGTCAAAGTGTTGAAACTACATTTCCCAGAATGGAGCGCGATTGCAGGAGCGGTGAATGCCGGGACATGGAGTCTCTCTCTGAGACGCCTTGGGAATTTTGTCTCCAGGCCCAACTGCCTCTCTACACTCTAGAGAGTTTCAAAACTAAGCTAGAAATTGATAGAACCGTGACAGTGGATCTTTTTAATTCACAGCAAGATATTTCCGCCGCAAAGTAGCCACAGCTTCCGTTTCCGGTTGGCCTATTGCCTTGGAAACAAGGATGCAAAACACTCTGGACCAGTATGGCGGGGCTGAGCAGCTCCCAGATCCCGGACGGTGAGTTCACGGCAGTGGTGTACAGGCTCATCCGCGACTCCCGCTACTCAGAGGCGGTGCAGCTGCTGGCCGCTGAGCTGCAGAGGAGCCCGCGGAGCCGCGCAGGGCTGTCGCTGCTGGCCTACTGCTACTACCGCCTGCAGGAGTTCGAGCTCGCTGCAGAGTGCTATGAGCAGCTGAGCCAGATGCACCCAGAACTGGAGCAGTACCGCCTGTACCAGGCCCAGGCGCTGTACAAGGCCTGCCTGTATCCAGAGGCCACCCGGGTCTCCTTCCTCCTGGACAACCCCACCTACTATAGCCGAATCCTTCGTCTCCAGGCCGCCATCAAGTACAGCGAGGGCGACCTGCCAGGAGCCAGGAGCCTGGTGGAGCAGCTGCTGAGTGGGGAAGGTGTGGAGGACAGTGGATGGGACAATGATTATGATGGTCAAATCAACCTGGGTTGTCTGCTCTACAAGGAGGGACACTATGAAGCTGCCTGCTCCAAGTTCTTAGCGGCCCTGCAGGCTTCTGGCTACCAGCCTGACCTTTCCTACAACTTGGCTTTGGCTTACTACAGCAGTCGGCACTACGCCCCAGCTCTGAAGCATATCGCTGACATCATTGAGCGCGGCATCCGCCAGCATCCAGAGCTAGGTGTGGGCACGACCACCGAAGGCATTGACGTTCGCAGTGTCGGCAACACCGTGGTCCTTCACCAGACTGCTCTGGTCGAAGCCTTCAACCTCAAGGCAGCCATAGAGTACCAGCTCAAAAACTATGAGGCGGCTCAGGAAGCCCTCACGGACATGCCACCCAGAGCAGAGGAGGAGCTGGACCCCGTGACCCTGCACAACCAGGCGCTGATGAACATGGATGCCCGGCCTACGGAGGGCTTCGAGAAGCTCCAGTTTCTGCTGCAGCAAAACCCCTTTCCCCCAGAGACCTTCGGCAACCTGTTACTACTCTACTGTAAATACGAGTATTTTGACCTGGCAGCCGATGTCCTCGCAGAAAACGCCCACCTGACTTACAAGTTCCTCACTCCCTACCTCTATGAGTTCTTGGACGCCATGATCACTTGCCAGACGGCTCCGGAAGAGGCCTTCATTAAACTTGACGGGCTGGCTGGCATGCTGACTGAGCAGCTCCGGAAACTCACCATACAAGTACAGGATGCAAGGCATAACAGAGATGACGAATCTGCCAAAAAGGCTGTGAACGAATATGACGAAACTCTGGAGAAGTACATCCCTGTACTGATGGCCCAGGCGAAAATCTACTGGAACCTGGAAAACTATCCGATGGTGGAGAAGATCTTCCGCAAGTCCGTGGAGTTCTGCAATGACCACGACGTGTGGAAGCTGAATGTGGCCCACGTGCTCTTCATGCAGGAAAACAAATACAAAGAGGCCATTGGCTTCTACGAGCCCATCGTCAAAAAGAACTACGAGAACATTCTGAGCGTCAGCGCCATCGTGCTAGCCAACCTCTGTGTCTCCTACATCATGACGAGTCAGAACGAGGAAGCCGAGGAGCTGATGAGGAAGATCGAAAAGGAGGAAGAGCAGCTGTCCTACGGCGACCCGGACAAGAAGATCTACCACCTGTGCATCGTGAATCTGGTGATAGGAACGCTGTACTGCGCCAAAGGAAACTATGACTTTGGCATCTCTCGGGTCATCAAGAGCCTGGAGCCTTACCACAAAAAGCTAGGAACTGACACGTGGTATTACGCCAAGAGATGCTTCCTGTCCTTGCTGGAAAACATGTCAAAGCACACGATCATGCTGAGGGACAGCGTTGTTCAGGAGTGTGTCCAGTTCCTAGAGCAGTGTGAACTTTACGGCAGGAGCATCCCTGCTGTTCTGGAACAGCCCTTGGAGGAAGAGAGGATGCACACTGGGAAGAACACGGTCACCTATGAGTCAAGAAAATTAAGGGCTCTGATTTATGAGATCACTGGATGGAATATGTGATTATGGCTGGCAATGACTTTTATCATGGTGACTGTGTAAATTTTCAGTTTTTAATGTATCTTTTGCTATTTTTATTTGCTATTTGTGAGACTATGTATATACTTCAGTGTAAAAAAGAACTACTAGATACTTTTAGATTACCTACCAAATGCGATTTCATAAGAAATTAGGCCCTAGAAGGCACTGTGAAAATTTCAGACTAGAAGGCTGTTGCTTCTATCATGTTTCCTCCATCTCTTTGGCTTCACTGCATCTTGGGCGGCTTTGTACTTACATTATCAGGACCAGACACTAAGTTCAGAACTTGGTAGTCCATAAAATGTTTTTTAGTAATCACTCCAACGTTGTGCTTTCTTTTTGCACAACTCCACAGGTTTTTTATAATAGAGAATTTAGAGTATTTGACAGAATTTTCCAATATAGAAACAATATTTTGTCCAGATGAAATTCCTTAGGTAATAGTTTTGCTAATGTGCAAGACTCAGTAAATTCACTTAACAAACTGCAAGACTAATAAATACTACAAATAAATAATGATAGAAGACATTCTGTGGTGTTTAGTTTCATGAGTTAATGATTTGAATTTACGACCAAGTCATACTGTTGCTGTTTGTTTAAATATTTTATTTTCATTTATCTCTCCCAGTAATTAGGGCCAAAGGTAACAAGAAAACATAGGGGTTTTGTTGTTGTTGTTTTGTTTTGTTCTTTAATCCTCTCATACAATACCACCTGGTTGCAGTTTCTCCTCCCTCCTCTCTTCTCAGTTTTCCCCACATCTCCTTTCTCCCCAGATCCACTGCTCCTTCATCTACCCTCAGAATAGAGCAGGCCTCCCAGGGACATCAACCAAACATGGCATGACAGATGTGTGTGTGTGTGTGTGTGTGTGTGTGTGTGTGTGTGTGTGCGCGCGCGCGCGCGCATGTGCATGCATGTGTAAAGAAAAAACTAGGTACAAACCTTCCTATTAGGGCTGGGTGAGGCAAACCAGTGGACGGAAAGGGTCCCAAGAGCCAGCAATAGAGTCAGAGACACCCCCACTCCCACTGTTAGAAACCCCACAAAAACACCAAGCTAGCTAACACTGTACCATACTTGCCGAGGACCTGGCACCCATGCAGGCTCTGTGATTGCTGCTTCTGTGTCTGGGAGCCCCTAGGAGCCCTGCGGGGTTGATTCTGTAGGCCATGGAAAATTCGGTTTTTAATTACTACTTTTAGCTGCACAATTTTGAGTATACTGTAGTTTCCTTGTTTTTAGAGACTTGGGAACAAAAATTGTTTTACTTCCTTGCCATTACCCTGTCCAAAATAACCCGTTCCCACAACTGATGCAAAGTCCTGGGCTGTAAGCTCATAGGTTCATTGTTCATCTCACTGGCTTCCCACTGGGATCCCTGCTCATTCTAATCAACTAATTATTCTGAATCCTACAAAAAAATAAGAATTGTTTTTTAGCCCCTCGTCTGTCTCTCCATAAATGTAACCCCAATTTGACCTGGTTTTAAAAACAGTTATCACGCTGAATCATATATAATTGCTGATTTTGAATTTCTTACCTACATATTAAGCAGTTTCTTAGGCTCAACCAAGGCACTTTCTACTGCCAGACAAGGAGCCCCTACCATCATGTGACGATGATTTTCCCCTTTAGGGACAGGTTAGCCACAGAGTTATGGCATGGAGGCTCAGCACAGTCAACTGCTGGGTGCTCAAAGTCTGTTAGAAAACAAAGTCTGACTTACTGTGTAGTCTCACAGTTGTAATGGTAATCTGAGCTGCTATCATTTGGCAGTGTTAGTCTGATCCCGCACCAGAGGAGAGTCAGTGTTCAGCGGCCTCCAAAGATGGCATCCAGTAGCACATTGTCTCAAGAGTGTTGCCTGGTAACTTCTGCTGTGGCAGTAGTTCTTGCCCCTCCAAAACTCCGTAGCCCTTTAAGAACTCAAAAGTAAATTAACTGCAATCTTATTTTTCAACAATCAACATTTAAAAATTTCCCATTTCCTCTTCTTTTCTTAAAAAAAAGAAAGAAAGAAAGAAAAAAGAAAGTAATGTTAGCCAGTAAAAGCAAATAAATGTTTTTCAGATTCCCTTTCACCCAGTCTTTACTTGGCCAGTTTATTTACCCAGGTGCTGTCTGTGGTTTGCGTATGTGAGTGGCTTCATTTTCAGAACAGAAAAAGCTTTTCAGAGCAGCTTTTTTAGCTCTGGCAGCTGGGCAGTCAGCACTTCCTGGTTAGTAAGGCAGTCTGGAAATTCTGACTGCTCTACCACTAAGTGAAAAAATAAAGCTCAGTCGGGGCAACAGTCCCCCCACCCCACCCCACCCCACCCCCCCAATCCCCCCAGCCCGGATCTCCAGGGAAGGGTAACTGGCTTCAGTGACAGCAAATCCTCAGGAGCCTGGAGTTGAGGCCTGGAGAAGCTTGTGGGGTGGGGGGTGGGGACGGCATTCTTAATCTTTCTGGAGTATTCACTATGTTTATTTTTAGTGCATAGATTCAAAGAATGTTTACATTTATTTACTTAGTGTGCATGTGAGTGCAAGTGTGCATGTGCCATGGTGCTGGTGTGGTGCTAAGAAACTTGATTAATTCTTGAATGACTTTACAATACCAGCCCCTCCCCCTCATTGTTTTTTTATTTGACTGACAGTGTCTACAGCTGGCACAAAGCACTGTCCCGTGACTCTTGTGCATACACGGTAGTGCTAAAAACACTGTTCTTGACAAAGAGGAATGATTCCCCTGTATTTCTGAAGTTCTACTCCTTTAAGATTTCTTTGTAATACTGACATGGTCTATTTCAAAGGGCTTGAATGTAAAACCCTGTACCTCATGAGACTAGTCAGCCCTGGATCTCCAAATAAACACAGAATTTGAGTACACTACCAGAATTTTAAGGCAAAAGCTCTAACTATAGGAGTCACAACAGTCTAGGCTCAGTCACCCACAATACATCAATAAAATAAAGAGTGGTAAAAAGCAGAAAGAAAAAAAAAATCAATTGGCATGGCCAACCTAGGCAGAACAAGTGAAGGAACTGTGGCCCCGTGTTCGTCCTCACGGGGATAACAAGATGAGGCGTTAATGAAGGAGAGGCTTGGGGTTTAGCCAACAGGACAGGCGCTTTGTAGGCGTGGTCTTGCGGGTCATTTTCTAGGTTCTGAGTCTACAAAGGCTTTGGAGTTGTCATGGTCATCAGCCGAGGGGAACGCTGGGCTTCTCCTGTAAGAACATCCTCCAACTTCACCAGCATGGTGATGGGTCTCATCAGGGCTGATGTAACCTGCAAAACTTGGCTGTTGATCAGGGCTAGTCTCAGGACCTTTGTCAAAAGGGTGTTTATTCATCTTGGAATCCTTGGTGACTTCAGATGACTGACCAGAAGGAAAAGTTAAGAGTCTTAAAAATAATAATAATAATAATAGAGCCTGGGGTGGGGTTGTTGGTGGTGGTGAGCAGCATTCAGGAAGCAGAGACAGCCAGATCTCTGAGGGGTTAAGGCCAGCGAAGGTTACAGTCTCTCCCTGTTAAAAGATTTGGATTCTTCAAGACAGCTCCTCTTTGAACGTGGCCTCTGCTGCAGCATGGAGGGTGCACTAAGACTGTGTGTGAGGGATGGGTGTACAGGGGCAAACTCAACACCGACTCTCCAGAGGCAGACCACCCGAAACCAGGTGTACTGGTGAAAATGGAGGTTGCTCACCTGCAGTGAGACACCTGCTCCCTAGGAGGAACACATCTGGCTTAGAGGACCATCCTGGATGGAACCCTCATGGAATTTCCATGACAGGTTTGGCCCCACATTATGGTGCCTTGTTTATGAGGGCTATGGGCTGGATGCTACCTTAGGGTAACATTGCTGTGATAAACACAACCAAAAGCAACCTGGGGGAGGAAAGGGTTTATTTCAGCTTTCAGTTCCACATCACAGCCCATCACTCAAAAGTTAGGGCAGGAAACCTGCAAGCAGGAGCTGATGCAGACTATTAAAGAATGCTTCATACTGGCTTCCTAGCCATGCCATGCCCCCCGCCCCCACCAGCCTAGGGGTGGAAACACCCACAGTAAACTGAACCCTCCCACATCAATCAACTTTTTAAAATGCACCACAGTTCTGTATAACCTGGTGGGGGGTGTTTTCCCAAGTGACTCTAGTTTCTGTCCAGGCAGCTTGTGTCCATGTTTTCATCTCAGATGTTGAGGCCTAACTACAAGTCCCCCAGAACAGCACCAATGTGCCTGAGAGTCTAGTCACTAGTAAGTGCATTGTTAACGGGCACTACCTTGTCAGCTCACACTACAAAATAATTAGGTTGCCTTTTCTGAGTGAGTTTCGTCCACAGCTTAGTTTTTTGGTTTTGGCTTTTTGAGCATGTGTATGCAGTCATGTGTGCACGCTCATGTGTCTAGGCATACTTGTGTATGTGCAGGTACATGAACAGAACCCCCAAGGTTGATGTTGAATCTTCCTCAATTGCTTTGCATCTTATTCTCCCTCCCTGCCCCCTCGTTTATTTTATACATATTAGTATTTTATCTGCATGTATGTCTGTGTACCACATGGGGGTGTAAACATCACCAGGCATCAGATCCCATGGAACTGGAGTTGAAGACAGTTTGAGTCCCACGTAGGTGCTGGGAATCAAACCTGGGTCTTCTAGAAGAACAACCAGTGCTGGCAACCACTGAAGTATTGCTGAGAGAAGAAGCCATTGGCAAGGGTTAAATAAAAAGTTCGGTAAACAATGATTGGTTTTAGAAATGTTTTATTTGTTCCCAGCACATCTTTAAAAAATTACACATGGGCATTTTTGTTTTAGAACAAGACAGTCTAAGAAAAACTAATAAAAGGGAAATCTGCACATACACTAAAAGCATGGTGTCCGGACTATGCATTGAGCCCTTGTGGAAACGAGGCATGGCTCAATTTGAACTTGATGAGCTCTGCTAGACCCTCCCGGGAGTGTTAGCTCCACCACATGTCCACTGCTAGCCTTTAAGTGTAAGGGGAAGAAGGGTTTCCTATGCACTAGTTACAGCAGTATAATGTATTACATACATTTTTACCCACAAGTAGTTCCCAAAAGATTACTACAGTACTGGCAGAAACATGTACTGCCATGGAGGAAGACTCAGGATAAGATATTATTCAAGTCAAGTTGGATCAAAGTATTTCACAGGCTTAGCAAAAAGGACAAAGCTGTATAGAACACACCTACTTCTCACAGAATTTGTCATGGCCCAGGAACAAAATGCTCATTATTCTGAAGGCACCATCACACACAACACAGACACAATACATGGACTAGAAACCCTGCTTCCAGGCTCTGCTCCTTAGGGAGCTGTGTGAGGGTGTCCCAAGTATCTGCCCTCACCGAGACACAGCTCAGGGCTACTGGGTTGGGACAGTAGGAATGAAAAGTTGACACAAATCCCAGAGTGGTCAGCTGAGTCCAGCGTCAGCATGTAACTAACACAGATCACGAAACAGTGTTTCTACATACAATCACCAAATTCTGATGAGTTCTTGAAGGTGGAGACCCTTGAATTGCTACACCAACTTTGTCTTTACAGATGTGCCTTCTCACATTTTAAATGGTTTCATGAAAAAGAGAAAAATCCCAACAAGGCACTGTGAGCTTTTAGGGGACAGTGTCTAAGTTATCACTCAATAAATATCTATTTATAGAAACTACACTGATACAGGCATTCCAGGACCTCTGTGGACAGCAAGAGGATAAGTGTTTCAAAGGATGCGGGCTGTGGTGCTGAGAAACAGCACTAACATCAGCTGTCTTCCAAATGGCATGTGCAGCTGAGCAAAGCAACCTATGCTCGAGATTTCTTCTTCCTGTTTCCCTGCTCTCAGGAAATAAACCCCTAGTGTCTTTTTTTTTTTTTTAATCATCAAACAGTGTGTTATTCCTTCTTTAAAAATAAAACAATATCTGTGGGTGGGCGGGGTGTTTTTGTGTTCACAGAACTAGCTATAATTCTGTGAGGGTTCTTTGGCTCGGGTGTGGCATCCATCTGTGATCCTTTCTCCCTCCGTTGAGGAGCCAATTGTACTTAGAAGCATGAGAGATCGTTCACTGTGACCTTCCAGGTTGGAAAGAGAATGCTTCAGGGTCACAGACTCAACACCTAGGAGTTTAGTCTTGATTTAAAATTAACCGGAGACTGATGCAACCCAGCTTATGGCATATTCAGCTATAAAGCCAAGAGGGTTTAATCATAGCTAGATTGTCTTGATAATGCTACATTAGCAGACTTATAAAAATTACTTTCTACTTTCAAATCTGTGGAAATATGGGTTAAAAAAGTAAAGTTGAAAACATATGCAAACAGAAGAAAAAACAGCTTCACACTTCCTTTGATTTAAAAAAAATCATAGGCTCATGTCATTTTATTAACAATGTTTCTATAAACTCTTGACATTATACAAGCAGATTTTACAGTTAAGTTTCACACTGAAGATGAATACTATTTGGCTTAAGGAACAGAAAGCTGGGTTACAACCTTCACGTCAGACACGTACTTCAACAGTTTAAGAAAACCCTTTATACGTTCAGGATTGTCCTGTCATTGAATAAGTGGTTTTCTTTCCTTGGTAAAGAGAAATTAGTAAGAATTAAATGAACCTGCAGGCAGATGGCTCACAACGGAACATAAAGCCCTGAGCCAAGCCAAGCCTCCACACTGCCGAAGCCAACGGCTGAGAACTCGGACTCCGCGGTCCTAGCCTGCACCTGCTGTCTCCCTGCTTTTCTCTGACTACAAGCTGAGTGTGTGTTGAAATCAAAATTACTGAAGATTGAGGGGGAAACCCTCAAAATTACTAAAACTATTCATTGCTGTGTCTCACTCTCCTCAGGCTGGAGATACACCTTCCACAGACAGCACCTGTGGTCGCACGAGCATTGTCACAGCACGGAGTGGGGCAGTCCTCCATCACTGTGTTCTGACAGGGATACCAAGCCCAGCCCCATCTGCAGCCACAAACTTCATGTTAGGACTTCAGAGCTGCTCTGATCAATTACACTTAGAGGCTATCGGGATGAAGAATATGACAAAGAACTACCCCTGGGATTAACATGCAGAAAGGCTTTTTCAAATATGCAAACTAGGACTCAGTTACAATATTCTGGAGGGGGGAAAGGAGGGTTCTTACATGTGTTTATATCTGATATAATATACACACTGATGGAAGCTTGTCTTTTATTGAGCTTTTGTTTTCCAAAATACACCGACACAAATACGCATACTAGAAGGCTTCCAGATTCATAAATAACCTTAGATCAACATTCCTATAATATGTAAGCATTTCGAGTAACAGCCTCCCATTCCTAAAAAGAGCAGAGTTTAATCTTTTATTCTTTGATAAAATACCAGACAAAAGAAACATGTGGCCTCCACAGTTCGTCAACGTAAGCGCCTCAAGGACCATAGATGGCATGAGACTCAGCTCACTCACGCACCACTACACAGTGCACCACACACTGCAGCAGCAGTTTCTCCAAGGTCAATAAAGCCTGTCTGTTGAGTCTTTAGTACCTGACTCCTTTTCTCACTAGCAGCAAGTTCCCACTCCCACCAAACCCCCAGCCTACATATTTTGCTTACATCAGATGTAAGCAAAATATTAGATATATGACCAGCTTAAGAAGGAAGTGTAAGTGTTATGCGCTTTTGAATATCAGACAGACTCAATTTTTAAAGAAACTAGTCTATGAGTTAAGATGTTTCAGATAACAATAGTCTCCTGGGCTTAACCTCATGAAGCCATGTGCAGATACTCCTGAAAGAAGAGGCAAGGTTTAATTGCTTTGTGCATACTCAAGAACTCACGTCCTCAGCAGACACAGTCTACACTGAGGCACCTCTCAGAAGTGGGTGGGAAGGTGTCTTGGTTTACAGTCAGCGAGACATTACTAGTGAACACTCTTGTGTACCAAAATGATCCCTGTAGAAATGATTTCAAATACACAATGTAGTAACCGCTATAGAACCAAGGCTAGTGAGGCCTGCATACACAGAGAAGAGGAACAGACGTAAACTGCTAACTGCCATAAAGCTTATGGAGTGTGGGGAACCCAACAACCTCAGGTGTCAGTTACAATTACAGTACAGTTTGCTGAGGAAAATGTTTGCACAACCACATGCAAGGAACTGGATCTGCTAATCAAACTGTTTCTTAAAATAATTACTTGGAAACATGTAGCCACTTCCAGTGAGATGTTGGAATCTTACTAAATGTTACATTTCAATCGCTAATTAGTCAATCACCTTCATGAAGAGATGCATTTTATAAAGAATCTTATATTTCAAGAGGCAATTTCCTCGAGTGTCCAGCTATTTCAAACCATCAAAGTCTTTAATCAAAGATCTGATGTAAACTTTATAATTAAAAATAAATCATCAATAAAGAGGCAGCTTCCAAAAAATAGTGTTAAACTAATACTTAATATTGATTTTCCTACAGATTTAAATTTGTTAGTTTTAGGCCAATTTTAATAGTTAAAAATTATTTATCATTTTGAAATGTTAAAAAATATCATTTTGTCAATTTTAAGTTTTCGCTGTTCTGTTTAAGGCTACTTCAGATATAAAAGGTATGAAACGGCCCCAACATATCTGGAGCTGTTGCTACATAGACAGACAGTGTGTCCTTTTAAAGGATCGTCTGCATTTTGACTTACATCATCTGATTAAATATTAATTTTAAAAAATTATCAAAAGTTAGGTATTGCATTAAGAAAAGAATCCATCTCAAAATGTGAATCAGGAACCTCAGCAGACAGTGATTTAAAGCAATCGCTCCACTTATTTCAGTATTCAGTTCTGAATGTAAAAACGTCTCCTAAATGTGGTTAATATTCTCCTTTTTATTTAAGAAATAGGATATTTCAAACCTGTGATTATGGCATATGCACTAATACATTTTTAAAATTTAGGTTAAACCAGTAATTCAAAAAAACATTAAACTATGATTAAGAATTAAACTGAAACTATTTTCCATGAAAAATTATCAGGCTATTTATGGCTAATGAGAAAAAAAAAAGATTGTTGTCATTAAAATTATTGAGGCTTTCAAATCCAAAAGTCAACTGAAGACTGTTTCTTTAGTTGAATACTTCTGTAAACTGGAGACAGCAGGCTCAGGGGCCTTCCCTGTGTTCATGCTGCAGCTGTGCGTGCAGCTGGCGACAAGCATGGGGCAGCAGAGACGTGGGGACTGTAAGGTGTACAACGGCCTGCCCTTCACGTCAAACCTGTCCTTCCCGTGCAAGAAGTCAGCTTCCTTACAAAGCACGTTATGACAGACCTAGGACACAACAACATCTCAGTGACAAGTACAACTCACACCCTACTAGAAACAGACACCAGGACAAAACTGTGTCTGCTCACAGAGTCATTTGTATGTTGGCATTTAGGTTTGTAACTGTGTATTCACTTCAAGCAAAGCTTACGCTGAGCACCTTATACAGATGAAGGCATGCTAGTAACAGACTGCCGGCTATCTGAGCGTCCTCCTCAACAGCCTACTCACAGGGAAGTATGCTTTAACAACATACACAAATATCTCTCACCAGCAGAATCCTTGCCAGAGTCTCTGCTCTAGAGAAATATTTAGGAAAGGACACAATGCAAGAGAGGCTAGACAACAACGCATGACGACACCATCTGCCTCAGCTCACCTCGAGGAGGAGCGTGTAGAACAGCTGGCAGCACCCTCCTCAGATAACAGGCAGCCTTGTGGTGCCTGACTAAAATCTGAAATGACAACCAGTTAGTTGGCTATAAACTGGTACACCTACAATGAGAGACCCAGGAACGCCATCTGTCAATCTATAGATGTAGAAACAAAGCACGGAACAAAAACCAACTCATTTTAAACCAACAAACAGATGCAGCTGAAATACAGTCCATGATATATTGGATTACTGGTAGAACCATAGCCGATGACTTTTAAAAGGTAACATTTTTCATAATGATAATAATGGAGTTATAAAAGGTTTCTGTTTCCAAAGATGTTGCCAGGGTCCACATATTCCTTGACAGACTTTAGCATCCCAAAGCCGACATCAGAGATGCTCTCCTTTAGCCACTGCTTTCGTAACTTGCCCACTGGAAAAGAAAACAAAAAGGCTTCAATATATACCGTGAGTGCTGGAAACCAATCAATCTTGTGACCATGAGTGAGCAAACACTGTGTGATAAATGCTTTTATTCAAAAATGAGAAATGTTTTGCTTTCTTTGATTTATTGAGCCCACCAGACTATCGAGCTCATTAAGCTCAATGCATTCCCAGGGGAAGTCTTTGCCCACTGTGTCTCCTTCCTCTGTAAACTATGAAATGGAGACTGAAGGAGACATGGACTGAGATTGCAGCCTATTTTACAAATAACAAGGTGAAAAAAAATTAAAAGCCTAACCCTTGTCATAACTACTGAACAAGTCAAAATTTTGTAGAAAGTGAACCTTACTGAAGAAAACTATCAGAAAAATGAGTCTGTTGGGAGACTTAACAAAAATGACAGATCTTTAAAATATTTTAAAGGGTACAATTTAAAAGAAATGAGAAAATCTGACTCAAAGATTCTGGGGGGAGAAGTTTCCAAGGGATTTCCATACCCCGTGCACCAGGTAACAGCCGCACTCTTGCCACTGTTCTGCCGCATGCAAACTTTTTATTTTTATTTTTATTTTTTTGAGGCGGAAGGGCACAAAAGCAGGTACCTACCTAATTTGTCTTAAATTTAATCTCCTCTACTGTCCATTTTATTTTATTTTTCCTCCCTTTAGGTCTTAAAATTTTTAAGGCAATGAAGTATTACAATAGTTAGCAGGTTCCTTATTTTTAAAGGCACTAAATATAAAACAACTTTTTCTACCTAAAACTTCTGTGAGGGACAGATTAAAAAAAAAGCTGACTGTCAATTTGCTTTGGTACTGAAAGCAGTGTATTGGCTTTAACCTGGCAAGACAGGTGTTTTAATTTACATCAGGACGGTTTTCAGTGAGCACTTCTTGAACATATGCATTATTGTAATAACTGAATTTAGTCACTTTGCACAAATGTTCATTAATGATCCAAAGTCATTAACAGAGACTTAATTGGCCAACAGAAATAGGAAGCCTTTCAATAAAGTGTCCAGCCTGTCACCCCAAAGTGCACTCCCATTTGTCAGGCTGCAGCCATACACCAGGCACCTGCCTTTCAGAACCTTAAATACCTCAGAACAGCTTTTAAGTCCAGTTTTCTGGGAAACCATCAACTCATTATCCATGTAACAAATGGCTCGATACTTCAGAAAGCATGGTGTTTGCAGTTGGACTCACAAACAACAAAGCACTGAGATGTTACAATAGGGGATGCAAAGTTTAGTCGGGGGGATCTAAAGTTCAAAATGAACATTTCTATTTAGCGCTCTCTCTCTGAAGACAGATGTCACACGTGTGGACTCCTCACACAGCCTCCACCTGAAGATCTCTAGCAGGACCATTAGCACCTTGCACTGTGCTGCAAGCTGAGCTTTTCCATCTACAAGTAGACTGACCTATTTAATTGTAACATCCTACACACGTTAAATGCCCATTTCCAGATTTGCTCTGTGAAACTGATAACTAAAATAAACAGCAGCTACTCTGAGTTGTGGAAAGTGCCACGCGCGCTGTGGCAGCTCAGGAGAGAGGGATGAAGAGCAGTCAGTGCCAGCCTCCACGGTTATCTGTAATATAGCGTCACTGAATGTGTCCTGTGGTTATGGATGTAATTGTCCTGAAAAGACGGCAAACAACTGCTCCAACAAGATGGAGCACATTAGAAGCTCAGCAGGACGCCAACAGCTAGCTTGTCTGCCTGGTTTTACACCTCTAGTAATAATGCAATCCCACGAGGAACTGAACCATTGTCTGAGAAGCCACCCAACAGCCATTGCATACTTAATGAAGTCGCTCGCCAAGCACTGGAAAACAGAAGGTGCTTGGAGTGCATCATTAGTTCTGTCAGAAGGATAATTTACACATCTATCTTGTCAAATTTTCTATGGTTTATACTTTTACAATAATCAATCTAACATACATTTGATTAGTGAACTAGCAAGCAGCAGGGGAGAAGCACAGCCGTGGCCCCTCATAAACATGTTTGATGAAAGAATTTAACCCATTTGTGGTACTGGTCTGTGAGCCACTCCCACTGCTGGTAATAGAAACGGCAAGTCAGGGGGTTGGAAATCTTGACTTATCCAAGTAAACAGACTAGAAATCTTTGGTTTTGCTTGGCAAATTAAGCCAACTAACTGTAGAGTAAGTGTACTAAGAGGAAGCATAGTTGAAACATAGGCATGTCACGAGACTTAGCCATCAGAAGGACCTGGAAACAGCCCTGAAATTCTGGAGAACTGTAGGGCTGCCTGAGATGCATCAATAATTAAAACAGCACAGGCCCACACCTAGAGAGGGAAGCAGCATCCAAGCAAAAGACTTTCGTTGCAGAGCTGGACCACATGCCCTTCAGAAAATAGCTTGCTCGTGTTTGTATTAGAAGCCACACTCATCTTGCACACATGTAACACATGTGCTAGACACCTATATGGTAGCACCTTAAACATTTTCACAGCTTACTTTCTAGAAGATAGAGTTCCTTCTACATAGCATGCCCTATCACAGGGCAGAGTGACTGAATGGCTACAAGTAAAACTGTGACAACTTCTACACAGCCATTACTCAGCAGTCACTACAAGGAACCGTATGGCACGGTAAAGCTTATGCTTTCTACAGGACTATCCTATGTGTGGTGTTAATGGCTACTTGACAATCTAATGGCCAGGGGCACCTTTTCTTGCTTAAACTAAAAATGGTTTTCACATTTTCAGTCTGATTTCTAATTGTGTCTGTCTGTATATTTACTGAATAAATAGGATTTTTAATATGTTCTTCTAAGCTAAACAAAAAATAGAACGTTCCAGGGATGTTTTCTGAAGTCACTTACTTTATATAGCTCTTTGGACAGATTCAAGGAATAATCTGTTTTGTAGTAGGATATATAGAATTTAGAAAATGAACAGGGCCACAGAGATGGCCCAGTGGGTAAAGGGTTTGCAAAGGCGTGAGGACCTGAGTTAGGATCATCAGCAGCCCTATAAAAGCCAGGATGGGGACACTCATCTTTAACCACAGTGCTAGGAACAGGCAAAGATAGGCAGGTCCCTGGAGCTTACTGGCTTGCTAGTCTAGCACAGAAGACAAATTCTAGGTTCAGTGAGAGTCCCCATCTCAAGAACTAAGATACAGAGTGAGTGAGAATGATACTCACTGTGAACCTCTGGACTCCACATGCACACACTGGTACATGCGCACGCGCGCGCGCGCGCACACACACACACACACACACACACACACACACGGTGAAGTGAATGGAGTCCTATGTAAAGAAAACATGTGGATATGATGGCCAGCCTGACCCACAACCAGTATCTGGAACTACTCTTTGTAGTTAGCAGGAACTACTCAAGGACTACATCGGGGCCAGCTGAACACCAAGGTCTCTTATCTAGATAACTTTAACTTGTTAGTCACAGTTTGATTATAAGGGCAGAAAGACTTTTACAACTTAAATAGAAGAACAAAATGGGGGGGGGGGGACGACCGGCACACAGCTCGGTGGTAAAGGGCTTACCTAGGATGCTACAAGGGTCAGGATACTTGGTGGAAGGGAGGAGGACACCACAGAGAATGCAGTGGAGCAGAAGGAGGAGGAAAGAGCCAATGATAAAACAG
The DNA here is from genome assembly GCF_964271855.1 of Acomys minous. Classification (NCBI taxonomy): domain Eukaryota; kingdom Metazoa; phylum Chordata; class Mammalia; order Rodentia; family Muridae; genus Acomys; species Acomys minous. The sequence continues at coordinate 110,696,912 of NC_140491.1, read as the reverse complement.
ACCACTTATTGAAAAGCTTAATAAAGCTGAAGAACAAAAGTAGAATCAGCAAAAGCCGAAAGGGAACAGCCAGTATTTTAACAAGCACATCTTGAGTACTAAGGATACAGGACATGTTCAGTATGCACAGGCCTCACCTTAATTCCCATCATCACAAAAGGAGCAGTAACAACTAAAAAATCAAAATGCCACCCACACTCAACACACCAAGTACCAATTCAGCCTTAAAGAAAATCACAGAGATTCATTTGTAGATGAGTGCTCTGAGGAGTGCCTTTTTAAATCTTTCATTTGTTCGTTTGTTCCTTCTTTTTTCCCTTCTTCCTTCCTTAGTGTATGGTCTATGTGCTTTGGTGTAAATATGAAGGCCAAAAGAGGATGCTAGGTGTCTTCCTCTAGTCCTCTGAGGCAGGGTCTGTCACTGTAACCTAGTCTCACATGTTCTCAGCTACAGTGACAGCCAACAGGCCCTAGAGATCCTCCTGGCCCTGCCCTACTCAGAGCTGGGGTTACAAGAGAGCACCAGATGCTCAGCTTGGTATGTGGGTGCTGAGATTTGAGCTCTGATCCTCATGACTTCACAGAAAGCATTCATGACAGCTGAGCCACAGCTCTTTAATTCACATAAACAACTTGTTTTTCTATTAACTGGTATGATGAAACTATTGCTAGATTATGTACAGAACTGACACTGGACGGACACCCAATGTCTTGTCAGATGAAATTTGGGTACTCTGGGATCTGTTAGGTACTAATGAGAACAGAGAAAAACAATGGAAAATCTGAGTTACTCAGAGCTGATAATGTTTCTTAAAAGGAAATTCAACTTAGAAAGGCCTCTGATTTACATATCTGCTTGTGCTGTAAAGCACATATGGTTGGTTGACTGCGGCAAAACTGTATGCTCCAGAAATGCCAGCCAATGGACCTCTACCTGCATCTAGCCCTTAAGAGCATCTGAGACAGGACTATGATCTTCATAACTTTGTAAGAGAAACTGAATGCTCATGACTACAAATACTATGCATCTGCGTCATCTGCTAATGAAACTTCTGCCATTAAGACATGCTGATGAATACTACAGAGTTTATAAACAGCAACTAAAATCCAGTGTCATATGGGTTTTCTCTTATTGCTGACATTTAAAATGCCTGTTTCTTTCTGTCTTGTTTAGTGAGTTTTGTTGGTTTTCTGAGACCTGGTCTTGACCCTGTGATCATCCTGCCTCAGCTGCCTGAGTGCTGGAGTTATATCTATGTCTACTGCCCACCATGCTTTCTAGCAATGCCAGGTTTTATTGTTATTGATGCTTTGTTTTTATGCTAAGGGTCTGTCTACACCGTTTACCTATTAGCTTTGAATGTTTGAATAGCTCTTCTGAGGTCTCTCTGTGTCTCTCCTCCCTCCTCCCTCCCCCCTCTTGTTTCCAGGACAGGGATTCTCTGTAGTCTTCACTGTCCTGGACTTTTTGTAGACCAGGCTGGCTTCAAACTCACAGCGATCTGCCTGCCTCTGTCTCCCTAAGTGCAGGGATTACAGGCATGCACCACCATACCCAGTTTTATTGGTGATTCTCAACTGTGGTGACTAGCATTTAGCAATGTCTACGGCCTTTCTGGCTCTCCTAATGGGGCAACTGTTATTGGCATTGTACTGGATAGTTTTATGTCAACGTGACATAAGCTAAAGTCATAAGAGAAAGAACCTGAACTAAGAAAATGCCGGCCTAAGATCTGACCATAGGACATTTTATTAATTAGTGATTGATGTGGGAGGGCATGGCCCATTATGGGTGGTGTCACCCCTGGATGGGTGGTCCTGGGTTCTCTGAGAAAGCAGACTGAGCAAGCCATGGGAAGCAAGCCAGTAAGCAGCACCCTCCATGGCCTCTGCATCAGCTCCTACCTCCAGGTTCCAGCCCTGCTTGAGTTCATGTCCTGACTTCCTTCAGTGATAGGAAAACAAAGCAAATATTAAAAAAAGGCTTTCCTCTCCAACTTGTTTTTGGTCATGGTGGCTCATCATAGCAATAGCAACCCTAAGATAGACATCTACTTGGTGGAAGCCTCAGATGCTGCTAAACATTCCAAACTCACAGAGCAGCACTCCACCAACAAAAAATGATCTGGCTAGGTAATGGCATTGGAGAGATGGCTTGGCAGTTAAGAGCACTGGCTGTTCTTTCAGAGGACCTAGATTTAATTCCCATCATCCACATGGCAGCTCACAACTGTGTGTAGTCCAGTTTCAAGTGATTTGACGCCCTCACACAAACATGTGTACAGGCAAAACACCAGTGCACATAAAATAAAAATATATCATCATTCAGCTGGGTGGTGGTTGGCTCATGCTTTTAATCCCAGCACTTGGGAGGCAGAGGCAAGCAGATCTCTGAGCTCAAGGCTAGCTTGGTCTACAGAGAGAGGGTTCCAGCAGCACAGCAAAAGCTACACAGAGAAACTCTGTCTCAAAAAACAAAACAAAACAACAAACAAAACCCACCAAGATTGAGAAATTCATGGCTCTCTATGCTTCCAAGTGTTCATCACCTAGGTGCCTAAACAACTGCCCCAGAGATATACTTTCACTGCTACAACTAACTGCAGCAGCAGCAGCAAGTGGCACAGCTCTACAAGAAATTATTGTAAATCTAAACCATTCATCACAGTGACCACTAGTTATATGTGGATACAGAGCATTTGGAATGTGCCTAATATAACTAAATAAGTAAGCTTTTATTTTATTTATTTTAATTATAAAAAATTTAAATAGCTATATGCAGCTGGGTGGTGGTGGTACACGCCTTTAATCCCAGCACTCATGAGGCAGAGGTAGGCAGATAGCTGTGAGTTCAAGACCAGCCTGGTCTACAAAGCAAGTCCAGGACAGTCAAGGCTACACAGAGAAACCCTGTCTCGAAAAACAAAACAAAACAAAACAAAACAAAACCAAAAAAAAAAAAAAGCTATGTGTGGCATCATGGCTTCTGGGTTGTATAGCATAACTATAGACTAACAAAAGAAATACATTTTACCTAGCAGATATTGTATTTCAAACAGATACTATACTGAAACTATACTGAAAACATCTATTAGAATTAACTTTGGTAACCACATGGAACAGACTATAAACTGTTAAGTACATATAACAATATGATGATGTAATATCAGCATCCTGACACTAATAACACCTGATTTTATAAGGAAGGTCTAAACAAAAAACTGCCAGGAAGAAAAGTTCTCTTCAATGGTCCAAGAAAATGGTTGTTATTCAAGCCTCCATCCTTTTGTAATAATGCACCTGGGGCTGAATGCTTCTCCAAGTTTAGTACAGAGGAGGACTAATAAACACACATTGTCACAGGCCTTTGTCTGAGACTGAGCCTCTGTGGCTGCCTCAGTGGGAGGGTGGCAAGCAGTGTACTTGAGAAAGCCTTTCCCTGTGGGCTTGGCTTACTGCACCTATGATAGGAATTTTTAAAAAGCTGTAATGTTCTGATACATTATGAATTAAATTTGTTTTTAACTATCTCTTGTTAGAATCTATTCACATCACTTCAGTAGAGAAAGAGTATATGTAATACACAAGTTCTAGGAGAAAGAGGTAGCCACAAAGAAGAAACTGAAATTATTAACCTAAAAGGTAAAACAAACTTTTTGCTCTCTGGTCTGATGTGATGTGAAAGTCACTAGGTGGGGTCTTTCACCACGGCATGAACAGGAATAGGACTTCCATTCATTTACCTAGGACTTCCATTCATTACCTAGGACTTCCATTCATTTACCTAGGACTTCCATTCATTTACCTAGGACTTCCATTCATTACCTAGGACTTCCATTCATTTACCTAGGACTTCCATTCATTACCTAGGACTTCCATTCATTTACCTAGGACTTCCATTCATTACCTAGGACTTCCATTCATTTACCTAGGACTTCCATTCATTACCTAGGACTTCCATTCATTTACCTAGGACTTCCATTCATTACCTAGGACTTCCATTCATTTACCTAGGACTTCCATTCATTACCTAGGACTTCCATTCATTACCTAGGACTTCCATTCATTTACCTAGGACTTCCATTCATTTACCTAGGACTTCCATTCATTACCTAGGACTTCCATTCATTACCTAGGACTTCCATTCATTTACCTAGGACTTCCATTCATTACCTAGGACTTCCATTCATTACCTAGGACTTCCATTCATTTACCTAGGACTTCCATTCATTTACCTAGGACTTCCATTCATTTACCTAGGACTTCCATTCATTTACCTAGGACTTCCATTCATTACCTAGGACTTCCATTCATTACCTAGGACTTCCATTCATTACCTAGGACTTCCATTCATTACCTAGGACTTCCATTCATTTACCTAGGACTTCCATTCATTACCTAGGACTTCCATTCATTACCTAGGACTTCCATTCATTTACCTAGGACTTCCATTCATTTACCTAGGACTTCCATTCATTTACCTAGGACTTCCATTCATTTACCTAGGACTTCCATTCATTACCTAGGACTTCCATTCATTACCTAGGACTTCCATTCATTTACCTAGGACTTCCATTCATTACCTAGGACTTCCATTCATTTACCTAGGACTTCCATTCATTACCTAGGACTTCCATTCATTTACCTAGGACTTCCATTCATTACCTAGGACTTCCATTCATTTACCTAGGACTTCCATTCATTACCTAGGACTTCCATTCATTTACCTAGGACTTCCATTCATTACCTAGGACTTCCATTCATTACCTAGGACTTCCATTCATTTACCTAGGACTTCCATTCATTTACCTAGGACTTCCATTCATTTACCTAGGACTTCCATTCATTTACCTAGGACTTCCATTCATTACCTAGGACTTCCATTCATTTACCTAGGACTTCCATTCATTACCTAGGACTTCCATTCATTTACCTAGGACTTCCATTCATTACCTAGGACTTCCATTCATTACCTAGGACTTCCCTAGTTTCTTCCACTGGCATTCAGTAACTTTTAAAATACAAAGCCTATGTGTATTTTCTTGGATTGAAGCCTAGGTGTTTTATAAGATTCACACTTATGTCATTTTTAGCAGTTATGAATTCTACTATGTTTTAGATTTTGGTTTCCACATTTGTTGTTAATTTTTAATTAATTTTATATTCTGTATTCTTGTTGACTCTGTTTTTGAACATTCTCCAGGATTTTCTAGACAGAGAACCTGTAATGGCCAAGAGGGAACAGTCTGCTTTGTCTTCTTTCCTCCTTTCTTCCTTCCTACCTTTTATTTCACACTACAGGTTTTTAACAGATGTTCTGCTCAGCATCTTTTACTTCAAAGTTTCTGATACTACCAGTTTCTGCTCTGACCACCAGGGAGAAGAAAGCTAATAACAGTTTTTATTTGCTTAGACACCAATATTTCAACTAAGACTGGTAAACTCAATCGGGGCATTTTACTTATTGACAAAGGATCTGAAGAAAAACTTTAGAAAATGAGTGACTTAAATTGTAAGACCAAGTTCAAGTTAAATATGGTTAACACAGACTGTGCTGTTTAACCTGACCAGCACATCAGCTGCAGAGACAAGAGCTATGGAGATTAAGTTTAGCAGACCCTCTATTTCCTTCAGCCTCCGGCTCCAGACTATGTCTGTTTTCTCTGATACACAAAACCAGAGTTAAAATAGCTCCATTTATCACTGCATGATTGTAGGCAGACAAACCAGCCTGTCTGTTTCCAGATAGTGAAAGCAACTGTTATTAATCACAATTACAGGCCAAAACCTCCAAGAGATATGGCATCAATATTCTCCTAACCCACAGTTCTGTTATTCTGAATCGGGGGGGGGGGGGGGGGGGGAGAGGAAACGGGGGACGGACAGATATAAGAACAAAAACCAAGCACAGGACTGAGAGTGTCATGACTGCCTGAAGGTCAGTAAAGAAATACGCTACTGAAGCCACCATCGATTTTCAGTTCAGGGAGTACGTGAGGGAAATCTTTTATATATATAAAATACAGAAAATACAGCAATCTCTCAAAAGCATTAATAGTACACCTAGCAGCACAATTAACATACTATTTAACTTTTAGATTAAAATACTTGAGCTTTATGAAATTATAATGAACAGCAATGGACATTTCAAAGTTTCATTCAGAGAAGCTGGTATGAAAACAGACCTTTTGTTATAGCCAATTTCATTACTAGTAACGTGAAAGAAACTCTTCTTTCATGCAGATTTTAAGAGTTCTATTGAGTAAGACCTCAAAATAAATAAAATGATAGTGTCAGACCCTCTTAAATGTGCACATCTTTTCCAAATAAACTACTCACCCACTCTCCAGTTGTTGGTACAAAAGACTAAGAAAATAAACCACACTCCTACCTGATAGTCTCCTACTACTTAAAAATACACACTACACAGCCAGGCAGGTGGCACACTCCTTTAATCCCAGCACTCAGGGAGGAAGGCAGGTGGATCGCTGTGAGTTCAAGGCCAGCCTGGTGTACAAAATGAGTCCAGGACAGCCAAGACTACCCACAGAGAAACCCTGTCTTGAAAGCAAAAACAAAACAAAAAAACACACTATGTTTCAATATCCACATGCAAGGCACATTGGATGTTCTCCATACATCACAGCTCTATCTTATAGTGGACCTATGAGGTGGTGAACTATTATGCTTGGTTTGCAGATGAGGACAACTGTAGCTCAGATAACCTACTTCTCTAGGGTCTCAACTGTAAACTTTGAGCTACGAATTCAATATAGATTTTATTTCAAAGAATATATCCTTTCCTATTTACAGTACATAAATTTTGTGCGTGTGTGTGTGTGTGTGTGTGCGTGTGTGTGTGCGCGCACGCGCGTGCATGTGTGCACACCCACAAGGGAACGAACCTAGGACCTTCTTTCTGCATGTAAGGCAAGTGCTCACCATCATGAGACAGGATCTCAATATAAATTGCTAGGAAAGACTTCGAATTACGTCAGCAGCTCAAGAATGACTTGAGCTGGGGACTGGAGAGATGGCTCAGTGGTCAAAAATATTGGTTGCGCTTTCAGAGGACCTGGGTTCAATTCCCAACACCACATGGCAGCTCACAAGTGTGGGTAACTCAAGTTCCAGTGGAGCCGACTCCCTCACACGGATATTCATGTAGGTCAAACACCAAATGTACTTAAATAAGAGTCAAGGGCAGAGAGAGAGATGGACACATACGACTGCGTCCTAGTAGGACTCATAAGGGGTCTGAATTTAGTTCTGAATGTGAAGAGAAAACCTGATTTAAAAAAAAAAAAAGATTGCCAGGCAGCAAGGGAAGAGAGGCAGAGGTCAGACGAGTTAGCACAGTGCTGCAGTGTGCACTAAGCAAACAGACTTGAACTGAGATGATGCCAGAAGTGGAGACATCTTTTGGTACTAAGTCTTCAGGATGGTTTTCCATCATGGGGTGACACTGTCACTAAGGAAGCAGGTGAACAGGAGCATGAAAGGATGAGCTCTCTAGTCTGGCAGTTTAGCAAGGCCACATCATCTCCTGACAGTGCGATGTGACATGGTCTATGCATCTCTGCAGGCCCAGGTTCTTTATCTGGCACTACAAGAAATCAGGTACTTTGGAATTTATCTCCATGCAGTCATTGTTCTGAATCACACAGAAAATAAATATGAGAAACGGGACAAAACTTTTTAAATGCGTCTTTTAATGCTGCAGTAGCCTCTAAACTTAATATGGAATCAAACTTTACCACATTCTACTTCAAGCCAATAAATGGAATTTTCTCAACACTTGAAGTCTTTAACAACTAAAGATCTCAACATCTAGAACTTGAAAATATACAAATTGTACAAGTATTCTTACTGTATACAGTGATTTGAATGAGAACGGTCCATATAGGCTCATTTATTGGAATACTTGGTCTGAGAAAGGTTAAGAAGTGTGGCTATGTTGGAGGAGGTGGTGGGCTTTGAGGTATCAAAAGCCCAGGCCATGCCTGACATCTGTCTTTTGGCTGTGTTTCAGGATGTAAGCTCTCAGCTACGCCATGCCTGCCTCCCAGCTGCCATGCTGCCCACTGTGATGGTCACGGTCTCTTGCTTCTAGGTGCTGCCTTGCTCATGGTGCTATCTCCAGCAGTAGAAAGAATAACTGAGACACTGGAACATGAACCGCCCTGTACTGCTTACCTGACCGACACTGACATGTTAGATGCCTACAATCAGGAAGTCTAAAACCAGCAAGAAAGTAAAAAGACTTACAGGCAAGAACTACTAAGAATAAAAATGCCTATAATGACAAAAGTAAAACTTTGATTCCCTTCGGGGGCACTTGTTTAAAAGGTAATCTTAGATAATGTGGAAATGCAAGAAAAGGAGTAGGTCTAGCCTTAAAGGAAAACTAGTATATAGTATTTATTGTCAAAAGTAACCAACTTCAATCTTTTTAGATTTAAATAATTTCACATAGTTTAGGCTTCTTTGTGTATGTACTTAGGCCTAAAGCGTAAGGCCTAGGGATCAGTGTCTACTACAAACAAAACCCACAGGAAGTATTTACATAATGTGCTTTGAAATCAAGGATTGAGTACAAGTTAAGGTTTACATTTTATCCAACTACTGGTTACTGACCCACCTGTGATACTGTGTCATACAATGGTCTTTCATAACTTTCACAAATAAAACCCAGATTTCAAGTCTACCTGCACCAGGGTTTATTTTTCTGCAGAGAAGGCTTTTGAGGTTCACTGCATTAAGTACAGCTGCCTGTACATAAGGCTCCTGAGAGACAGCAGCTCTCTGCATCTGAGAAGAACTGCAGCTTGTGTCTCCCTTTGGGTACCTCACACACAGCTATTCCTAGGAACCCTGAATGTCCTCACAGATGGGAGGGGACGAGAAGCAGAGCTACTGACCACAGAAAGGCTACCAGCAGGGCTCTCCTCTGCACTGCTTCAGATCACTTGGTCACCTTTAACCTTGGTAAAATTTCTAACACTACAAAACCTGGCTAACCTGAAACTATCATTCCACAAATCAAGCAAACAGCCCATTTAATAATCAATTCCCTAAATGACAATTTAAGTTTCCATCACCCTCTTCTCTACAGTCTGCCAACTTCACCCTCTGCTCCCTTTCTTATATTTATTGTAACACAGATCCTACAGTGCCTGTGCTTTCAAAAAGGCCCAGAGGCCTACGTAGCTTTTAATTCCACTCAAGACATTTCCAGTGCCGCTTCCTCCTTTCTTCAGTTGTCAATCTGACATCCACTAGCACCTCTGGGAGATGCTGCCTCAACGAATGAGGTAGAAGAGCCAGTCTCAGGCCTCCACATCCATGGACACAGGTGTGCACACGCGCATGCACACACACACACACACACACACACACACACAGAGAGAGAGAGAGAGAGAGAGAGAGAGAGAGAGAGAGAGAGAGAGAGAGAGAGAGAGAGTGAGTCCTAAAGAAAAGAATATACTCAGAAAGGGAGGCAAAGGGTGATTTATCCACTCTAATGTTCATTAGACAACCTACTTATTTGTGAAGGTTAAGAAAAAAAGATGACGTTAAAGATGGGACTGAGGTAGCAGTGTTTGTATCGTCTTCCATCTCACTCATCTGCATCATCGACCTTCTACAGCCCTGACTATAAGAATGTTTTATGTAGGCAGGCACTCTACAGTACACCCCTTTCTGCCAAAGTTCTGCCATGATCTCTCCACACAAACATAGGGGCTGAATACATAGAGTAGTTTCAAGGAGGAAAAAAAAAAAATCAATGCCTTCCTGGACCCCAGCTTCCCAGCAAGCACCTGCAAATGATTTAGACACAAATGCACAACACTTTAGATAATACAGTTATGAGGAAAATCAAACAGGCCAGAGGTATATGGAGAGTCCAGGACAGGCCAAGAGTTTAATTTTTAGGTGATTGTTTGTCCTCATGCACCTCTTTAAATTTTTAAATCTCTACATTTCTACTTTATCTAAGCATGTAAAATTAGAGGGAGAAATATGTTATAACAAGCTTCTATTATAGAGAACCTGTGAGAAATCTCAAAAACTGTAACTTTAATAATAATGGCACTCCTAGAGAGAATATCTCTCAGTTAAATCACATGGGATAAATTATTTGTTGATTAATTTGCTGAGTTTATAGGAAGAACAAATACCTTTCAATATATATACAATAAACAGTCCTCTATATTCCAACAGCAGCTGGGAAAGACTACATAGGTTTTCTTTTCTTTCCTTTCTTTAAAGCTTCGGCTGTAATGGTCAAACACCTCCCAGGTAAGACAACCTGCTTCCTAGTACCATGAGGGGCCTGAGAATTAGGAAAGCTGGGGCGCCACACCACGCACTCTGTTGCTATCACATCTTCTACCTACTTTGATCACAGTTGTTCTAAGATATAAAAATATTTCCGGAACCTCAAGTGCTCTCAGAAAATTGCTCAGCTGCTGATTCTCCCCAGGCTTTTCTTAAGCAAATATTTGTAAAAGCAGAAATATTAAAAATTCTACACCATCCGCCTTTAAAAATACCTCCATGGTGATGTGACAGGCTCCCTCCATTGGCAAGGATTTCGTCTCTAGCAGCTGCCTATAAATGAAAACAACACAAAACGTTACTGTACTTGGATTTCACTTCAGAGTGACTAACATTTCCTGACTTCTCCCCAGATGTACAAAAAGATACCAAGCAATTTTCTTGAACACTTCCACTTATTTCCACTATACAACCATAAGCACTCTTAAGGAGAACATGTCTTAGTTCAATCACATGGAGCAAATTATTTGTTAGTTCTACATACATTATCTAAGAGGAATAAAGAGGGAGGGAGGGAGGGAGGGAGGGAGGGAGGGAGGGAGGGAGGGAAGAAGGGAGGAAAGAAAAAAAATTTTCCAGGGGGCATGGTGGCACATGCCTTTAATCCCAGCACTCAGGAGGCAGAAGCAGGCAGATCACTGTGAGTTCAAGGCCAGTCTGGTCTACAAGACGGGTCTAGGATACCCAAAGCTACACAGAGAAACCCTGCCTTGGGGGAAAAAATTCCATTCTGTCCCCTTGTTTGACCTCCTAACAAGATAGGTCCTGACCATCCTTATGAGTGCACCTGGGTCAAAAGATAAACATATAACAAAACACAGACAGAATGTACAATGAAGGGTGATGGAACGTGGTGCCTCTGTGCATCCTTTCTTTCTTACTTAAGGCCTCTTTTAACTTTTCTTTTTTAATTGAAAGTTTTTAGGTTAGTGTACAAAGTGATGGGTTTCATTATGGCTCTTAACATATACAGTTTATCATATTTTCTATTCTTTTTTTTTTTTTAGAGACAGGGTTTCTCTGTGTAACCCTGGCTGTCCTGGAACTCACTGTAGACCAGACTGACCTCGAACTCTCAGAGGTCTACCCACCTCTGCCTCCTGAGTGCTGGGATTAAAGACAGGGGCTGCCACCACCTGGCTACATTTTCTATTCTTAATGATTTGTTAATACTTAGTAGCCACAAGGTGACTATCTCCGGTGCCTAGAACTTCTCAGATGTACTCGTGTCTATAAACCCAAAAGTGATGCTGGTGTAGAAGGCCACCCAGGTGGAACATATGGACCACACTGTACAGCAGAGAATGCTGTAGGACCCTCAGGACTTGGGAGCTGAGGCTTCACAAAGACGGGCAGCTCTGCTAGCCTCTACTCAAGAACTTATCATTTCTAATAAGCCACTTCAAATAAAACAGCTCCTTGAAATCAGGAATTAAGTGAGTAACAGAAATGGGGAAATAGTAGCAATTTCAAGCTTTTTTTATGGAGGAGAGAAAAAAACAATTTTTTTGTTTAGATCACAAGTGTGGGATGAAAAAAAGACTTGTGAGAGAGCAGATGATGTTTGTCGCCTTAGAAGTCGAACCAGCATGTAGGGGAGCTTGGTTATTAACAGCTGAAAAACATCCTTGAACAAATTCTGAGAGGAGGTATAAATGTGAACCAAAAACAAGAGGTGGGGCCTTTGGAGACTTGGGATAGTTTTGGATGTTCATAGCTCCACTTTGAGACACTCCTAGAGAGAACCACTCGAGGGAAGGCTTTGGAGCTCCAGGTTCCGGCTGAGGTTCTGGGTTCTGGTTGCTCCAGGTTCTAACAGAAGAAATCCTGTTGATTACACTAGGAGAATTGTTCCTTGGAACTAATATCCTTATGGTTTCATTATTGTATTTTTTAATCTCCTTTTCCTATTGTTTAGGTTAGTCGGGTTATAAGTGAGATACTCTCGGTTAATCAGCTCGTAATAAAATATATTTGTTAAGAAAATTGAGCCAGCCGGGCATGGTGGCGCACGCCTTTAATCCCAGCAGTCGGGAGGCAGAGGCAGGTGAATCGCTGTGAGTTCGAGGCCAGCCTAGTCTACAAAGCAAGCCTAGAACTGCCAAGGTAACACAGAGAAACCCTATCTTGAAAAAGGAAAAAAAGAAAAAAAAGAAAAAAAAAAAAGAAAGAAAAAGAAAGAAAATTGAGCCTACAGCTTTGTGTTATTTGAGAGGAAGCTGTGTAACACGGTTAACCTGGAACTCACTGTGCAAATCAGGCTGATCCTCAAGCTTGCTGCATTCCTTCTGCCTCTGTGTCCCCAGTGCTTGAAAATGCAGGTGCGCACCATCACGCCCAGCTAAGCAAGGGATCTTCACAGCCAGGCCAAGGAAATACAACATATTCAAACCTCTGGGCAGACAAGATTCCTCAGTGTGTAAAGGCACTTGCTGCCAAACCTGACCACCTAGCTTTATCCTTAGGGAAGGTATCATGGAGAGAAACAGCCAATTCCCCCCAGGTTATCCTGACATCCACTTGCATGGCACTGCATACACACACACACACACACACACACACACACACACACACACACACACACACACACACACACGAGAAAAATAATTCTAACTGCTGAGAATGGCAGATATCATTGGCAGGCACATAATCAACACTGGGACACCTGTGTGTCTAAGTGACCCACCTGCTATGGCTTCCTCCAGTTTAGTGGAGGATTCTATGCTGCTTCTAACAAAGAATAAAGCCATCACATGTGGGTCTATAAAAACCAGGTAAGGCCAGTTAAGAAATATAATTAAAACTGTTTCCAACTGAATTCCAAGGACCTATACAGAGTTGTATCATATAAAAATTCACAAGCCTGGAAATATATGACAACAATGTAGACCAAGAACATGAGGGCTGCTGATGTCAGAACAGGTACCACCTGGAGACGGACGGGCTGCCAAAGGGACACCAAAGACCCTGACAGTCATGAAGATTCCTGTTGTTATTTAATTGGCAATAATGCACTGAAAGTAACAACCAAAGAGACATAGGCTTCAGGAATGCACAACATTAATTTCAGCCTAACAATTTGGAAAGCCAATGGACTCAGCATACCTTCCATTTCAATGGGCTAGCATCCAGGTAAACCATGTGCAACTAAGGTGACTCAAACGAACATCCCTAAATCAGCACCCAATTTTATCTAAATAAAAGAACAGAACATAAAAGCTGTATGTGAGCTGGGTGTTGTGGCGCATGCTGTAATCCTAGCACTTGGGAGGCAGAGGCAGGTGGATCTCTGTTAGTTTGAGGCCAGCCCGGTCAACAAAGCAAGTCCAGGACAGCCACACAGAGAAACCCTGTCTCAAAAAGCAAACAAACAAACAAAAACCAGAAAAAGCTGTATATGAACTTACCTCAGTTTGTTCAAACACAGACAGTGGGTCACTAATTCCCCTGTAGTTAAAGGCAAAATAGAAGTAGATACATGCACCTGCATCGTAAGTCTGCGTCACCCTAAAAGACAAACAGACAAAACCCCCACGAGGGCTTTAAGATCAGTGAAAACAGATTCAACCTCTAGAAATGTCAAAGGTAAGATCTACCCAAGCCAGAACCTCATCCTCTACTCAACTTCCCCTCCCAGGCAAAGGGCCACAGGCTCCTCTGCAGCTGCTGCCAGGGCATGCGAGCTGAGTGCAGCGGGAACAGAGGGCTGTGCTTTCAGTTAAATGTGAAGTTAGTCAAGTCTGCAAGTACACGGCTCAGCTCAGCTATTCCACATTATATTACTAAAACTACAGGGAAATAAAACAAAAAAATTTATACAATTCAGTTTTTTATGAAGAAACACCATTCTCAGTGAACTCTACAAGTAAGAGAAGCTTATTTTAAGGAGTATATCTGAAAACATTTAACATAGCCAGGTAAGTATTGGCATAAACTACTTTAACGTGCACAGCCAAAATAACATGCAACAAAAGACTGATTTAAAAGGTTCTTATCTTGACAATATAAGTAACAATTTTTCCGTTACATTCAACTTATGTGCAATTGGCTCTTCATGTATGTAACAAAGACCAATATCTGAAGCAGAGAACTATTACTGCTCAAATCTATACATGTATGTTACCTCAGTACACAGCACCCAGAACCCATAAAGGCAGCATTAGGATGAGGACCATGCTCCCTCACTGGTCACTACTGTTTGGAGCAGAAACATGAACCACACAAGGACACGAAATACCAAGAACTTCAATTAATTCTCATTATTTAAAAAAAATCTACAGTGATGATAAAACACAAACAAGCTATCACTTCTCCCAAATACATAAATGTTCTGAGAACAGTATCATGTGCTGTTATGTGATTGGATTCTTGTGGATCAAGAAAATCTGGGCAGAAAAAGGTAAGTAACTGAAGTTGAGGGGGGAAAAAGAAAATAGTATAAATGTGCCACAAGAAACCCATAAGCTCTCTACAGCCAATGCATACATGACACTGTCTAACACAGTGACAAGAGTGAGGAATGCTCACAATCCTATGCTCAGTTTAACGACACTTAAAAGGGCACATAATGTGACAACACAGCAGTGTGATTTTACTTACTATCTGTGCTATACTAGAGACATCGGGTGAATATGAAGATAGATAAGTAACATCCAGAGCGTTGGGCAGCTTAAAAACCAGACCGGTAGGTCAATAAATAGTAGTAGATGCTGGCTTTTACATTTTAATAATAAACTATGTAACCATGTAAGAAAAAAAATGAGTGAGGGGGTGTATGAAAATGTGATGGCTACTGCTGTCAACCTGACAAAGTCTAGAGGCATCTAGGAGAGGTGCCTCTGGGCATGTCTGTGGGGATTACTGTGATTATGCTAACTGATACAGGAAAATCCATCTTCACTTAGAGGATCCTGGACTAAACTGGAAGTGAGCAGCAGCATGTATTTATCCTGTCTCCTGACTGTGGGCGTAACTAGACCAGCCGCTGAGGGCCCTGCTGCCTGGACTGGCTCTCCTGAAGGGCTGTATCTTGAACTGTGAGCTAAAATACGAGTCTACATTCTTAAATTGATTTTATTAGAGTATTTTATCACATCATCAGGAAAAGAAACTAAAACTACTCTACTACTTTGCAACTTTTTTGTAAGTCTAGATTATTACCCCTCTAAAGTTTTTTAAAAGCAAAGCAACGCAAATGTCTTTTCCAATTGACCTGAAATGAACAACACATTCATCTTACTCAAATGTTGAAACAAACGAACAAACAACACTTCAGTACGCTAAAGCTGAAGAGAAGCCCCAAAGAGACCGAATGGAATATGGTGATGAGTTAGTTACACTCATCCAAATGTCTTAAAGTTAACAGAAAGAAACAGAGTTCAGAAGTAGGAGAAACATTCAAAAACTGATTACAATCAGACTTAAATGCAGCCTCTTCACTGAGCTTACAATAATTAGCAAGGACTTGAAAAACAAATAAAATAATTAGATCAAATGTGGTGGCACGGCCTTAAAATACTGTCTGTGACTCCATGTGTATCAGACTCTTTAGTCATCTATGTATACATATCTAGCTTCCCAAACGCAACTCAGAAGCATGGAAAGGCAACCACGATCAAACCTCCAAACGCAAGCTTTGGCGAGAGCACCAAGGACTCGGCTGGCTGAGGGAGCAAACACTTTTTACTACAAACACAAACAGAATCTAATCTACAATTGTAATGGTCTCTTAGGCTAATTGTTAGGTGCCGTAGAACACATGAAATGGACTGTTTAATAACGCTATGTCAATTTGCCAGCTGCGCTTTTCTTCTAGTGTTAATTCACACTCCTAGAAAAGAGCCCTTGAACATTTACATTGAAAGTTCCAGATTTACAAGTTAAAGAAAATTGAGGAACTATTTTAATTACAAGGTGCTATGACCAGAAATAAGCAAGCTTTTTTTAAAAAATTGAAGAATGAAAAAAGTGTGTTTATAGCAATTAAGACTATACACCACTCATAAGAGAATCATTAACATCAATACAGAGAAAATGTAACCAAATTATAATAGACCCCTGCCACCGTGCTGGCTAGCTTTATGTCAGTGTAACAGCTCTAGTCATGTGAGGTCGGCCTGTGGTGTGTTCTCTTGGCTGGTGACTGGATTGGGAGGGGAAGTCCACTATGGGCTGGTGGTCTGGGCGCTGTGGGAAGCAGGCTGAGAAGCCAGCAGGCTGCACTCCTGCATCAGTGTCGACCCTGACTTCCCTCAGGACAAAGTGTGACCTGAGAAGTGTAAGCTGAAAGAAACTCTTTTTCTCTCCAAGCTTAATTTTTTTTTTTTTTTTAAATCACAGCAGTAGAATCACTAAGACAGTCACTTTTCAACAAATTCAGGGTGAGCTTTTTACACATTTTAGCTTTTGTATATAAAAACACTACTGAAGTCTATGGTAAATATGATGGACCTCATTTATCTAACCAAGCTTGGCCCAACTCAAAGTCCAAATAATGAAAAATTGTGATGAAAAACATAAAGCAGGAAGAGATGAACTTATTGTTAACAAGCAGAGCAGTGCCTGCACTCTTCAAATACATTCTGTCTTGTACCAGATCTTTAAAAGTTGCCTAAAATGTTGTCATGGTGACAAGATAGAAGACAAGCCCTGATTCCTGGGATGGAACAAAACCTCAAGTATACGTCCTGGGCTGAGAATAAATAAGATAAATCAGAGAAACAAGCATCATAAACAGAAATGCAGACAATCTTGAGCTTAATGATAGAGGTATGTAAAAAAAAATCTCATTGTAAGACAAAAATGCTGTACACTGGGTATATGTAGCTACCAAACACCATAGCTTAATAGACCCCAATCAGGCTTGGCACACCTGCAGTAGCCTGTTTTCTGCAGTGCTGAGCTGCCATATTTAATTACTGAGAGTGACAGGCACTGGCTGAGCTGGTGTGCCGTAGCACCATCTAGAAGTCAAAGCACTGTAAGCCAGAGACACACGCACAGGAAATACCTGATGCTGAAGCACACCTGCTCCTAAGGTCTACTGTCAGCCACGCTTTATAATAGACACAGCGCACTCTTCCAAGTTATATAATTTTATCCACTTTACTTTCTAATACTGAAGATGTGTTCCCCTCCAGAGCTACAGATGGACACGCACAACAACGTGAGGCAGTTACACAGTGTGCAATGGCACTGGGGTATCCTTCTTTATGGTTCTCTCCTCCTGGTCTGTTCTGATCGCCATTTATTCTCCATTTTAAATTACTTCAATAGAGTCAATTGAATACTTCTAAAGAGTCAAATGTTCAACTTTGTCTTGACATATAGAACCAGATGTTTACATATAAAATCAATACTGTAAATTAATGCAAAGGGGCCCTTCTCAGAAAAAAACTTCCTTTGGGCTGCTGCTATTTAATAAAAAAGATAAGATCAGCTAACCAATCACTATCCAACATGGAAGACACTGATTGCAGGTGGATTTTAAAACTTAAAATGATTTTTAAAAATTTCACACAAGCAACATTTCAATCACTCACTAGCCAGTGTGGCTTGTGGTTGCCAGACTAACAGCAAAACTACAGGATATTTCTATTATCAAAGAAACATCTATTAGAACGCAGTGAGTCAATTGACCACTAGTCTTTCACTCCTTTCATTCTGTATTCTATTCCCAAGGATGTAATTAACAGTGAAAAGGTTTACATGCCCTCCACCATGGAAACTCACAACGCACCTGCAAGGAGACAGAGGAACCCCAGCCCTCACTTTTTTTGTTTGTCTGTTTGTTTGTTTGTTTGTTTTTGTTTTTCGAGACAGGGTTTCTCTGTGTAGCCTTGGCTGTCCTGGACTTGCTTTGTAGACCAGTCTGGCCTCGAAGTCATAGCAATCCGCCTGCCTCTGGCTCCCGAGTGCTGGGACAAAAGGCGTGCGCCACCACGCCCGGCTGAGCTCCCCCTTCCTTTGCACCCCCTTCTTACCCTCTACACGCACACACAGAAGCACGGGTGCACTGTCTGCACAGTTCACAGCTCTGCTCCTCTACTGGAGTTGGAAGCTCCAGGAAGCATGAGGGGCCTCCTTTGTGCAGGGGACTGGGAAGGCAGGAAACTCGTTCATGAACCAGTGCCCCCTGCCTCAGCGGCTCAGGATCCCGGCACAGTTCTATGTCCAGGAAACAGGTCAGAGCGGCTTCTTCACTGGAAAACTGTACTTTGTTAACTGTTTAAAAACAATACTTTCAGGGCACTGGGCTGGCTCCATGGGTAAAACTGCCTCTTGCTGTGCAAACCTGACCAACTGAGTCCTATCCCCAGAGCCCAGAGTGAAAGGATAGAACCCACTGCATGAAGTCCTATGACTTCCACATGCTCACCATGGCAGGCACACGGCCACACTCACACACAGTACAGTTAAAAGGCAGTACTTTCCAGAATGAGTCTATATATAACCATGGAAACTCACCTGCATGTAGAAAGAGGGGCAAACTGAACTCCCCTTTCTTTGCATTCTCTTTTTATCCTCTCTTTTACATTTCTACACAGATCTATAACCCTAGAAAAGACAGTTGAATACAGCATTAAGTTTTTTATACCATTTTACATTTTTCCTTCATCAGTTCATATGTTTACATATTTGTTTAACTGACTGGCCTCTACAGTTAGAAGAAGAAGAAAAAGAGCAATAGCAGGTACCAAGGACATTTGTAATGCTGAAGAGACAGCACTATACTAATCCACTTTCCCTCTGACAAAGGACTGAAGGTCTGCATCCACCTCAGAATGCTTAGACTGAAGTCCTCCCTTCATACTGTGAGACGGTGTATTAGGAGGAAGGGCCTTGGGTCTTTGGAAGGTCATGAGGGTAAAATCCTAATAAATGGAATTGATGTGTCGTAGTAAAGAGGGACAGAGACATGTGAAGACTTGTTTTCAGCCACATGAGGACACACAGGAAGGTGGCCGTCCATAAACCAAAAGGGCCTTCACCAGCAACCCAGACACCCACTTGCTGTGTTTGGGTGCTATCACACTTCAAGGTGAAGGGCAGGGAAAGATCTGAATCTAAAACATGCGAGCCAGCCAGTTTATGGCAGACTCTATAGCTACCCATACTAAGACAGCACAAGGAATGATAGATGACGCCATCACTGACACCACTGCCATGAGCTGCCACCTGTCAAACCACTGCTCCAAAGGGCTTGGCGGTGACTAGCGGACAATTCTTTTCATTTTTAAGATTTAGTCTCCTTGTTAAAATGTATTTTCAAAAACTGAAGAAAAGCAGAAGTGTGGTGGTACATGTAATCCAAATACCAGAGGTTGAGGAAAACAGATCACAGGTTCTCTGTCTAAGCTGCGTGGCAGGTTCAAGGCCAGCCAGAATCATACAGACTATTTGGAGGGGGGAGTAAGTGCTTTTGGGGGAGAGCATGACAGTGACCCTACAACTGCGTCAGTCTCAAACATTCCTGGAATTTGAAGACCACTACACAAAAGCCAAAGTCGATTAAGACAATGGAGAAAAGACAAAAGCTTTCCAGATGGGAAAAGGAGGGACCAAGAGAGCAAGACGCTCTTTATTTAATGCCTAACTAGTGGGTTCGGAAGGGTCTGCTGTAGTCTGTGTACTTCCCTAGTGACTGAAAACAGTTCATACACTTTATAGAAAGGAAGGTGAAATGTAGCCATGTTCAAAGGCAAAAATATATAGTGATGATTGTCTCAAGAATTTATTGAAAGTTAATTCAAAAGTCCATGTTTATGAAAGTATTTCACAGCTTTTACCACTGAGTCCCTACAGTGTGTAAGCATACACAAGCATGAACGCGCATGTTTTCAGTAGAGAAACCCAGGCATAGACATTGTCTATAATGTGCTGTAGTACCAAAATTTTGCTTAAATTTAAAAAATAGAAATTATGTTTATTATTTTAAACTGGATTTCTTTCAGAAATCACTTAAACATGAGTGAAGATCCTGTTAAATCGACAAACACATCCAATCTAAATGCTACATCACAAAAGAAGGCTAAGAGGCGTTAAGACTTTGGGGTGGGGAGGAAGGCCTTGCAAAGAACATTTAAGCATAAGGCATCACCTAAGCTAAGCCAAACAACACAGCACTGTTTTGTGCTTAGAGAGAGTTTTCAAAATGTTAACCTCAATTTATTTGTTTGTTGGGTTCCAAGCAAACTGTCCGTAATCCAGAAGAGGTGGAATGGAGGGTCGAAACAATGGTATTCTGGTCAGAGCACTAGCTTAAACAAGCTTCCTTATTTCAATGTTTCTTATAAAAATTTTAAACCTTCCATATTCACACACAGGTAAACTACATATCTACATACGTGCATCAATTATAAAGTGTATCAGAGTAAGTCCTTTTTATTGGTTTTACCTGTCCCAAGGAGCAGAAGTCTCAAAAGATTCTCCTACTATATAGTATTCCAGACCCAAATCCTGTAAAGACACAAAAATCATAAAATTACAACTGATGCAGCAGTTAGTAAAACCACTCAACTTTCTGGAGGTTGTGGGCAGTGCATCATGCATGCCTGAGCTAACCTAAACTGTTCTCTGTCTCGTAAGAAGACTGGAAAGTTCCCAAGTGTGACATGACCTCTCTGAGGACAGGAGCCTGCCTGTGCTCTCCATAGTCTCCAGCAGCAAGTAAAGTATCTGACACAGAAAAGAAACTCGAATATTTCTCTAGTGAATGGAGTCTCTATCTCAGAAAAGCTTGTATATGTGTGGAAAAGATTAGACAAGTGATTTTTAGTGGTGAAAACAGTAAAATAACCAATATAAAAACTGAATATCAGGGTGAAAGTTACAAGTGGTATGACAGTGGGGGGGGGGGCACTTTTCTTACATCAACTTTTATTTACAAATTAATTTAGAAAATACAGGAGGTGTGGTGGTGCACACCTTCAATTCCAGCACCTGAGTTGCAAAGGTAGGCGGGTTGAGTTCAAGGCAAGCCTGGTCTACAGAGCAAGCTTCCAAACAGCCAGGACTACACAGAGAATCTCAGTCTCAACCAAACAAACAAACAAACAAACAAAAATAGAAAACCCAAAGCAAACCAAACCAAGAGGAAAAAGGGTGGGAGAGTGAAAACAGTCACTTGAAGCCACTAGGTGTTGGGAGGACATACCTCCATGTCTGCTGATCTCAAATGTGTTCAGTGGTACATACCCATTTGCCTGGGAACCACGGCCTGAGACAGGGGAGTGTGCATCAGAAAAGGGTTTAAAGCAAAAGGGGTCTGGAAGGCAGCTCAGCAGTAAAGGCAGTTATCACACACCTGAGTTTGATCCCCAGGACCCACAAGGTGGAAGATGAGAGCTGACTCCTGCAGACTGTCTCCAGACACACACTGTGACACATGGAGCTACACAGACATGTACATACTCCAGTGCCATGCCTGCCTACCTGCTGCCATGTTTCCTGCCATGATGGTCATAGACTCTAACCCTCTACAACTGTGAGCCCCATATTAAACATTTTATTCTATAAGATGCCTTCCTTGGGCTAGGTGTGGTGGCGCACACCTTTAATCCCAGCACTCAGGAGTCAGAGGCAGGTGCATCACTTTGAGTTCGAGGCCAGCCTGGTCTACAAAGTGAGTCCAAGACAGCCAAGGCTACACAGAGAGACCCTGTCTCAAAAAACAAAACAAAACAACAACAACAACAACAAAAAAGATGCTTTCCCTGGTCAAGTGTTTTATTGCATCAACAAGAAAGTAATTAAGACAGCCAATGACAGAAATACAACTTACACGTATGTATGCAATGACGTAAGTCAGCAAATATCCCCTCTGTCCATTATCTTCTCCAGCTGCCAGACCTCTGTAAATAAGAAACAAACTGTCAACACAGTTGAAGTGACTAAATAACAATAAAAAAGCCAAACTGGTAACAACATCTCGAAATAGCTACTCAACAAATTAACATGTTATACTCATTTTTATCTTAATTTTACTGATCATTAATATACCAGTTATCAAGAGAATATGCTTGAATAACAAATCTGAAAACAATTTTTAAAATATTATTGTTCAGTCACTTGATTTCAAACTTTTATCCTAAATGAACTCATGATCTGAACTATATCTCCCAATTGTAAAAGGACAGAGAAACTATTAGCAAGAAGAAACAAATACAGATCAACTTAGCCTTCACAAAACTAGCAGATGCTTTATTCTTACTTTACCCATATCAGCTGAGTACTCCTAACCTGAAAATCTGAAACCAAGATGCTACACAGTTCAAAACTTTGTGCTGCTAAAAAAACACCACAATGGAAGAGCACAAGATGGACTTTACTCAGTGCACTGCATAAAGAACTAACTCTAATTTATTTATATAAAGTGGAGCTAAAACAAATCAATGGTAGGCTTAGACGCACAGCCCATCCTCAAGACATCTCATTACATAATGGAGAGCTGAAGAAGTCCAAAACACAAGACACTTGTGGCCTAACCCTGAGCACCCTGAGCCATCATTAGATTTTTATTCTGATACTCACATGCAGTCTTATAAATATAAACGTGTGGTACTGACTAGGAATTCCCAAACAGAAAGTTCTCAAACATATATACAGCTCATGGCATTCATTGTTTAAACTGGAGATAAAACACATAGAAGTATTAAAGTTTATAATGTAACACGTAGATGAGTGCAGAACAGTACCTCAAATCTTAATACCATGAATGTGTTAATTAACCCTCAATCTGAAATAGTTTTATCTACAGAGACTGTGTTAGGTGATTTAGTTAGAATTAATGTATATGTCATATAATCTCATCCTAGTTTTCTGCTTTGCCAAAGTCCTTATCTTAAAAGACAATGAATGCGGAGCTGGAGAGCTGGCTCAGTGTTTAGGGACCAGGGTTCAGTTCCTAGCACCACCATGGTGGCTCGCAGCCATCTGTAATACCAGCTTCAGGTACTCGACAGCCATCTACAGCTTCAACTGCTGATGCTGTCTCATGCTCCATGAGCACCAGGGATGCGTATGTGGTATATATGCATACATGCAGGCAAAACATTCATACACACACAGATTTAATAAAATAAAAAAATTAACTTTTAAAAAGGTAGTCAATTAATAATACTGTCTTATACTACCTTCCTCAAAAAATAGTTTCTATTTATACTTTTTCTATTATCAGACAAAAGTTAAACTTTATTTCATTTTAGTTAATTAAAAGAACAGGCCTGGAGAGATGGCTCAGAGGTTAAGAACATTGTCTGTTCTTCCAAATGTCATGAGTTCAATTCCCAGCAACCACATGGTTCACAACCACCTATAACGAGATCTGGTGCCTTCTTCTGGTGGGCAGAGTGTTGCATAAATAAATAAATCTTTAAAAATAAGAACCACTTCTCTTGTAGCCTCAACTGACATTTTATAATTATTTTTTCCCCTAAATTTTGTTTGACTTAATTTTTTCTAAGTTTTTTTTACTTGATGGTCATAATGTAATAATAATATATAACAAACTATATACATGTACAATATATAATGCATAATATAGTAACAATAACAATACTTGTTCTATACAAATATTTTAAGACTGTTTCCAGCTAGTAACTTGGCCTTAAATAGAATTCCCTAGATTTTTAAATTCACAGTTACAGGTGGTTTTACACAAATGTGGAACATCCAGAAGAAACCTACTCTGAGAATCCAGTCAGAGTCAACTGAAGATGCAAAGAACTGACAGAGGCAGCTCAGTTTTAAAAATCACTTAAAACTGGGGCAAAGTGAAAGATATCATTTTACAAACACAGTGTTAACAAACCAGCAAGATACAGCTCAGGTCAGCTCACTCAATGCAAACAGTTAATTCTGGGATGGATGTGAGGCTGATGCAAAGAGCCAAATCAACTTCTGGAATCATAAATTGGCTGTGGCTAGGACTCAGAAGGATGCAAATGGCTCCTGGCTTAAGTAGACACAAAGCAAAGCCAGGCTCTGGGGGTAAAGGAAAAGCAACAGTAGAGAGCTAGGAACGAAAACAGAGCCCACAAGCTGCTAGAGGAGAGAAGGAGACGCCCAGGAGAGGCTGCAAGACGCCTGCGCTGGGACCTCACAGGCAGAGTGTGCGAAGGGTGTGTGGGGCAAACAAGCCTGTCTGCTTCACTAGGTAAGATGAAGTTGTCTTCTCCTGTCCAAGCCACCTCCTTTCAACCTTTGTTTTTTGTTTTCGTTTTAATCAGAAGGAGTTAGAGAATTAGCTCAGCAGGTTAAGAAATCTCACTGCCCTTGGAGAGGACCACAGTGTGGGTGCCAGCACTGTGACTTAGAACTATCTGTAACTCTAGCTCCAGACAAATTGGCAAATGGCTTTGGTTGACATCAAGTGCACAAAGACACTGGAGACACACAAATATGCATAACTAAACATTTTAAAATAATAAAGTAAAAAGCTAAAGCAAGGAAGAACAACATAAAAAGAATAGAGAATTCTCCTGAAAGAACATAAAGGACACTTGGGCTAACTTTTCATAATCGTAAGTTTTCTGGCAAATTTAGCTTTTAGACTCTCTCTCTCCAAATTAAGACACAATATGTAAGCAATTACAAAACTTAGAAATGAAATGCTTCTGAAGTGTCAATTTTATAACTACTCTAAAAAAAATGATAGTTAGATTCAAATTGCTTTACTTCTAAGTAGACTATCCATCATCTACCTCTTGTTATTCTTACAAATTTCAAACACCAATTCCCAGGGTTCTCAAACATATGTAAAGAAGGAGTAGGTAGCTTAATGGAAAAGAAAGCCAGATTCATTCTGTGTAAAAGGGCCATCTGGCCAAGCTAATCACTCCCATGCTCAATTGTATCAAACAACATAAGAACACTGTGAAACTAATGATAAGGTTTTGCCTTAAGTTCTATGGGAAATGTCAAAGCACCAGTCTTGACTACTGAAAGGTGATATTTATTCAGCTCTTAAAAGTAGTGAAAGTATTTTACTAGCAAACATACATAAACAATCAAAGGGTGGTTATTTAGCATTTGGCTACTATGTCCATTGGGTCATGGGTGTTGAGGCATGTTCAATAATGCTGGCGTGGGGGTAAAAGGAGGGCGAGAATGAATACAATAACACATAAAAACATTCTACATGGTGGGAATATGCCATAAAAATGGTCAACTTTAGCTAATGTAGTAGTAAGAACAGAGGACAAAAAAAGAAATGAAATAAATAAAGGCTAGATTAACAATGTCTTAATTAAAAACAAATGTGAGAGCTCAACTAACAGATAAAAAGGTTAGCAGAAACTAATGTGGTGGAGCACAAAGAGAAGTGGCTGAGGACTCAGAGTTGGCCCAGCATTCAAGCAAGAAAATACTACTAAGTGTTCAGTAATTGGGACAAAAATTTATGTTTACTGAATACAGAGAAGCCAGAAACCAGAAGACAATGAATTTCTAAGGGTTTAAAAAAAACAAAACAAAACAAAATAGCCCAAGTCATCTTCCTAATCAGGATCTGGATTGTTCAAACACAGATTGGAATGTTCAATGAGGGAAACCAGACAAAAGTGCTGGGACAGGAAGCAAATCCAAGAGCAAATCCAGCAAACAGAAAGGAGTCACGGCTTCAGCCTGTCCTTGCTGTTTTAAATTGATCTCATTTACTAAAATCTATTTTTAATAAATAAATTTCAAACAATTTATTTATAGTAAGCAAAATTACTACAATTATCCAACATTCTCTCAAGAAGGTTGAACCCATAGCTCAAAGATGATTTACTTTTACTTTTAAGTTGTAAATGAAGGCTCTTGTGAGAAAGCAAAACTGGCATTAGTAACATTTATGACAGTTGGTAGACCAAATAAACTGATACAATGACTCTGATAAAAACCTAAAGGTTGTAATACAACTTCTCAAGTAAAATAGTAATTAGAAAGAATAGAGAAGGAAAGAAGAAAAGAAAAAAGAAAAAGAAAAAAGAAAACCCACTGTGTCATTAACTCACTTAAAAAGCTTTTTCAATCAAATATACACATGCAGACTGTGCTAAGCCTTACAAAACCAAGTGTGCGGAAGAACAGCCACTGTTCATCATTAGCCCTCAGCACTACAATGGTGGACGTGGCCCATTACTAGCTAACATTTACCTCTCGCCTCAGTTTGAACTGCAGTGAAAAGCATGATTTGCACAGCTGCAGGTGTGCTGCTAGGGAACAGGAGAGGAGCCAAGCAGAACTGAGCAAAATGTAACCGCAAATCCAGCAACTCACACGTTATGGTTAAAAGTTTTTCACTGCCCTCTAAAGAACTTCTGAAATTTTAGAAATTCCAATTAAATACTTAAATATATTAGGATCATCTCCCAGTTTGTTTGTTTTGGCTAAGATCAAGTGGAAGTACATAATTAAAAAAGTAAAGCTTCAGTTTCTAATATTTCAAAACTAGAGCAATTACAGAAAAAAATTAGCTTAAATCTCTTTTGTGATAGTATGCTATTTTTAAAGGGAGAAAAAAAAAGTCTTTTTATCAAATTTTATTTGTATCCATAAAACTTAGAAACTAGAAAATACAGGAACATAATATTTATTTCTAGAGAAGAAAATATGTGCAACCCAAAAGCTAAAAAGAGACAGAGAAACTTGAAATCCATTTAGACATTCAGTGTATCTTGTAACTTTAGAAGTTCAAAAACGAACAACAGCCATGGAAGACTAGAGCAAAGAGGGGTGAACTTCATCTTCTATTAAGAAAATTACAGCTCTGCTTGTAATTTCAGAATAGAGCAAAAATAAAAGAGGGGCGTATTATCAGTACTCCAAGTAAAAACTGAGTCTAAAGCTAGACTTGTTTTCACTCTAAGAAGACAGTATCTTAATACTAATTTCAAACAATCATAGAAATAAAGAGCTAAGTTAACATGCACACAAGTTGGACACTGTAAAGCACTTCTCTCCAACTTAAGTTAGTTTCTTAAGACAAAAAGAAAGGAAAGAAGATAAATGTTCATAAAGTTCAGAGCTAGCTTAATGTTAGGTGCCCTCAGCCCTGGACAAATGGGAAAGACGAGGACAGAGAGACTGTTGGCTTCTGCGGCTGAGGAGGGAGGGAAACACAGGCCTGCCAGACAGCGTGTCCACTGAAGCTCTTACCCATCTGCCTTATAATCCATCAAGCAGACAGAACTCGCCCATCATTATTCAGTTGCTTATAGATGCAGAGTGTTTTCTGCTTCTTTATAACCAACATAAAACAGTAAGTGACAAGGGGTGGAGTATAGATAATTTATCAAATACCACAGACTAAACATAATTTCCTTTTAAAAACACACTAGCAGCATGCTTTATACATGAACTAGTAACCTGACAATTTTGTCTCATTCTTACGTAACAAATAACACCTCACAAAATTGTCATTCATGCACAAATCTAGGAAAAGCATAATATTTAACATTGTATAACACACATTACATATGTAAAATTAGGTAAAAGTACACACAATACACACATTTTGTATATATGTATGAAATTAAGTCAAAGCAACAGATCATTCTTCCTACAAATTTTGGAATAAAAACAGTATTTTAAGCTTACTGTCATAAATTGCAATGAACTTATTAGCCAACCCAAATCAGAACTGCTGACACACGCAGTCTGCATGAAGTGGCTACACAGGTAGCACGTTTCCTCTTGGTTATGAACTCAATGCCTTACCCAAATTTTGCAGCGATGTCATATACTTGTTTTTCATGCTGAAGAACCTTCTCACGGTCCCCCTCAAACAGTAACGTAGCTACACTTAGTTGATTTGGATCAAATCCTTTAAACTACAAAATATAAAATAAAATTTTATTATGACAGGGAAGCCTTAGCCTATAAGATAGTAAACTGAAATACGTTTTGCTCTTTTCCTTCTGATTTAGCCTCAATCACAGCAGCCTGTTAAACAGTGAAGTTTACACATCCACTAACAAGAACCCCGGATGCAGAGACTGACTCCGCTGGGAGAACAGCTCATTGGCGAGCGTTTGCTGGGCCTACGTGAAGTCCCCGGTCTGACGCCCGGCACGCCAAGAACAAACACAAGAAACTGAGGTGTACGGAATACGCCATATTTCAACGTACACCACACTGTAGCACCCCCTGACATAGTAACACACGTATACTGCACTGTAGCACCTCCTGACATAGTAATACACGTACACCGCACTGTAGCACCTCCTGACATAGTAACACACGTACACCGCACTGTAGCACCTCCTGACATAGTATACACATACACCGCACTGTAGCACCTCCTGACATAGTAACACACGTACACCGCACTGTAGCACCTCCTGACATAGTAATACACGTACACCGCACTGTAGCACCTCCTGACATAGTAATACACGTACACCGCACTGTAGCACCTCCTGACATAGTAATACACAGGTCACCTGGCAGAGTTTTAGCTGTAAGCAGCTGGTTGGAGCTAACATCTCGACAAACCACGACACATCATATAATTGTAACAAGAAATGTCTTGCGCATGCAAAGAGCCAAGACTACCTTAAAAAGAAATATATAAAGCAGCGTGGCCAGTTACTGAAAGCCGACTGCATCTTGTCATCCTAAGTGGACTTCTATCACAACCTGCCACCTTACAAATCTTAGGGCAAAGGACCCACAGTCAGAAATGAACCGAGAGGCCCTTGCCTCTGGAGCCATGTCTGGGTGTAAGGTAAGGACAGGACCAGGGCTTGGCCTTGACCTTGGGAAGCAGGGATCAGCTGGAACTACGGAGGTAAGGAAGCTGGCAGGGAAGTCCAGGAATCCAAAGAGAGGAAGGGACCAGCTGTAGGGAGAGTCCTTAGCGTGAGGACAGACCTGGAGCCCCCACAGGGAGACTGTGACTGTGCGACAAGGGGTACAAGGACCACCACCCTGGGCAACCTGGCTCTGGAGAACGCTGAGGCATGCATGAGCCAGCAGTGACGAGGACTGTGCGTGCCCAGGGCACGCTCCCTTTACGTGTCTTTCTGGGATGTTCAGTTTGGTTAATCTGGTAACTGAAATATTCATAACTCCAAATATGAAAAGAATTCAAATGTTCAGCACCTGATGAATGGCCACTGAGCCATAATCTACCCATGAATTTACTCATCCATATAATGGCAGTCCTTCACACATATAGCCCCAGCCCTGGGCAGGCTGCGGCAGAGGCATTGCCAGAACTTTAAGGCTATCCTGGAGTACAAAGTGAAACTCTGTCTTAAAAAAAGAAAAAAAAAAAAAAAAAAAAAACATAAGGGGGCTGGAGAGATGGCTCAGTGGTTAAGAGCACTGACTGCTCTTCCAAAGGTCCTGAGTTCAATTCCCAGCAACCACATGGTGGCTCACAACCATCTATAATGAGATCTGGTGCCCTCTTCTGCTGTACGTGCAGACAAAGTATTGTGTACATAATAAATAAATAAATCTTTAAAAGAAAAACACAAACATAAATTGAAAAGAAAAAGAAATATATAAATTCACTATGAAAAAAAGATAATACAGATGCTCCTAGACGCATAAATTATTTCAAATTTGCAAACACTTGTCCAAATTAATACACTAGAATGTTCCAATTATAATAAAAATCCTAGTGGTCATTTGAAATGCACAAATCTCTAGAAAAACAAACATGTAACAGAGGAAGTTCCAAATACTAAGAGAAAAAACAAGATCATATATTTTTAACTTTTCAAAACCAAAGCAGAAACTAATACAAAGCACTAGGAACTGTGATAAAGTGGCGTCTTCTCAGATAGTACTGTGTAATGAGCTGCCTGTGGCACCAGGGTAAAGCAGCAGGCATAGTCAACAGTCACGGTGCTGGCACAAGGGTTAGCAACAGGGGAGGAGGCGAAGGCCAGTCCAGATCCTCATCTAACAGCAAAAGATCGAAATAAAACAACAACAACAAAGACACACCATAAGAAAAATATTTTAACTGCTAACTAAAACAGGGAAGGGATATGATATAGTTTAACTGTAGATCACTTGATACTCAGTTTCATTCCCCCTACAAAAGTAAACAACAACAAGAAAAACCCGGACAAAACAAGAAAATAATGGAGGCTGGGGGAGTCAATGTCTCTAAACATACCAGAAAAGAAAGGGTTTCCCAGCTTCAGAGTGATTAAACAGTCATAAGAAAATACATAAATTTGAATCCATGGCACCAAAAAGAAAAATCCTAATAAAAAGAAAGGCACTTGATTGGAAAACGTTATTTACAAAATCCATGCAAAGGGCATCTGATAATTCTATTACTCAAAGGAGTGTGCACCAAAGAACAGTGAGAAAAAATAACTCTCCCTAGAACAATGCCACAATTCACACAAAATTATACCCAGAAAAGACAGGCAGAGTTTGGGTCAATCTCTCTGGAATTTCAAGAAACATTACCTAATTAAGCAAAATAATGACAAAACCTCATGGCTACAACAACAAAATGGCACATCATTGCCACGGTGGTACACACTGACACACACTGTTGTCACGGTGATAACACACTAGTACAGCCTCACTTCAGAGTTCTCAGGAATCAAAGGTTAAATGAGTCGATGAACCTACCCTCAATTCACTTCTGAGTACAAATGAAAAGAAAAAAAAAATTCAAATTCTAAAAATGTAGCCAGTGTGCAACTGCTCAATGTAGGACTGTTCAGATTTTAGAGCCAGAGAGTGAGGCTTTTGGAACTGAGTGCACAGTTCAGTTGCTAACACAGCTGCCCACCTGCTCCAGCACACAGCACAGCACAGCACGGGACGGAGCCGACGGGAGGTGGCGGGGGTTGGGGGAGAGAAGGCAAGAAGAAAGCTCATGTCCTGCACATGTGCAATTTTAGATTTTGTTTTTAGTCTTACCTTTGTAATATAAAACTTTTTTAATCCATCCAAAAATGATGTAAAAATAGAGGAGACCTGAGGTTTAAGAGCATGACCTAGGAAGAGAAAAGTTTACAGTTTAAATTAATAGCAAATTAGGTATTTTTGAAATCAAAAGATGGCTTTAATTTAGTATCCTAAAGAAAGCAAGTTTTTACAGTTGTAACTTACATGGATGTTTGTATTAAAATCTTTTACCCCTGCATTCTTTCAAAGGCGATAGTGTTTTGCTTATAAAAGCTATTCTCTGTTTTTAAGTCAAATTACCACATGTAACTAATACTATACATAATTTCAGTTATTGCTCAATGTATGGTTTACATGCAATAAAACCACCTCGTTACTTTTTATTTTAAGAACACCCAGAGGTGGCTGGTTTTGCTATTCTTTTTAATTATACAGAAACCACACAGAACTATAACCAAATATGGAGTCCATGTAAAGTTTAAGGCTGTTTCTTAATTAATTCTTAACTCATCCAGAATTCTTAACATAAAACTAGCAATTGCTTCCTTAATCACACTCAGGAAGTTAAAATTGGCAAAATAACACAAATGGTGTCTCAGAGCCTGTTAAATTAACATCGCTGCCTGCAGATTAAGCTTAATTGAGTGAGAACCTTCTACTGTTTTCTCATCGGTTTTCAAAGAGGAGCAACTTCTCAGCACTAGGGATGCTACAGTCAATCCCCACATCTGGCCTCGTGCTGTAAGCCCAGGTCAGAAAAATATGACAGCCTGTTAATGCAAAATTCTCACAAAACTCTTCAAGTACTCAGCAAACCTAAAATTATCTTCAGGTAAAGTTTCTTCTAGTCTTCCGTGGTTGGGGATTCTGAAGTATAAAATCTTCCTTTAAATGAAATAAATGCAAACAGCAAACTAGCTGTTTCTAAAACAATCACTGCCAGTCTTTTGTTCCAACCCATCTATTTTTAAGTGAGAATTTAAATACATATTCACTACATTTTTGCTAGCTGTAGTGACGAAACTAGGTTACATAAAAGACTAAGGAAAATAGGTCTTACACAGAGACTAAGAAAGACTCATGCTTCATCTGAGACAGTGAGAAGGTGAGAAAGACAAGCAAGGTAGCAAACAAAGAAAATGAACTGTGGGGCAGATAGAAACCAACAATAGGCCCTGGATCAAAAGGTGATTTGTTTAGAAACATTTTTTTCTCTCCTATAAGATGTCACAGATGTTTCTCCAGTATAGCTAGGCTTTAAAAGATAATTTTAGCACCTATAAGTGCACTTCTTTTACCAAATAGAAATCACCCTCCATAAATAATTGAAATTAAACACAGAAACCTGTTGCACTATGCCTGGGGGCTCAGGGCAGTAATCCCAGATATTCAAGAATATGAAGCAGAATTGAAAGTTCAAGGCCTACCTGAGCTGACTGAGTTCAAGGCCAGGCTGGACAACTTACTGAGATCCTGCCTCAAAAAGTAAAAAGAAGGCTGAGATACCACTCAGTGTAGAATGTTTCCCTAGCATGCCTGAAGTCTAGCTTTTATCCTCAATACCACTAAAGTAGTGAGGGTGCCTGGAGTTCTTGCAAAAAACTTAAATTATGCTTTATACAAAAGTGTTCAAAAACACTTACCTTTCTACAATGCATGAGAACTCCAAATGTGTGTGTAATTCTTAAGGGCACATGATCACCTTAATTCACTGACTCTGATGGGCATCATTCCCATTAAACAGTGGACGTCAACCCCATTCCTCCATAATACTAGATTAAATCAATTATTGTAAAAGTAATACTGCTTTTAGATGGGCTGAGCATTAGTAATAACGTGAAGACATCACTATATTTTTCAATCAAGCTATTGTTTCCTATCAAACTATTATACAACAAATATATTTTGGTTAGTGTGCTTTATCTTTATAGTAAGTTAATTTCAATTTTCTTAGTCAGAAAGTATGATTAGCATCAATTAGCATATAACATCAATTTTATGGTGCTATAATGTTAATTCATTTAAAGGGATTAGCTAGCAATGTATTTCTGAAGTGATCTGACACAGTTAAAGTACAGAGCTTTGAAATCAGACAAACTGAGTTTGATCACGGCTCTTCCACTCACCTGGAAGAGCAACTAAAAGGCAGTACGTGAGAAATTGTGATATTAACAATGTGCTCAGCATTGTACTATAGCTATCTAGGATTTGTTCACTCTCTTTTGCCAACTCAATGATTAATTAAACCTAAATGTATAAGATGTAGTGAGCGCAAGAGATACAGAGACATAAAAATATTCCTCAAATTTGAGAAGCCTTACCCTGCATAGGGCAAATATGCAGATCATGTCAATATACTGAAAACAAATAATTTCAGTATATTGTATTCAGGATTGGACCAGGAGAAATAAAATTATTTTTAAAATATAATTAATAATAAGCCTTATACCTCACTAACCAGTATGACATAAACACTCATCAATCTGCCACATGGCTGGTGCAAGGTCCTGGATAATACCTGTTGTGCTAAGAATTACTCTTTTAATCGCCTAATCATGAAGCCATGATGGAGTATATATAGAAAGAATCTTCAATGGGTACCAAGCAATCAAAGGAAGTATAACCTAAAGGGGAAAGGATGGATGGTCCAGAGGGGAGGGATATGTGCATTTTAAAATTGCCACTCCTTACTCACCAAACTGAAACTGCTGGTTGTCCATGAGGCGGATAGATGCAGGAGCACATCTCTGTTTAAGGAGAAAGTGGAGAATCAATTTAATACACTAAATAACCACACAAGCAGGACCTTATGTAAGGTTTCAAGGATTAGCTCCTAAATATACATAAAAAGAAAAGAATCTCAATGTTTTATATAATTTCATGAAGACAAACATCAGTGGATTATATAAATATTTAGAGAAATCTATATATAAAAGCTAGACCTTAAAATGGACTATTTGAAACAAAGGAGAACTTTTTAAGACTAAATATTTTAGTCTTAAGAATTGTCGGCACCCAAATGGCACTGTGGCACACGCCTTTAATCCCAGCACTCAGGAGACAGAGGCAGGTAGGTCTCTGAGTTCGAGGCCAGCCTGATATACAGAATGAGTTCCAAGACAGCCAGGGCTACACCAAGAAACCCTCGGGAGGGGGGGAGGGTTGCACAATTTGTAATGCTGTATGTAGTAGGTTCTTGTGTAGGTTTCTCCCCCCCCCCCCTATCTC
Source organism: Acomys minous (assembly GCF_964271855.1). Taxonomy (NCBI): domain Eukaryota; kingdom Metazoa; phylum Chordata; class Mammalia; order Rodentia; family Muridae; genus Acomys; species Acomys minous. Next base: position 110,662,472 of record NC_140491.1, on the reverse strand, counting down.
TTCCTCCTCCTATTTCTTCCATGCACCTGCTAGGTAAAAGCTCTAACACTCAGACATATCCCCAGCTCCTTGCACACTTTTAAAATGAGGAAGACACTAGTGGAAATTGATATATGCCAAAGAACTTCTAAAAATAAGAATATCTTCTGCAATATCTTCAAAGACAACGCTAGGAACCATTCCTTCCGTAAATCCTTCTGCACAATTATTTTAAAAAGAGAAACCCACAAACACCCAGTCAGAGTTCTGTGCTCTTTCAGAGTTACTTATAATACAAACAGCAATCAAACTTTGAAGGTTAAGAATATATATTTAAGCTGGGCAGTGGTGACATACGCCTTCAGTCCTAGTGATGGAAAGGCAGAGGTGGGCAGAACTCTATGGGTATGAGGCCAGCCTGATCTACAGAGAGAGTTCCAGGTTAGCCATGGCTCTGTTATGCAGAGAAATCCTGTCTAAAACAAAACAAAACAAACGTGTACGTGTGTGTATATGTGTGTGTGTGTGTGTATACAGACAGACAGACACACAGACAGACTAAAAGGCTGCTCCAATGTTGTATTTGCCTAGGAACAAGATAAGAGTTGCAAGAAAGAAGGGGAAACAACAACAAAAAACACAAAGTGAGGATAACAAGTGCAAGTTGAGTACTTCACCTGTATACCTAAAATCTAAAATGCTCTGAAATCCAACCTTCTTCAGCACCATCTTACTAATAGCACGCTTTGGATTTGGGAGCATTTGGGCATACAGACTGCAGATGTCCAACTAGGAATGTATGGAAATGTGTGAACTGAACATAAGCACTAATCCCAGGACGGCAGACAAGACACTCAGCTTGTACTCTATTAACTCTGTAATGACAGAAACCAGAAAAGGGGCTGAAGTCCAAACCGGGTTACTGTTTCCTACGGAAGATTCTACAGCTAAAGTTCTACCAGGAGCTGTTTTAGAGCAGGTGCTCTGGGACAGACTCTTCTAAGTAGCCCAGACTGCCTCCTACTCCTGCCGGCACCTCCTGCTGCTCCAGTCTTCAAATCTGTTATAAACTCTCTAGACATGTGTTGCCACGATGTCACTTAAGTTACAAAACTCCCTAAAAGCTTAAAATGCACATCAGAACATTTTGCTATTACTTGCTTTTACTGGAACATGTATTTAATTCTTATAAATACTCATCTAAGTACTAAAGATGAAATAATTCAATTGAGTTCCCAGAGCCACTGGCAGGTCTGAAGGGACAATACCAAGCGATCTTCTAGCTGTACTGACAGCCCAGCCCCTCCCAGGACACAGGGGCTGCGCGTCCCAATGCTGCCCTGCATTTAGTTCACACATCAACAGCCCTGTCACAGGAGCAGAGCCTGCACTGACCACTTTTCTGATAGACACAGAATGGATGGAGTTAGCATACTTGTCCAAAGTCAGACGGATATGAAACAGCAAAGAACGCACCAAGATGTCCTGACTGCTGATGAGCAGCTTCAAGTGCCACCCTTACACACATGAACACACCACACACACACACACACACACACACACACACACACACACACTAAATACACAGTGCTTAGTTTCATACTCAAATCACGGATTACATCAAAACCATCACACTGGCCATTTTAAGGTCTTACTAACAGTATAATTTTGGTATAAATTATTATAGTTTGGTCAGAAATTCCCAAAAGCACCACCAGTTTCCAAAATACTAAAGGAAGGTCAATGTTCTTCACATTTACAAATCCAGAGGCCTTTAATACGATGAGTCCAATACCTATAGGCATACATGATATATTATCTATGGACATACATGTTTATATGTTCTGGCATAAGCACACCATAAAATATTAAAGAATTCAGAGATTTTTTGGGGGGGGAGAAGGGTTAAATTCCTCACAAGAACTATAAATTCTACTTGCTTCCAGCAGCCAGATTCCACTTGACTGCCTCAAGGTAGGTTGCTATTCATGAAAGCAACAGCAACATGGGGGGGGGGGGGTTGCGCACGCACTGAGGAAACGGGAGATAACAAGACCGCTCTTAGTAGCGTTTGTGTCTGGGAGCAGAGCTGGACTGCCCTGGGGGAGCACACCCAGAAAGCACAAATAGATTCCGGCTTCACATAAGAACCTGTATTTGGGTTTATCCCCTTTAAGCTGGAATGGTTCTCTACTCATTCTCTCCAGGCCTTACTTTGTTTCTGAGGCAGGCTTTCACACTGTGCCTGACCAGCCTGGAGCTCACAGTGTACACCAGGCTGGCCTTGAACTTACAGAGATCCACCTGTCTCTGCCTAACAACTGCTGGGATTGAAAGTGTGCCTAAAGGCTGCCACAGAGAATGGTAGGGCAAAGCTCTAAGATGCAAAGAGGTTGGACTGTGCTACCCATCAAAACTACTGGCACTGAAGTCCATGCCTGCAGGCCTCTCGAACCTGCCAGTGTGGCTGGCAGAGAAGAAAACGTGCATGTTGATAAAGGAAAACGCTGGACAGGAGGTAAGAGCTACAGTAAACCATAAAATAGTCCAAGGTGTCCTGGAGGCTATGGAATGGAGTGCCATTCTGTCTCTAGTGATTTAATTATTAGAATGCACAATTTTCTTTAATATGAAAATTAAAGTATTTTTTAAAAGCTGCCATTGTTCCTTAACTATGGTCACTGTGTTGTGATTAGCGTGCTCGTAATGTTTCAGGAGATGACTGCTCAAGCACTTAGGAGTCCAGGGTTATATTGTCTACAACATCACTCCCAATAGTCCACAGTCGTACATATAAGGGACAAAGAGAAAACACTGACGCTACGAACTGAATATGCAGGTGATCACTACATTATTTAATCCCAATGTTTTATGTATAAATTTTTCAAAATTTAAAAAAAAACTTGAAAATAAGCAAGAAAGTTTCAGAGTACTTGCTAAATCATGCAGCTCCCAATATTCATCTAAACTGAATGTGATTTTACCTTGGTAGCTGAGTTACATGAGCAGATACTACTCCAAAACAAAGTTTTTAACACTGAATTTTATAAAGAAATTGACAAAATTCAAGTTAAGTGATGAAAAGTTTCATTTTCCCCCAAAGTCAACAAAAAAAATTTCCAGTTGCTATCTTAAGAAAATTCACAGTAGCCAGGTGTACATGCAGGCAGAGCATTGTACACATAATAAATAAATAAATCATTAAATTCACATAAGCAAAGAATTCAATTAAAAAATAGCATCTAGATTAATTTGCTGGCTTTTGGCAACTGATAATTTGTAAGTTACTACACATCATCCTATATATACTTTATAAATTTACTTCAAATTTGAAATAATTAAAAGTTACTATAGCAACTAATCAAAGAGAAGTTCCTATAATCGAAGCATCAATATCATATCTCTGGTCTAAAAGTGTGTACAGCTCAGATTAGGTTGTTTCTATTGCTTTAAAAACTAACTGGGGAGGGTAAGATAAAACACAGACTCTTTGAAGGACAGTGAATACAAACTCTATGAACCAGGGTTCAAAGTCACGCCATACTATCCTATAAGCAAGACTAGTAACACTGCAGCCTAGACAGGGAGGGAGGCGCCCTGACACTACAGTGACCCCTGCTGGTAGGTGTCAGAAGTAACCTATGAGGGATGTTTCAACAAAACAATGGTGGGTTATTACGAAATCCAGGAAATTTTAACCATCTGCAAAAAGACAATGCTTACTCCAACTAAAGTTAAGAAAATAATTAAGTGCACTTACTGGATTTTCTCATGCATCTGACCTGAATCATCTACCTATGTGTTAGAGTCAGTAAATAGCATAAAAGCTGTTTAAAAAAAAAAAAAACATTGCCAGCACCTATTACTTGACATCATTAGTAATTTTTTGTTTATAAAGAAGTCTTGCATATTGTAAGCATACTGAACTCAAAATACGAGTACAGATTTGACTAAGCCGAATTTCTAACAATTTCCTTCCTTGAAGTATATTACAACCAGGAATTTACTTGAACCTTAACCTGAAAAGTCAAATTTAGTATTACTCTCTGTGTTAACTTAAAAAGTAGCTAATAGCTCAATCCAACTATTTTATACATTTAAAAAGGCAATTCTGTAAGGAATACCCCAAAAGACTTCTGGGAAATGTTTAAACTAAGCCATGGCTCTTACCAAAGAAAACAATAATGCACACCTGCGATGAGACACATGAGTGGGGGTGCATCTGACTTGACTAGCTTTTCTAAGAGTCTAGGGTTAATACAGTCTTGCTACTACTTTAACTTCTTAAAGTTAAAAGACTGCAACACTGAATGGTCCTGTATCTCTGCTGCCACAGCTAGTGAGCTGTCTTTCAACTGAAATGGTTTCTTCAAAGGGTAAGCCAAATTTCCTGCCCAAATTCCTGAACCTATCAGAAATAGTCTACGTGTTTCATCAGAAACAACTGCTTCAATATTAAATGCTATGGGCAATGCTGTGCAAAATTAACTCAGTGAAGTTAGGATAGGTTGTGCCCTTAGCAGTTACCAAAAGCCTGAGAGCGTGTCTATTTAATCTACACACGACCTACTTCATTATGTGGTTTAACATTTAGAGCAAGTGCTCCTACACAAAAGCCAATGATAAAGTCATGAAAAGTTCAAAGGGGGGTTAAAGACAGGTGCTGACACAAACTTTAAATATAGACAGGTTCTCCCTCCAACTGTGTCAGAGTTGGTACTCACTGGTCATACTGAAATTGACATGCTTGTAACTAGGAGTCTATACTGTAAACAGGAAATATCTTCTTAAAGAAAAATAATTGGCTTTTTTAAAGCACAAAATATATATTATTGGGTAAATATTCCCCTCTGTCTTAAAAGCCACATGTTTGTATAAGTATCCTAATCATAATTTTACTTTTATTTTCAGTTTAATAAAGATACAGTAAGTGACTCAGTGGCTCTGGCAGAGAGTGCGCCATACAGTGACCTCATTTCACTAGATCACAACTGTAAAAAAGCCAGTTAAACAAATCACTGACCAGAGTTATTCTCTTTAGAGAGAAAAAGTATGACAACATACCAAAATCCTAACTTATAATGACAACTGCAGTTTATAAGTAGCAAGTATACCCAAGAGTTAATGCTGGATATACAGAAGGTTTTTTATAAAGTACATGTTAAAACTAATTATTTTCAGTTTATCTGAACTTCTGTAGAATATGCAGAACTCACAAACTATGTCTTCTCTATTCTGATCTAAACTTAAGGAAATGCCTATTCACTTAAAATTACTTAAAATGTTGAAAACAAAAGTGAGAGAAAGCAGAGAGGTGCACCCTCTGTAATTAATAAAGGAGAGGCCAGCTGCAACTTACCACTCCAAATACCTACTTCTAAAGAATGAAAAGTGTGGTTTCTAAGGAACTGACTAATCACTCTAGTCAGTTTTCCTCTAGTGGCAAGAAATGCCCTCTTTCAACCTGAAGACAGAATCCTTAATTCTACTGAAAACAACCAAAAAGGAGAGTCTATGCTACTGAGCTTATTTCAAACCTTGCAAACCCATCAACTGTAACTGCTGATCCTGGACTAACAAGGGGACAGGAAAACGTTCGGGTACATCCTCACCTCATAATCTGCCAAGGGAATCTATTTTCTAAGAAAGTCTTACAGAGTCACTTACCCATCTACCGAGCCACGGTGGAGACTGCACTGTTCTGCCACTGAGGAGACAGGGGTATATCAGCCATCCACTAGCCCTTCCTCTCCAGCCCCTCAGAAGGCAGTCAAAGAGGACAATCCCTCACATGGACAAGATCACGTGAGACCTGAGCCCCATTGCCAGCTGAGGATGTGACCTTCTCTCCCTCAGGAAGAACAGTAGCATCCACTGTGCTACTGTGACACATGCTCCTTCCCAAGGCTGCTCATCTGCCATACAGTTCGCAATTCTGAAAGCAGCTTGTGTGATAATATTGCAAAATAAAAGTTTGAAATGACATGAAGAATTATAAGTAGTCAACACATTATTCCACTAAGAACCTGGTACAACCATGCAGCATGCACTACCTATTTGAGTGGATCTCAATTTCCCATGCTATCAACAGAAATACCAAATCTCTATCTCACAAACAGTGACAAAATATGATTTTCTGAGTCTTTCTACCTGAAAATACTGTTACAAAAAGGAGAACAGAGTACAGAGGCCACTGTTGGCATAAGGTTTTTAATCCGGTAAACCAGTAATGTCAGTATCTCTTAAGCCATTAAAAAACAGTTTGTGTTCATACACAAGCAATGTCTATACATTTGCAATATAAGGCATGAAATATGGGGGCCCCCAAAGAATGTTATACCAAATGGCATTCTTATCCATTTGAGGACAATGCTTGACAATAAACTATTATCCACCTAGATTTTTAAATCAGTTTCAAATAAGGGAAGCTTTCTAGTCCACACAATTTATCTGCTTTTTATTACTAAGTACACAAAACTACTCAAAACTGCAGTCCAGAAAGTTCTTCTGGCTGATGTGGTCTGTAACCACATGGGGCACTATCAAGCATTATTGCCTCCATGCCAAAGACACACCAGGCACAGTGAGCTGCACTTGAGGCATCAGCCCAGTACTAGGAGTCTTAAAACTGAGTAAAGGAACAAGTCTGTTGCTTTGTGCAAGGAAGGAGGAGGAGTCTAAGCCTGCTCTTCAACAGCACAAGCAGCTCTGCTGGGCCATCTTCTAATAGTAGTACCTCTGACAGGGTTTCTCGGTGTTTAGCTTTGGCTGTCCAGGAACTGCCTCTAGACCAGAGCCTCCCTCTAGCCTACTCTGAGTACTAACTAGAAAGCTGACCTATGCAGATACTATCAAAAAGGGCTAGTGTAGGGGATGTCCTAGCTTTTAATCCCTGACTCAGATGGCCAAGACAGGTGCACCTCTGTGAGTCTGAGGCCAGCCTGAACTACATAGCAACTTCCAGGCTTGACAAAGCTTCACAGTTAAATTTCGTATTCAAAACAAAAGACAAGGCTAGGCATAGTGGCACACACCTGTCACCCCAGCACTCAGGAAGCAGAAGCAGGCAGATCTCTATGAGTTCAAGACCAGCCTGATCTACAAAGTGAGTCCGGGCCAACCAAGGATACACAGAGAAACCCCATCTGGGGGAATAAAAAAAAGGATGAGAAAAAGAAAAAGAAAGATTCTACTTGCATATACCTGATAGAGAGTATTAAAGAACTTGTGTTCAGAGAAAGAGAGAACAAATGAGTGAAATGCATTGCCTTAGCCTCCTTCTGAGAAAGCTTGACAAGAAGAGTGACCCATACTGCAGCTCAAACAACGAATAAAATAGTCACACTAAAATAAAGAATAAAGTAAAAAGATTACTTGGCATGATATAGTCTTTTTTTTTTTTAAGGAAAATAGAAAAATCATAATATATCTCTTTAAAAAGAAGGAAGGCAAAAGGCAAGAATTATTTTGTTTGTTTTTCAAGATTACAAAGAAATATACTACATTAACTATTTTACTAAAACAATAGCTAAAATAATGTTATAAACCAAGTAGTACCTAACAGCACACTCAGTGTGTTAAAACATTTATCTATACTTTAAACTTCTAAATTTGGGGGTTACTGATGCTCAGTCATAACCTCTAATTCCTCCTTTTTCTTTCTTTCATTTTTTGTTGGTTGGTTAGTTGCGTGTGTGTGTGTGTGTGTGTGTGTGTGTGTTTTAAGAGGTGAGTGGGTTTCTTTGCTAAGATAAGGCCTATCTAAATAAATAGCCATGCCTGTCCTGGAATTCACTGTGTAGACCAGGCCATGAGCTCACAGAGATCTGCGTGCTTCTGCCTTCTGAGTTCTGGAATTAAAAATGTATACCTCCACACTGGGATACTTCTAATTTCAATAAATGTTTTATTTAAGAAAAGTAAGCTGGGCGTACTAGCGCACGCCTTTAATCCCAGCACTCGGGAGGCAGAGGCAGGTGGATCCCTGTGAGTTCGAGGCCAGCCTGGTCTACAAAGTGAGTCTAGGACAACCAAGGCTACACAGAGGAAACCCTGTCTCAGAAAAGAAAGAAAGAAAAGTTAAATATCACTTCACTTCATCACAAAATGTATTATTCCAAAATAACTTACAAAATATAGCATTCAACACAAAGCATAATCATTTAAAGCCAAGAATCTAAGCACATATCTTATGTTGGCCCCAAATCAAGCAGGCCTCTTCAAACAAGATACAGGTGTGAGAGCAGCGTAACTACTGAACGAATAAGTGGACTTAGGGAGTAACTGTCCATGTAAAACGTGGTTTTAAAAATTATAAATATAATACAACTAAACATAAAGAGTACTTGAAGCATCACAATTACAGCAGAATTTTAAAATATAACTGCATATACATATCTTCTACTTTGTTTTTACCTGCTTTGCAATTTCTCTTAGACAGGCTACTCCTTGTTCAAAATTAGGGAAAGCTACTGAGCCATACTTTTGGTATTCAGGGATTGGTCTGATTTTTATTGTAGCTTCTGTTATTACACCAAGAGTTCCTGAAAAAGAAGGGGAATGATCCGTTACATCACACAGCAATTTTCTAAACCATATTTAAATCTATTTAATCAACTGATTCTATTGATTAATTCTATTATCCATGTTAAATCTATTTAATCTCTTCTTTATGGGAAATAATCAAGTCTTCTAAAATGAACTAAGCAAATTTTATGATTTCAAAAATGATTTTAGATAAGTTTTTTTACATATAAGTATTTTTAAACATTCTAAGCGTTCTCTTAAAAGTTACTGGTTTTAAAGCACTGTAACATAAGAAAAGAATGGAGAATCAAGTTGTTACATCTCACATACACTGACAAAGGAATACTCTGATGTGTCTATCTTTACCATGGAAAGATTTACTGGGGCAAAAAGAAGCCAACTTTATAACTTTAAGATGACTGAAGGATTCTGAAGAACTAGGCCTTGCCTTGCTCCTCAGGTTTAATACATAGAAAGACAAAGGCACTACTGAGAAGCTCTTGTAAGAAAGAAAAGTTATCCAAAGACAAAATAATTATCTTAAGTATGAACCATGAGAAAACTACCAATGACACATTTCTTACTGCCTAGGTCTTAGAGGAATTAAAATAAAAGAAAAATAGTGAGTTAAATATAATCATCTATAGCAAATATTTAAAGAAATATGACTAAAAGGGAATACATTCACACAATCAATGCTTTCAAATCTGTCGTTTCAGTACAAGTAGTGAAATTAATAACAGCAACAGCAAATTTTCAATGTCATTTTTAAAGTGTACAGAAGGATGTGGAAAGTTAGTTACAACACTGGAAATGAAAGTCTCAGTCATGTTTGGCATCCCTATAATGATTTACCAAGATGTAGCACAGTGTTACAGACTAGTCTGAGTTGATGGATTATAAATCAGATTCATTAGATTGTTATATATTCATTACCTATATACGTTGTTTCTGATTTATTTGAAAAATATGAGTCTCTTATAATTTGCATGGTCACAAAATCTCTGTAAGTTGGCCCAATAACATTTTAAATTAAAACAAATATGAAATTTAAATATAACTAAAGTGACTAAATTTTTTTTTGTTTCTTTATCTTTGGGGTTAGAGAGGCACAAGGAGCAGTATGAGGCTGGGGGTACCAATGATCAAGATACATTGTATAAATGTTTGAAATTATCAAAGAAAAAATAAAAGGTATTTTAAAAGAAAGAAGATACAAAAGCTGGTAGTTTTTAGTGTATTTACATGTAAGCATAATCATTATTATAAACTAAATTTAAACCATTTTAATCTCCCCACAATAGCCACACTTCATTTTCTGATCCACACCCTGGCTAGCTATTCACAAATATATCCTGTCTCTATTCATATGTATATTCTGGATATCTTATATAAAAGGAATCTTATAGTAAATGGTCTTATGGATTTTTTCCCAGTTCCTATGGTTTCAAGGTTCACTTGAAGCAACACTTATCAATATCAAAGAACTACTATCAACAAGCTACTGAAAACTCTGGAGCTGCACCATGTAATACTGCAACGAAAAGTTCATTTAAAGAAGCTGCCCAACAGCACAGAAGAGCTGAGCCTGGTGGCAGAAGGGTGGGTGAGCCGGCCCCACCCCTCATGTGCCATGGGGTGGCATGGACAAGGGAAAGATGCTCTCTCCTCTTCCCCTTGCCCTTCACCCCTCACTGCCTGCAGCAGGCAGGTGAGCTGTCCCCAAGGACATGAGAACAGGAGAACTGGCCTGGCCCTCACTGGTTGCAGCACTTGAGAAAGTAAGCTGTGCACCTTGCCTGGGTGGCACAGTAGAGCTGGCTGGTGGCGAAGGCCCAGGTGAGCAGGCCCTAAGGGCATCAGAGCAGGAAAGCTGAGCCTGCCTCTTGCTGGCTGCAGCGTTCACCAAGCTAGCTATTAGGTGAGCTAGCCGGGGCAGTGCTGGAGAACTCACCCTGGTAGTGTGGGCACAAGACAGCTGGCAGGCTGACCACCTCAGCTACCACGCAGGCCCAGATCCAGGGCTCTGCGTTGGGCCACTCCATCTATGAGCTGCTGGAGTAGGTGAGGGGCTGGTCCTGCAGATTCAAAGCTGCAGGACCTCCATGACATGGGACAACAATAGGATATCCGAGAGAAAGCCTAGTGAGAACCCAGTATTGATAGCAGAAGCCAGCAGCCTGAACCAGACCAATGACTCCTTGCAATGAACTCTTGCAAGTAAAGACGTGTGCACAAAAGGGCAAACTGTGGGACACTATAGATTCCATGACAAGATTTTTTTCTCTTTGTTTATTCTACTTTATTTTGTTTTCCTTTGGGGAGGAGGTTGCAAGGGCAGAGAGCAGATACCATAGGACTGGGGTGCATGATGTGAAGCTCACAAAGTATCAATAAAAAATTTAAAAAATAAAAAACAAGCTACCCAACAACATGTGACCTGGCAGAAAACAGAGTATCAAATTTGAAAATCTATCAAATTTGAAGACAGACTGACAAAGATTGTGACATATTGTGCTATAAAAAGAATAATAAAGAGAAAAACAAAGACAAAACTAACAAAGTCTCAAAAAACATGAAAAACCACTAATTACACTATTAGATAGATAATGAAAGTCCCATGAGGGTAGGGACAGCACCGGGTAGAATAGGCATTCTAACAGTACCCTATACATCAAACAAGATCAAGAAATTCCAAGCGTGATCAACACAAACATCCATAGATAGATGACAAAATGTTCAAGGTCAAAGACAAGAAAAAAGTCTTGAAAACATAAAATGATCAGCAAGGGAAATCTTATAAAATATACAGCTGGCTTGAAGCCAGAAAATAGTGGAATAGCATATCCAAAAAACACAAGGGAAAAAAAACCTTTCAATCACAAGTCATGTATCTATCTCATATTGAAAATATGAAAACAAACACTTTCTCAGACAAACAAAAGCTGACACTTTGTTGTTAAAAGACCAGGCTTTGAATAAATTCTAAAAGTTCTTCAAGTTGAAAGATGACCTCAAACATCAGAAATTCAAGTTAGCACCAATAAACAAAACAAAAAGAAATCATAACAGAGAATATCAGTTAAAGAAGTTATATAATACAAGGGAGAAAAAGAAAAAAACTTCAAAGCTATATACTGACGTTCCTTTTATATTAAATGCACAGATTATGAAAATCAGTATAAGCAGAAAATATAAATTAATAGTTGGGTAGACTGCAGTTATGATCACAAAGACCTACCCAATTATGAAAAACAATGTAGCTGTTTACTTCTTTCTTAATACATCAGTGGTTCTCAACCTTCCTAATGCTGCAATGCTGTATAACAGAGATGCTCATGTTGTGGTGACCCCCAACCATATAATTATTCTGTTGCTACTTCCTAACTGTAATTTTGCTATTGTTATAAATCGTAAATGTCTGCATTTTCTGATTATCTTAGGTGGCACTTGTGAAAGGGTTGCTCACTCCCAAAGGGACTGTGACCCACAGGCTGAGAACTGTTAGTTGTCTTGGGGGCTGGAGAGATGGCCCAGAGGTTAAGAGCAATGGCTGTTCTTCTAGAGGTTCTGAGTTCAATTCCCAGCAACCACATGGTAGCTTACAACCATCTGGAATGAGGTCTGGTGCCCTCTTCTGGTGTGCAGTTGTACACGCAGATACAACATTGTACACATAATAAATAAATAAATAAAATTTTTAAAAAGAAAAGAAAGTCTTGTCTTTTAGTTGCTTAGTACATTCTTACTTAATGTCATTGCCACAGTTGGATCTACTGAACCCACCCATTTTTTTGCTTGCCTTTGTATTTAACAAGTACTTTTTTCTCTATGATTTTCATTTCCTTCGTTTCCCCCACTTCCCAGAATACCTATTTCAGTTGTAATTTTCTTTGAGTGGTTGTTCTATGGCTTGAAATCTATACATTATCAACTTGATACTAGGATGTCATGAAACACAGAAGTAGTAGCATTCCTATATAGCTCTACCCTTTAAACTTTATGCTATATTGTTATACATATTATCTATATCACTACTATAAACCTAACTAGAAGAAAGGAGAGCAAATATGTGCCTAGAGCTTTTGTTATGTATCCTTTCTGGTTCCCGTGTCTGCCTCTAGGACTCGAGTTACCAAATGCAGTTACATCCATCCGCACGGACCATTCTTTCCACTCCGTTGGTGCTGCTGAAGGTTCAAGCACAGACTATATTACAATGACATTGTTTTTAAATGGTGTATAACAATGTTTCTCAATCTGTGAGTCATGACCCCTTTGGAAGTCTAAAAGCCTTTTCACCGGGATTGCATACCAGACGTCCTACATATCATGTATTTACATTACAGTTTATGAAATGACAAAATTACAATTAGGAAGTAGCAACAAGATAATTTTATGGTTGGGGGTCACCACAACATGAGGAACTGTATTAAAGCGTTGCAGCATTAATTAGAAAGGTTGAGAACCACTGATGTATTAAGAAAGAAGTAAACATCTACATTGTTTTTTATAATTAGGTAGGCCTTTGTGATCACTACTGCACTCTACCCAATTATTAATCTGTATTCTCTACCTATTCTGATATTCTGATTTTCATAGTCTGTGCATTTAATATAAAAGGAATGTCATAGTATACAGCTTTATAGGGTTTTTTTTTTCCCTTTTTCTCCTTTGTATTATAGAACTTGTGTACTTGGAGGTCTTAATACCTCACTTTCAATGTGTCTGAGAAATGAGCACAGAGAAAACTGACTAATACTTTAAGTGAATTTGGCCTTATAGACTAGAAAGTACTGTTCAACAGTAGCAGAACGTAAGTTCATTTCAGGTACACACAGAGTATTCTCCAGGACAGACTATAAACAAGGTGACATAAAACACTTGAACAGATTCCCAAAGACTACAATAATATAAAATGTGCTCATATTACGACATGATATAAAATACCTCCCTACAGGCTCATGTGTCTGAAACCCTCCTCTCTACCTACAGACGTGCTCTACAGGAGGCCATGGCACCTCTGGGAGGTGAGCCTTCACTGGAAGACACCTGTCCCTGGGGAGCTGAAGTGCAAGGTGCAGAATGACCGTACTTCTTCATCTGTGGCAGTGTTGGAAGAGCCTCATGTTTCTGGCACCAGGACTGCAGGCACTCCCAACACCATACCCTCCTCTCTGAAGCCAACACAATCATTCCTCCCTCAAATCGCTTTGCACCTGATATTTAGTCAAGCTGCTAGAAAAGTAATTGAGACAGCAAACTGGTATGAGGAATGGGGTTTTTGCTATAACAAACTCAACTATGAAGCTTAAGGCTTTGGACCTGGTTTGTGAGAAGACTGTGGAAGAGTCTGAAGGGGTTGTTTAGAGACGTCCTGGACGCCATATACAAAACTGACTGGGTGATTCTAGGAGGAGTTTGGAAGACCAGATGCTGACAAAAGATGCAGACAGTAAAGGCTGGGCTCTCGAGATCTCAAAGGGGAGTAAGTATTTATGTCCCCGAGCCTCTCTGAAGTATTTATGTCCCCCAAGCCTCTCTGAAGATACACTTCCCATCGATGTCTTCTTCCTGGACTCAGCTCCAAATTCAACAACCAAAATAAATATGATATGAGGTTAGGTCTAACTTCTTTCTTTTATATGGAATGTAAGGACCCAGAATAGTATCTGTCTCTCTTCTCCCGCCTCCCTCTCTTTCTCCCTCCCACACTCCCCCCCACACACACACCAGGAAAGAGAATTCACATATCTTAATTTTAAGATATATATAAATGTTATCTGTGCTGACTTCATTATAGAAATTAACATACATAATTTAATTTATTTGGGGTTGTTGGTCACAGAGAGCCGTAAGGCCTCCAAAATAATACAAGTTCTTTACAGTCCTTTCAGTTGCTCACTAGATCTAGAAGATAAGACTCTATTCCTGAAGATACCACATACCTCTGTTGCAAGCTACAGAGCAAGCAAGCCATGCAAGTGCTGTGAGGAAAAGCATCAGCAGTCTAATCTAGCTGTGAACCCTATGAACTACAAAAACAACGTGTCCCACGTGAGCAACAGTTGGTGTGACTGTTATAAAGTAAGCAACTGAGCTCTGAGCAGCTCTGAGGCCACTCCTTATGAGGGAATCCATTCTACTTAATACTAAAAACCAAGTATTTTCCTCAACACATAAAGCCCAACAAGGTAACTTGATCATTAAGAGAAACAGTGTCCGAAAACAAATAAATAAAGAGCAGTAGAGCCGGAGGGATGGCTCAGGGGTTAAGAGCACTGGTTGATCTTCCAGAGGACCTGGGTTCGATTCCCAGCACCCACATGGTGGCTCACAGTCCCAGGTCCCCCTACACCTTCTTCTGGCTCCATAAGCATTGCATATACATGGTGCATAGAAATACATGCAAAGACCCATACACATAAAATGAAAGTAAAGGGGGAAAAAGGATGTGTCACATGATTCTGAATCTGTCCTCTCCTTTTTCTCCCCATACAAGGCCTATAACTTCAATATTAGAAAATAAATAAATAAATAAATAAATAAATGAATAAATAAATAAAACAAAAATCACTGCAACCTCCAAATTACCTCTAAGCAAAGATAAAGAGTTCCCTTCAACGCCCCGACTGCTAGAGGCTTGTCTGTATGAAAATGAGTGAAGAGATATTTAGGCAACCTATCATACAAAAGAGCTGACACCTGTGATCCCAGTACTTGGAAAACTGAGTCAAGAGGATTATAAATTTACGTCAGAGCCAAATACTGAGTGCCAGGCCAGCCTAGGCTAAAGAGTAAGACCCTGGAAAACAAAAGCAAAAACAAAAAGAAAACCCACACACCATAAACCCACAAAAAAACAAACACCAAACCAGATTTAAAAAAAAAAAAAAAAAAAACAGGGAGAACAGAAGAAAATGTAGAGCAATTTGGGATTAAAGAAAATACATACAAAACAATGTCCAAAAGAACTTCATACAACAATAATGTCAAACTATCTACATAGAACCATAATTTTATATATGTCCTATAGGCTCATTAGCTACTTTAGAAATACTTTCTTATTTAAGTTTATCGTATTTCTCTGAATTTAAGGGATGTTTCTTTACCATTCTAAAATCTGGAAAACAAACCCAAGTTGACTTTACTCATACCATTCACCATGGTGTTTACTCAACAGCTTGCAAAACAGGAAGAATTACACTCGGAAGAACAGCACTCTAGTCTATCCAACAGTAAGCAAGCAAGCAATGGATATTACTTGCATAATAAAAATTTAAATGATAAGCATAAATTTAAAAGTTTAAATAGAATTTGAAGCAGTTTAAAACATCCAACACTTAGTACCAAAACACATAATTACAAGAAAACAAGAGAAAGAGAATGCTTTGTCAGTCCTTCCTCCTGATAACTGTGACAGGATTAAATTATAATTCACAAAGCTAAAATATTTAAGCCCTAACCACTGTTTCTTAAGATTCACTAAAAATGTTGGGGGGGGGGGGGGGAGAAGACCGCAGTCTTTAGAAAAATAAAAGGGTGAAGTGTAGAAGGAAGTTTAGTAAGATAGTCTCATTATAAAAGCTTTATAAAGTATGGATTTAAAAATAGTGTCATAAACCAGGCAGTGGTGGTGCACGACTTTAATCCCAGCACTTAGGAGACAGAGGCAGGCAGATCGCTGTGAGTTCAAGGCCAGCCTGATCTACACTGTGAATCCAAGACAGCCAAGGCTACACAGAGAAACCCTGTCTCGAAAAAATAAAAACAAAAAAAGTATCATAAAATCTCAATATTTTTTAAAAATAGAAAGCATACCTTTCTTTCAAAGATACCCCCGTATCACAGACTTTCAAAAGAGGGATTAATTAGCTTCATATTTTCCTAACAACTTTACAATTACACCAACCTTCAGATCCCATGATGAAGTGATGGATATCAGGGCCCGTTGACATACGAGGTCCTTGGGAGCTTTTCTCTATTACACCTCTAGGTGTTACCATTTTCATATGAACCACCTGTTAAATATAACACACAACACAATTTCCAGGCATCTTTTAAATCTGTGTCCATACTTGCATACGCATTCATTTACCTTTTTAATAGAACACTATTAACTAAACTGTGAGTTAAGTGATAACGTGATGCCCTTTAGGATTCTCACATCTTTTAGTGATCTGTACACTAAAGATAAATATAATAATTTTCAACATTTTTCAAACAGTTAGATTTTAGTATCATGACTTACTATATATTTTTTTGATAATTTATTTATTTTTATTTTATGTTCATTGGTGTTTTGCCTTCACATATGTCTGTGTGAGGGTGTCAGATCTTGGAGTTACAGACAGTTGTGAGCTGCCATGTGGGTGTTAGGAATTGAACTCGGGTTCTTTGGAAGAGCAGTCAGTGCTCGTAACCACTGAGCCATCTCTCCAGCCCGACTTACTATATTTTTAAATCTACCCTTTTTTTAAAGAATTACTAACACTTAAGAACCTTTTGTCTTTAATCCCAGCACTCAGGAGGCAGAGGCAGGCAGATCGCTGTGAGTTCGAGGCCAGGCTGGTCTACAAAGTGAGTCCAGAACAGCCAAGGCTACACAGAGAAACCTTGTCTCAAAAAAACAAAAAAACAAAAAAGAACTTTTTGTGAGCTTTACTGTAGCCACCAAGACTAAAATACCAGCCTAATAAGCATTTTCATAAAAGCTATGCAAATTACCAGTTTCAAAGAACACATTTTACAAAAAATTTTAAAATAAAATGTTACATAATAACTTATATAGTAAGTATGTTAATTATAAGTAGATCTTTTCCCCTTAAGAAAGAAAAAGAGTAAACTAAATTATGCACTTCAGTGGTCTCTATCAAGTACTTGCCTGAATTACAGTGGTGGTGCACACCTTTAGTCCCAGCACTTGGGAGGCAGAGGCAGGTGGATCTCTGTGAGTTCGAGGCCAGTCTGGTTTATAAAGTGAGTCCAGATCAGCCATGGCTATTACACAGAGAAACGCTGTCTCAAAACAAAACTAAAAAAAAGCTCTTAATAATCTACAACCCAAAATTAGTTTTCTCAAAAACTGGATTTAGGTTTTTGGACTGTTTTTTGTTTGTTTTGGGGTTTTTTTTTGTTGTTGTTGTTGCTGTTGTTGTTTTATTATTATGAATACAGTGCTCTGCCTGAATGTATACCTGCAGGCCGGAAGAGGGCATCAGATCACATTATAGATGGCTGCAACCCACCCTGTGGTTGCTGGGAACTGATGGATCTCAGGATCTCTAGAGGAGCAGTCAGTGCCTTTAGCCTCTGAGCCATCTCTCCAGCCCCTGGATTTAAATTTCTTCCTTTCTTTCTTTCTTTCTTTCTTTCTTTCTTTCTTTTATTGGGGGGGGTTGGGGGGTTTTGGGGGAGATTGTTTGGTTTTTTTTGTTTTATTTTGTTTTTTCGGGACAGGGTTTCTCTGTGTAGCCTTGGCTGTCCTAGACTCACTTTGTAGACCAGGCTGGCCTCAAACTCACAAAGATCTGCCTGCCTCTGCCTCCTAAGGATTTAATTTTAATATAAAAAGAAAACTGTAGTTTTTAACATTTCTTAAACAGAATAACAAGCATTTTAAAGAATTCATGTAAAATGCTGGATGCTGACTGGTAAAACTTAATGTCTCTCATGAAATTTATCTGACATTCTTATCAACCTAAGTATTAATAAAAACCCTGAGACGTTAGGCTTGAAAAACCAAAACAAGAACAACTGTGCATTATTACTTCAATGTAACAGCCTCATAGGTCCTTCTAAAGTACTATCAAGCAGCCAGCACGGTGTTGCCTGCCTGTAACCCCAGCGGCTAAGATGGAAATAGGAAAATTTCAAGTTCTAGGTCAGCCTGGCCTAAGGAGCAAAATAAGTAAGATATTATCAAAATATTAAACATTTTTAAAAACCGTAACATTTATGAAGCACCTATTATACATCAGACTGCTAGAACTTTCATCCTAGTCCTTCAACCATATAATAATTCTAATTAATTATTGTATTTTACAGAAAAGAAATCCTGTCTCAAAAAAACAAAAACAAACAACAACAACAACAAAAACACTGAAGCTAGGAAAGGTAAGCCAGTTTGCCAAGGTCACATAAGTTATCTAAAAAAAAACAACAACAACAACAAAAAAAAAACACCTAAAAAGGAGCCCAGAGTTACAACACGTTCATGCTCCCAGAAGATTGGCACACGTTAAATCTAACAGCTTACACAACAATCAACAGAACCATTTCAATGAGGTTCTTCATCTGTACAGAAAAAAAAAGAATTCCTTCAAAAAAGTAAATGTAAAATCTCCTACAGAAAGAATAGCAAAGATAGAAAAAAAAAAAAAAAGACTACACTCTTGATAGACTTGTAAAATAATTATTTGGATATTTTAAAAGTTAGATACTATGAAACATCTACAAACCTTAAATATTAGTTGCATATAAAAAGACATCCTTTAAAAAAAAAAAAGGACATCCTTAAATATGACCATAGTTATATTTTTAACTGCTTATACTATTCACAATATGCATTATTATAATCAAAAGGAATATATTTTGAAGACCTTTACCATCCAATCCTTATTTTTAAAGGCTTTAAATACTTTATCCTAGTTTCTAAATACTAATCCTTAGACAGTAGCTAACAGATTTACCAGGTCCTCAATGTTGCCGTAGATATTTTTCTTCATGCCTGATGCTCGCGTGGATATCCATCCTCCCACGGTGCTGAATTCCAGGGAGTCTGGCTCATGGCCTGTACAATAACCGCTTTCTTTAAGCTGCAAAGCAAAAGTGTAAAATTTTACTGGCAAAAATGGTCCCATTTCACATAGCATTCAGCACATTAACTCCTCCAATATGTTTCTAGTATTTCTGACACATGAAAACCTGTTTAAAAAAAAAAACAAAAACTTTTTTTTTCCTAGTGAAAACTTTCATAAAACTGAAAAGCTGTGGTGTGGGCCAAAAAACACTACTCTTCACATTATGTTGTTTTTAATTCCAGCTAACCCTTCCTTGTACCCCTTGAAGAGATGTGTTGAGTACTTATGGAGATCAGATTATGCTTAAATAACCTAACGCCTTCAATAAATAAAGCACTTCATCTCTCATTCCCCCCTACCCTAATATAATATGCAGCAGGCCTCCAGAAAGCCTGAGCAAATTGCCTGTACTTAATTCTCTCAAGGAGTCGTGTGTTTTAATGTACAGCCATCTGGCTAGGCTTCCCAAATGCAATACCATCATTGACTTGTGATGTGGACCAAGCATTCCTGTGCAGTAAATAGTCACTTGTTTCTCATTTTTCTATATTAGCTTGGCTTCACCATCTGTACAGCACCTGAGGTTGAATAGGTGCCCTTTACTGCAACACCACCAAAGCCATCCCACTGGAATCATTTTAGAGTCGCGGCCACCTCCTGTCAAATGGTACGGACACCGCCATCTGCATACTCCCTTTGGCCTGCAAGCCCATCAATCTGTGTTGACCATCTGACAGTCATCCGGTGCAGCAACTGCTTTGATTTCTCAAGTAAGCCATGCAGAGATGTAGAGTATGTCAGCAATGTTTGTACCCATGTATCAAAGTGTAAGTATGGCATGAAAGTTGTATTCAAAGTGTGTAAGCCCATTAGCTTAAATATAAATTGTTAGATTCACATGCAATCATTGCAAATTACACCTTCTAATTTTGCTTCTAGGGAAGTTAGTAACCAATCACAAATAAGCAAGGTTAAAATGAAAATTATCAGTGTTTTAGATTTCTTCCTTAGCTCCATCTTCAAACAATCTATATTGACATTATTTTCTCAATTTTATTAAATTAGAAGAAAAAGTTCGTGAATCTCTAAGATATATCAGCAACTAAGCAGGGGTTTGTTTTGTAACTCTGATGTTGATAAGGCTTCAGGGATATTCAATGTCAAACTGTATATTTTAAATAACAGCAATTTATTCGGTGACACCTACACCTTACTGAAACTATTAGAAAAATAAAGCAAAAAAAAAAATATGACTCATAATTCAAAAAGCTTACTGCTTGCTCAGCCTGGTTCTTACAGAACCCATGACCGGCAGCCCAGGAGTAGTACCATCTACAATGGGCTAGGCCCTGCCCCTCAATCGCTGATTACAAAAGTGCCCTGCAGAATTGCCTGCAGCTTGAGCTTAGGGAGGCATTTTCTCAGTTGAGGTTCTAATCTCTCAATGGACTCTAGCCTCAAGTTGACAAAAAACTAGCCAGTATAGGTGGCCAGACTGCTATGACACTATTCCTGAAAATTTAATAAACATTTAAGTTTATAAAACTTCAGCACTGGGACTGGAGAGATGGCTCAGTGGTTAAGAGCACTGACTGCTCTTCCAGTGGACCCTGGTTCAATTCCCGGCACCCACATGGCAGCTTACAACTGTCTGTAACTCCAAGATCTGACACCCACAGACATACATGCAGGCAAAACACCAATGCACATAAAATATAAATAAATAAATAAATAAATAAATAAATAATTTTTTAAAAATCTTCAGAGTTGAAATTCTCCTCTAATTTGAAAACAGCAATCTAGCCCTATATAGTATAATATAGTACAGAGTTAGAAAATAAGCCATGTACAAAATAATCCATAGTATGACTGGATATGTGACTTATGTTTGCTATTTGTAGCTATGACTTATCCATGTTCTGTGATACTTAAAGATACTTGTGATGCTGATTCTCCCAGAAGTCTAGCAGCCTGTGGGAACGGGAAAGCTTACTGGAAGAACTGTTGCTGTGCACTGGGCCTTGGGTATGGAAGGTGTAAGGTCTGAGGGATGTAACACACATGAGGAAGGATACAAAATAAGCAATATTTGAGAGACAACTACAAATTTTATCCCTTCAACGTCAGCGTTTATAATGCTGGTTTGCAATTCTTATTAGACAAGCAAGGAGAAAGACAAGCGGGAACTAGGTATGATCATCTACACTTCCAGAAAGAAATTGCATCGAGGGTTCTTCTTATGAATAAAGTGTTCAGTGTACCTGAATGACGTAAATAATGTTTGACAAGAACTAATGGAATGAGCTCTAAATGTGCTCCATTCTAAATGTACTTCATTCTAGCAAAACCCGTAAGAGGTATTATTGTCACCGTTTCATAAATGCAGACTCTGAAGCATAAAGGTGAGTATCCTTCCTGAGGTCACACAGCTAAAATGTATATTTAACGCTTACAGGAAGGGCTAGTAGCTACTTGAAACAAGAACAAAACATGAAACTATGAAATTATTAATGATGATATCTCTGGGAAGAAAAAAATTAAGCTCACACGTCCCCAGACTATCAGTTTTAAAAGTCACCAAAGATGTAATAGACCCCTAAGAAAATCCCCAAATCCCTAACTGGCATGTTAGTGATGTACCTTAACATTTAACCAGACTAAAATCCAATGTAATTTACAAGTTAAAGAGATTACAATCTGATACTCAACTTGTGTGTTAATGTCACTTTAAATCCCCAAGGAATGAACAGAACGTTTTAACCTGCTTGTCTCATCTGAGTTATAAACTAAAGGACACAGGAGTTTAACAAGGAGAGGTCTAGTGGAAACAGCTGCTGGACTGCAGGAGCCACTGCAGGCTCAGGAGGCTCTGTGTCACAGTGAGAGAAACTGACTAGAAGGTGAAATCTCAGAAGCACCTGCTGAAGGAAATGTCACTTATATTCCAAGGAGATATGTTCTTTGGATTTTATTTCTGACCTTTAAAAAAAAGAACAAGAAAGGAAAACTTGGAAAGGTTAAAATACTACATTCACTGCTATACTAAAGGACATAAAACTGGAGGCTTCACTGGAGACGGCTCCGCGGTTAGCAGCACTGGCTGTGCACCTTTGGATGGCCTGGGTTCAGCCCCCAGCACCCACATGGCAGCTCACAGCTGTCTGTAGCTCCAGTGCCAGGGGATCCATCACACCAGGAGTGCACAGGGTACACGTATCTCTGCACGCAGACAAAATACCCATACACATTAAGAAAATAAATAAACTGCTTTAAAAGAGAGTAAATCTTTTCAAATTTAATTTTTAATTTAAAAAATTTAAAAACTGGAAGCCCAAAGGTCATTCTTTGTTATTAAAGAAAATGGCTGTAGATAACGTCTCTCATTCCAGCTAATGGAGGACTAACTCACCCAGAGTCTCTTAGATGTTTTTCTTTTAATATCACCAAAGTTCATTAGAAACTGTAATAATTAATGAGTCCTTTATCTTCACTATATAAAGCCATGACCTGTTTGGAGATCTCTGACAATACTTCAACAAATCCGCTCAACTTTAAGTATGTGTAATTCCAATCCGCCCTGGAGACAGACTGCCTCAGCTGGCAGCAGTCAGTATTTCCTCTCTGCTAAACTTTTCCACATAAAATTTCACAAGAACTACTCAGAAGTGACACTTTTAATATTTCAAAAATGTTTTCCAGTATTGTAATAAAATTTTAAAGAATCAGTCACAAGTAGACCAACTTTAACCATCTCAAAAAAGAGGGAAAGGAAATAAAAATACAACCAACAACCATACATTTTCTGTGTCTTATTAAAGGTTCATAGACAAACTAATCTAAAATATATTTTGAACATGATTTGTGTGTTAACCAACAAATTTTAATTCCTAATTTTTATTTATAAAATTTAGATTACAATCATCTTGACCATTTAGGGGGAAGTTTTTAAGAAATCAATTTTTTTTAGATTCTTATTTTCATGTGTATGGGTGTTATGTCTGCAAGTGCCCATGGGGGCCAGAAGAGGGTGATGGAGCCACAGGAACTGGAGCTGTGAGGGTTGTGAGCTGCCACGACGCAGGTGCTGGGAATTAAACCCAGATCCTCTGGAACGGCAGTCAGTGCTCTTAACCTCTGAGCCATCTTTCCAGCCCATATGAATTAATTCATTTTTAACAATTACCTGCTTAGAATCCATAAACAGAAACTTTAACAATTTGTTAAATACTGGAAAAGATAGAGAGATTAAGGGCTGCACACGCAGCAGCCCCCCTTAAAGCGCTGCCCACACCTTCCTCAGACTGCTCTCTTCACCTGCCCACTTCCTGCTAACTCTGACTCATTCTCAAGTCTCATTTTATCTTATTAATCTTTAAAGTTATTATGCCAAGTAATGGATTCCACTATGCATTTCATACATAATTTGTTCTTATTCATTCCCATCTATTGAAGCCTCATTTTAAATGTCAAACCTCTATGATACATAATTGTCCAAGTTCTTCCTACCTGGCCCCATTTGATAACACACACAAGCTGAATTTAGTCTAACCACCCTGTGTCACCCACTGCCTAGGTCTTCAACTGTCTACCCCAATGTGAGCCTCCTGAGGGGAGTTTAGTGTCTCGTTCCCTACTGTACTCTCAGTTCTAGCTGAACCTACAACAAAAACTGAGCAAATTCACGGAGTGAACAACGTATTGTGAAAGGCAGTTCTTTCAGACAGAGAATAGAGCTATTTGGAAAACCCTAATTAAAGAGATAACATACCTGTCTTTCCAAATCTTGTCCTGTTATCCCAGCCTCTACATGAGCTGTCAGGTTGTTCTCATCAACCCAGAGAATCCGGTTCTGTTACAAAGGAAGAGAGAGGTCTCAGTACGTTGAGCCATTAACACTTCCTTAGGAAATACCTAACTTCCAAATTCAAAGCTTCAGTAACAAGGTAGTAATCAGGAAATGAGGACAATAAAGCCCTTTTCCTTACTCTATAGCGAGACAGCACAACATGAGCAGTGCATTATGCACACACTGGATAGAAACATACACTCCACCTTTGTGCACACATTAAACCCAATGCCACTGCTTAGCTTAGGCAGTAACTATCTACTCTTAGTGAGTCCTCATTTTTAAAACGTACGGTAGAGATGCATACTAACAGGGTTGCTGAAGGAATAAATAAGATACTCCACATAAAAATAGTATACAGAGCCAGATGTGATGGTACACTCCTTTAATCCTAGCACTTAGAGAGCCAGAGGCAGGCAGATCTATGAATTCAAGGCTAGCCTGATCTACAGAGCAAGTTCCAGGACAGCTAAGGCTACACAAAGAAGCCATGCCTCAAAAACCTGGCTAGGGGTGGGAGGGGGTTGCTAAGATATTTAAACATAAAGCACAACATCTCTGCATTCTTAAAAATTCCGAGAAAGAAACACATGTAGAAAGCAAAACAAACTACCGCCTCATGCTCCAAAAAAGGAACTGAGCCAGGATGGCGGTGCATACCTGCATTTCCAGAGATAGGGACATGAGGGTCACGAGTTCGTGTGCAGCTACCCAGTATGCCTGAGGTCAGCCCGGGCAATACAAGGCCCTGTCCCTGTCTCAAAAGGCACAGGACAGGATAAATACTCTCTGGAATAACTCAAATTACTAAATAACTACCAATAAAATATTTTTCTGACACTTTCAGTTAACATACTCATATATATCTTACATGTGTGTCTTCTTATGAATAGCAAGGAAGTTTTGCTTGTATGTTTGACATATTCCTTATCTAATAATAATATAAACGTAGTAAATAATGAAAGGGGACACACACAGCAGACAATGCAAAATTAGTAGACTGCCTACATTCTAAAATATAAAATTCTAAATGTCCCCCCACCTCCCCGAGACAGGGTTTCTCTGTGTAGCTTTGGTTGTCCTGGACTCACTTTGTAAACCAGGCTGACCTCGAACTCACAGCGATCCGCCTGCCTCTGCCTCTGCTGGATTTAAAGGTGTGCGCCACCACTCCCGGCTAAAATTCTGAACTTTAACACATATAAATAACTGTTTTACAGAGTTATAGTAAGCATTAAAATGTAAGCGAATGCGTTTTTTTAGGATATAAATATAAAAGTTGAATACTGTAGGATAAAAGACAAAGAATGTATTAATTTGATGGAATCTCAAGACAGTAATTTAAAGATAGTGTATGCACCAACAGACCGACTCTTGAGGCAACTACATACTTGCACTAACATTTGTCTTGTACCCACCAAGGTTAAAACATCTTTTTTGGTAGAAAAAACTAAAGAAAATGTATAGCTACTCTACATCTAGTGTGCACTCCACAACTCCAGGTACCAGCAGAGCCCAGGGCTGTAGCTGAGCCTGCAGGGTGCTTGCCTACTGCATGAAGCCAAGCTCAACCCCAGCACAGCATGAACAGGCGTGATGGCACTCAGGACAAAGAGGCAGGAATTCAAGGATACGTTTGGCACCACAGAGGATACATGAACAAAAGTGTGAACCCTGTCAGGGTTACATGTGTCTCTGTTTCAAAACAGGGTGGAGGGTAGAGCCAAAGGCCTTAGCGCCACTCTAATTTCTATGTAGTAGAAGGGCACTGCAGTCATATAAATTAGCACAAGAAAATCATTTTGACTTGACAAGAGTGACAAAAATACAGTAAATGAGAAAAACACCCTTTTTTAAAAGAGACAAGACAAAATAGATAAAAAGTACCACATCAAGATTTGTTTTTAAAAGTTCCCACATCAATATTTGTTTTTAAAAGGTCTAGAAAATGTAACAACGCACTAGTAACTGTTCACTCTGGGCATGGGCACTATTTGCTACCTTGCTGTTCAAAAAATATTCAAGTTTAGACATTCACACAAAGTTGGTACTCAGGACTACCATTGATATGTGAAGGTAAAATTCAACCCAGGTTAAAACCTTAACATGGTACAGCTTTCACATCTTGTAAAACACAAATTCTTCCACCCATCCTCAGCAAATCTGTAAAAGCATCAGTTTAGGTATGGAAGGCAAGTAGATATGCATTACTCATAGCTAATAATTTCTTCACAACAGCAGACTTCAAGTTATCCACTGTCTGAAGTTTCAAAATCATGCTTCTCAAAGGATCAATTTACAGGCTAACTTGGCAGTATAGCACTAAGATCTGTACCACGCTGCTAAAATAGATGTTTTGGGCTGGAGAGATGGCTTAGAGATTAAGAGCACTATCTGCTCTTCCAGAGGTCCTGAGTTCAATTCCCAGCCACAACATGGTGGCTCACAACCAACTATACTAGAATCTGGTGCCTTCTTCTGGCCTGAAGGTGTACATGCAGACAGAGCACTCAAACATTAAATAAATAAATAACTCTAAAAAAGAAAAAAAATATTTTAAGCAGAAAACAACCCAAGTATATCTTAGAATATCATATACCATTTGTGAAGTATCCAAAGAAATTATTGTTCTTGTCTCATCGGCAGGACACGTCAAGCCATATGACACACTTGTTCCTCCTGTCAAAACAGGAATCAAAAACTAAATGTTTAAATATTCTGCATCCACTTCATTTCTTGAGCAAATCCCTAGTACACAAAACACGAAAGGGTCTGCTAGCACTGACACCTATTTCTACTTTTGCAAAAGCTAACACACTAAAAACAAACTCACCTTTATTTTATGCTGAAAGCCAAACACAGACTACTATGGAACTGAAATCAATGGGCTATGGCTCCATCCCTGGACATGACATACTCATGGAAAGCCCTAGCACTTTGTAGAACTCCAAAAACATTATTAGCAAAGATCTAAGCCATGCTCACTATGAAGAGGTAGCTTAAAAAAAAAGGACAAAGCCTGAACAATTAGAAGTACCATCAACTCCTTGTACCGTAAGCACATGACTGTCTTTCTGTTAATATAACAGTGTTATACAAAAGGCTTTAATAAATTAAAATAGAAACAAGCTAAATGTTCAGATCATGATATTTAAAAATAAATTTTCATATTCTTTGGTAAAAAATAATGGTAAAGTAGGCTAAATAATATGTAGAAGTAGTTAAACAATATACTCCTATTTCCTCTTAATATAATTTATCAAAGGATAAATGTCTTCTTAACAAAGAATAATACAGTATTTTCAGTTTTAACTACAATCAGCCCATATCAAAATAAAGTTTTATTGCATACAGTCTATGTGGAGAAGAAACTGCTGGAATTCAACTCCCAGTAGAGATCTGCACACATCAGCTTAATTTTACCAGATAAGATTGTCAGCTGCAAATGCAGTGCCTGTGGTTGGTAACCACCACTTGCTTATAACATCCTTTTCAATAAAAGAAAACTTGATAGTAAATGGCACTGTGGTGCCTTGTTCACTAACTGAAGGGACAGTACCAGCTGCAGACGGAGCCTGGGACTCCTAGGGTTGCTGAGACCTAATTTCTAGAAGTGAAAGTAATTTCCTTTGGCTTATTAAAGTCATGCAATCAACAACAATAAAAAAAATATTAACTGACCATAAGGTAAAAGTAATACTAGCCTTCTGTGGTCACAGGCACTGACTAGGCATCAGTGCACTAGTGAGCTTTCAGTTCCCCTAATGCTCCATGACCACTCTGCTCCTCTAAAGCTAACATTTACATTTTGCCTTGAACAACTACATACAGGTTAAAAAATTAATTACTAAATGAACATTTTCTTACTTAGCATTAAAAAACATCTTCCCCTATGGTCGATACTGAAAAACGACATGAATTAGAAGCAAACAACATCTCAAGCAGCTTAGGTAGACATATTTAGAACATAAATAATCAAAATAAACCATTTTTTAACAGTAACTATATTATAATCACAAAAAATGTTTTTCAAAGAAATATAAATAAAAACACAAAACACTTTAAGTAGAACCAATTTATTCATAATAAAATTGAAAAGCACAATACGTACCACCAATTGGTATGATACAAAGGTTATATCTGCACGCTAGATTCACAATCTTAACTACTTCATCATGACATGCTGTTGAAGAAGGAAAACGCAGTAAATGTAGGCACATAAATAACATCTGCATATCCTCACAAACTGAGGGCCAATAAAGCCCTTGAGCACGAAAACTTTCCTCATTGACACAATCATGTTAAAAGGCTCTAAATGAGATTCTTTTCAACTCTTTTTTAACAATTCAGACTTTTTTAAAAGTATAAGAATTTCCTTCATGTCACATTCTATAATATTAACATCAAGGAGGTCTCATTATCAAACCAATTAAACAACATAGACGAAAGCAATCCACCGTCCTTCCTCTACTATCCCAGCAACACTCCTCTTCAGACCAGGGTCACACGCAACTCTAGCTCTGACGTCTTGCTAGTCTTCTCTAAGCAGGCGTTTCCTTATCTACCTTTGACTTTCACAACAATGACACTTCTGAGGAAATTTAGGCAGTTACTTCAAGCAAATCTCTAGTTTGAGTCTGCATGTTTCCCTAAGATTAAATAGAGACTAGACGGTTGGTAGGACTCTCACAGGAGTGGTACTATGCCTTTCTTACACAGTATAGCCAAAGACATGTCTTAACTTTGATTGTTCGGTTAAGTAGGTGCTGTCGGCTACGTAACCCTACTGGAAGAGTATTTCATTTCCTGTTGAAATCAACAGCTATATTCCAACTATGTAAGCAGTGTGTTTCACATCCTTTCTCCCATTCACCTTAGCACTGCTGTTTCTTTATTCCTAAACAAACAGTAAAATCTTACACACCCTCGAGCAGCACGTGAATCCCTGTCTGCTGTATATAACCAAAGCTGTCTAAGTAACAGAACTCTAACTGAGAACGGCCAGGTGTCCAATGAGACGGAGCTACTCCGGCTGGCCTTGGCACCAGGGCATGAGCGGGGTTTAAGGAGGAGCAACATGGCAGGGATTGCTTAACATCGGTCTATAGCACACAGCACAGGCAAGACAAAGCTTTAAGGCAAGGAAACTAAAAAAAACCTAATATTAACTGCTAAGATCCTGAAAGAGAAAGGGGGTTAGAAAAACAAATTGATACATACTTATGTAAGCAAAGATCTTGCTTTACAAAGTTGTAACTATCTCTCTCTGTCTGCATAAAGCTAGAAATACTTAGTCTTTATACAGATCCATTATTGGGTAGGGTGGTCTGATGGGATTAAACCCAGGGCCTTTCATATGCTAAACACATACTCCACCAAGAAGCCACAGGCCCACTGCCATTTGTAATCAAAATCTATTTTTAGGCTTTCAGATTAATTTTATAAAGCTTACTACTAGTAATTTAACAGATAGTATATGAGGGTTAGGAAATGGCTCTGGGAATAAGAACACTTGCTCTGCAAGAGTAAAGATCTAAGATCGAACCCCAGGATCTACATAAAAAGCCAGGCATGGATGCATGCATCTGTAACTCCAGCAGGGAGGCCAAGGCCAGCCTAGCAGACATGTTGGGTTTCTGGTTCAGTAAGAAACCTCCTCTAAAGGCAAAAAGAGACAGAAAGATGCCCAGTTGTCCTTCTCTGGCTTCTGCATGCGTGTATACAGGGACACACACATATACTCATAATTATGCACCATACCATATACACACACAGGGAAAGAGAAAAAGAAAAAGACCAGGACAGATAAGGACAGAGACACAGAAAAAGATTAAGAATAATTAAAGGGGGCTAGAGAGATGGCTCAGTGGATTAAGAACACTGGCTGTTCTTCTGAAGGTCCTGAGTTCAATTCCCAGCAACAACATATGGTGGCTCATAACCATCTATACTGGGATCTGATGCCCTCATCTGGAATACAGGAACACATGCTGATAGAGCACTCATACATAAAATAAATGTAAAAAAAAAAAAAAAGAATTAAAGAAAGGGAGAGGAATAGGACTTAAGAGAGAGGGGGGAGGGAACAGAAAGATAAGAGCAAGAGGATAATTATAATAAATAAAATATACTGTGGTAGCACACGCCTGTATTTCTAGCACTCAGGGAGGTGGAGGCAGGTATATCTCTATGAGTTTGAGGCCAGCCTGGTCTACAAAGTGAGTCCAGGATAGCCAAGGCTACACAGAGAAACCCTATCTCGAAAAACAAAAACAAAACTAAAAAAGCACCAAAAAATACCGGTTAAAAAATACTTAAGACAAAATGCACTCTGTGAATGTAACTTACTTACAAGCCTTCCTTGGCTGTGCTATCAGAAACAGCTCGGCCTTGCCCCGCCACCCACCCCT
Organism: Acomys minous; assembly: GCF_964271855.1. NCBI lineage: Eukaryota > Metazoa > Chordata > Mammalia > Rodentia > Muridae > Acomys > Acomys minous. The sequence goes on along the minus strand of NC_140491.1, from coordinate 110,631,909 downwards.
TTGATGTGACATCTTCTCTGAACTTCTCTGTGATGGTCAGCACTTCCAGTATATTATATGCACTTATCTGTCCTCCCTACTAAAGCCCATTACACCTGGGAACATGGATTTTTCTTCTCAACTTCTTATCCTCAGTACCTAGCTGAGATACTCATAAGCTGTATAGCACACTGAAAATAATACATAAATACTAACTTACTAAGTGGAGAATTTGCTCTGGGATTTGGTTTTTGAGATAGGCTAATCCTATACTCAAAATATGGCCAAAGTTGACCTGGAATTCTTGGCCCTCCTACCTCAGCCATCCAAGCAATAGGATTACACAGATACATGATAGCCAGCTCAAGTGAAGTTACATTGTTTTTAATGTTCTGCCCATATGTATATCTGTATAATGTATATATAGTATATGTTATACAGTACCCACAGAATCCAGAAGGGGCACTGGATCTCCTGGAACTGGAGTTAACAGGGGGTTGTACACTGCCATGTGGATGCTAGGAATAGAGCCTGGGTCCTCTGGAAGAACAGTCAGTATTTTAAAGCACTGAACCATCTCTCTAGCCCAAATTTTTTTTAAAGTTACTATTGTTGATAGTGGTGGGTGTGCACGGTGGGGAGCACATGTGTAGGTCAAAGGACAATTTTGTAGAGTTGGTTCTCTCCTTACGTCTTTGTGAAGGTTCCTGGAACCAAATTCAAGGGATTAAACTCGAGTTGTCGTGCTTATAGGCAGGCACACTATCTGCTGAGCCATCTCATTAGCACACAGAGTTGACTTTAATAGTGGAAACTTGGGGTTTTATATGCACACACCCGTGGGAACATAGAATACAGGAGTGCATGGAAATAAAAGATATCCACACTACTTGACGATGACAGTGGTAGAAAGTGTCACCTCAAGAGTAGACCTCAAATTAGCCAACTTCCACATAATTATGATCCAGATTAAACAGACTTAAAGACAACTATAAGCCAAGCGGTGGGAGTGTGCGCCTTTAATCGCAGCACTCGGGAGGCAGAGGCAGACAGATCTCTGTGAGTTCGAGGCCAGCCTGGTCTATACAGCTGTTACATGGAAAACCTCTGTCTTGAAAAACCAAAAGAAGAAGAAGAAGGAGGAGGAGGAGGAGGAGGAGGAGAAGGAGGAGGAGGAGGAGGAGGAGAAAGAAGAAGAAGAGAAGAAGAAGAAGGAGGAGGAGGAGGAGGAGGAGAAGAAGAAGAAAAAAACTACAATAGACCATCATAGGTGAGTGTATGCTTGCACATGTGTAGAGCTCTAACTACAAAAGAATAACTGTCTCCACATCATGGGGCTTGTGAGAGTTACAATGCCTCAAAACTGCAACATTCTCTCAAAACTTGCCCTCATCAAAGGAGAGCTAGGTTTCATTACCAGTAAGAAATTCACATTAAAATTAAATAAATTCCTCAGAGAACTGATAATGTGTTTGGAAACAAACTATATTAAAATGATACAAAGAGTTCAAACAACTTACTTGGCCATACAACTATATCAGGAATTCGCTCAAACATCCCTTCCCTGAGCAAAAATATCTCATGAAGACAATGACCTGTTTTGTTGTTGAAAAAGAAAAATACAAAACAATTTAACTTATAGAAACCTTCTAAATAAAGACAAAAGTCAATGTGAGCAGCCCCAGGTGAAAAGTACAAAGGCAAGCCCCAGGGTAGGCAGCCCAGTGTGAGCAGCCCTAGTGTGAGCAGCCCCACTGTGAGCAGCCCCAGTGTGAGCAGCCCCAGTGTGGGCAGCCCCAGGGTGAGCAGCCCTAGTGTGGGCAACCCCAGGGTGAGCAGCCCCAGTGTGAGCAGCCCCAGTGTGGGCAGCCCCAGGTCAGCAGCCCCAGTGTGAGCAGCCCCAGGGTGAGCAGCCCCAGTGTGAGCAGCCCCAGTGTGAGCAGCCCCAGTGTGGGCAGCCCCAGTGTGGGCAGCCCCAGTGTGGGCAGCCCCAGTGTGGGCAGCCCCAGTGTGGGCAGCCCCAGGTCAGCAGCCTACCATGAGCTCTGAACACTCGATCATCTGCTTCCTGTGAGTAGGAAATATGAGCTTCTTTAAGTTCCTGAAGGAAATCTTCATTCACAATAGAAGGAGGTGCTTCACTAGGATTTAAGGATGCCTAAAAAATGAAATTGGTTTTTGACTTATTTTTAAAAAATAACTTTGATCCCCTCTACTAAAAGAACGATTATAAGATGGAAATTATTGGTTTTTCGAGACAGGGTTTCTCTGTGTAGCTTTGGCTGTCCTGGACTCACTTTGTAGACCACGCTGGCCTCGAACTCACAGCGATCCGCCTGCCTCTGCCTCCCAAGTGCTGGGATTAAAGGCATGCGCCACCACGCCCGGCCCAAGATGAGAATTTTTTTAAGTTCAATAGATGATATATCAAGTAACAGAGTCCAACTTGGTAACAATAGCAAAGTACAAATGGTTTGGTTAATCATATAATAACATTTAACAGGGAGATTATGCTTTCTCTGTTTCTACGGCTGGCCCTTTGTTACTGACAGTGAAGACTGTAACCAACAATAGAGAAGACAGGAAGTCTCAAATCTTCAGTTTAGATTACAAATACTAGTGTACTTTACATTGACATTTTTCTCCTGTAGATAAAATTTACCATTTCCTTCTTCAATGGCCATTTTAAAATGTTGCACAGGAACTCTTACATTAAGTAACAAAAGTATTATTATTAGCCAGTTTTAAAACATATGACTTAATTAAGTATCAACTCAATTTCCGTTAGTATCTTGAAGCCTAACCTTCAACTGTAAAGTTAAGAAAGACCACACTGAGCATGTCATTCAACCTCCAAGAGCCTCAGCTTCTTCTCGTTAATGAGACTACCAACCAAATGTTTAGGGCTACTACACGGAAAGCACCGGACAGCGTGTCAGACATACGCAACTCCTGAACATAAGGAATGTTAATACAGTATTTGGGATAAAAAATACATAAGAAAATATAAACAAAAACGTCTGGTATTTCTATACTCTCTTAATCTTGTAAGGGGCCATATTCATTCAAATAAGTATTTATTTTTACTCCAAAAAGCCAGGCACGATTCTAAGAACTGTGAAAATAGCGATTAGAGTTAACATAGATGAGGACCGGGAGGCTGTGGTCTTACCTTACCTGTATCCTATAATCCTACAGTTACCAGAAGGAAATAACCAAACAAATTCCAATAAATCGTCTGTCTAGCATTTTAAATTCTTAAAAGCAGAACTGCCATTACAAACTGCTGTGGGCCAACATGTGGGCACGGGGAACTAGACCCAGGTTCTCTGCAAGGGTAGGAAGTGCTCTTGTCTGCTGTGCCACTGCTCCAGCTCCTAGAAACAATCACATGCCAACAGTCCGTAGTATCACATAAGAGAGATCACGTTACGGACTGGCATATCAAATTGGAGAGATAAGATAACTACCCTATATATTCCAAAATAACAATACAAATAGTCACAATATAAAGAAATGCTAAATATTTAATTGGGTTCACAGCAACAAGATAGCTATAGCAAACAAATGTAACAAATCATTGCAATAACTAATTGGTTAGGCATAAAAAGCACAACTTAACATATTGTAAGTACTGTTTGCTTACTTTAGAGGTAGTTCTATGCTCCAGACTTGCTCCAAGGGTGTTTTGGATCCAGTCTCTTAAGGTTGGTAAAGTCATGCCACTAAGAGGGTACCTAAGGTACAAAGTAGATGAAGAATGCTAGGGACAGGTATCTCTAGGGAAACGTGAAGCTATATTCTGCTTCGAGGAATGATCGAGCAGTTCCTAAAAGGTTCAGTGACTAAACTGCGTGTATAGTACATATTTAATTCTAGAGCACCCAGATCCTATTTCCGTTTCTGGAGTCTTTTCTTGTTTAAGTTTTGGAGAGGGGAGTACTGCCTACTTCAAGTGAACATGCCGAGCACTCACCCTCTGATGCCCATCCTCAAGAGCTTACAGAATTCACCTTTATTCTTCCTTTCTCTGTCTTTAGATCAGAACTCAGCAATTTAGGAAATGAATTCTTAAGGAACCCACGCTGGTGATAGTAGCAGTAGTGCACTCTCCCAGTCTCTAAAACTAGCACATAAATCTCTACTTCTGTAACTACCTAGATCAGCAGTTCTCAACCTATGGGTTACGACACCTTTGGGAATCAAATGACCTTTTTACATGGGTCACATATCAGATATCCTGTATATCAGATATTTACATTACAATTCATAACAGTAGCAAAATTTCAGTAATGAAGTAGAACAAAAATTATTTTATGGTCAGGTGTCACCACAACATGAGGAATGTATTGTATTAGAGGGTTGCAGCATTAGGAAGGTTGAGAACCACTGCCCTAGAAAAATGTCACTATCAACATCATCACATCCTCTTTGCTTTTAATTAATGTTCTCCTAATAACTGTAAAGGTGTAACCTTTCATTATAACCCAAAAGCAGGTGCAAGTTACAAGGTTTATACATCAAGTCATTTCCAATAAATCAAAAGCATGGAGGAACAAGGGTGGCTCTTTGGCTCCTCATCCAGAAAACTCCCTAAAGAAGTTATCTGTAAGACAAGAGGGGCAATAAGAATATGAACTAAATAAGTAGGTATTACTTCTAAAGTGTGATACTAATCACTAATTAATATGTGAGTGATTATATGGGCTTATTTTTAAAAATTTTAAAGTATAGATATTATGATATCAGAATTTAAATATTATAAGATAAAAAGGATTATAGTAAAGTGCAGGCAATTTTTTGGTTAGAGGAGGGTGTATCATATTTTCATTCTTTTTTTAATGTTTAAAAAATATAAGAAAAAAATGTAAGAAATGGAAAAAAAAAGAATAAAGTGAGCTTAAAATGCAAGATTACCTTTTCCCCGTCAGCTCAACCTGGCCCTTCTTATTGAAGAAGAACTTGGAATCATTATAGCCCCATCCATTCCATTTCATAACTTCTTGCCTGGTGACAAAAAAGAAAAAAAAAAAAAAAAAATATATATATATATATATATATACACACACACACATACAAGACTTATCCTGGTGCTAGAGATGGCTCAGCAGTTAAAACTGTGTGCTGCTCTTATAGAGGACTTGAATTTAGCAATCAGGACCCACAGGGGTAGCTCACAACCACCTGGAAAACTCAACACCTTTGGATTCTATGTCCATATCACATATGCTCATGATCTCTCATATATACGCATGAATACACTTGATTAAATTTCATTTTATAAGTTTCTACATAATATCACACTATCAGCTATTACCACCATATCCATATTTTTTCTTTTCTTTTTCTTTTTTTTTTTTTTTGTTGTTGTTGTTTTGTTTTGTTTTGTTGTTTTTCAGTACAGAGTTTCTCTGAGTAGCCTTAGCTGTCCTGGACTCACTTTGTAGACCAGGTTGGCCTCAAACTCATAGCAATCTGCCTGCCTCTGCTCTCCAAGTGTTGCGATTATAGACATGGGCCACCACATCCAGCTATTACAAACTTTTATACGCCAACCACACGTCAGTCCTTTTGTCTTATTATAGTATTCTTTCCAAAAAAATCAGTTAACTAGCCTCACAACAGGTACTCATGGGATCAACATTGCTGGCATTAAGTAAGTTACTAAGGAAAAAATTACCTTATTTCCCCGTCCCTCTTGTAATGAGCAACACATGCCTCACAAGAACTACAATTAACAAATTTAATGCACTCAAAGACAGATGAAAAGGAGAATGCTTAGAAGATAAGTGTTTCGAGGCGGGCGGTGGTGGCGCACGCCTTTAACCCCAGCACTCGGGAGGCCGAGGCAGGTGGGGCACTGTGAGTTCAAGGCCAGCCTGGTCTACAAAGTGAATCTAGGACAGCTAAGGTTACACAGAGAAATCCTGTCTCAAAAAAAAAAAAAAAAGAGGATGAGGAGGAGAAAAGTGTTTCATCTTACATACTGAGTTTAAGTCTGAAGTACAGGCTACAGCCTGGCATGCTCTACTTCTGGGTCTGGTCCCCACTAGTATAAGATGGCCTCAATAACTTTGCAGTTAAAACTATGAACAGGAAACTGACTTTTACATGTGTTAGAAAAAAATCAGAATTTTTAATTTTTCTGCTAAAATGAAATAGACCAATTTATAAGGTAGTCTGATGGGTACATGGTGTGAAATTCACAAAGAATCAATTTCTTTTTAAGATTTTTTTTAAGGGTAGCTTGACTACTAGCAGACACATTTAGACCATAAATCAAGTATTAACAAATTTTTAAAAATCGTTTATATCTTATTAGATTGTAGTGATAGCGAGAGAAACTATAGACACTGTACAAACACGCAGACACTGAACAATGTACTCTGGGTAACTGGAGAAATCAAGGAGGACATTTAAAAATTCCTAGCCTGGAACAAAAGCAAAAAAACCAAACCTTATCAGAAGCTCTGGGATAGAGAAGCTTCGATGTCTCTGCTGACATCCAGACTTGAGAGCACACTCAGACTTAGTGAGCTCCTCAGAAGGAAACAGGCCACGCCTGAAAACAGTACATGGGAAAATAATAGAGACCAGGGAGGAAGTTGAGTGTGAAGAGCCACGGAACCAAAGCATTGGTGCTTTGAAACTACAAAAAGACAATTTTTTTTTAAGTGCTAGCTTAGCCAGGCGTGGTGGCACACGCCTTTAATCCCAGCAGAGGCAGGCAGATCTCTGTGAGTTCAAGGCCAGCCTGGTCTACAAAGCAAGTCCAGGACAGCCAAGGCTACACAGAGAAACCGTGTCTCAAAATAAATAAATAAAAAATTTAAAGTGCTAGCTTACAAGGCATCTACACCTCAGCCTTGATTTAACAATCAATCTTCACCTATATATAACCACTACTGTATCAGCTTTCATCGTTTCAATTTTCATTTCCAAACACTAGATTTCATAATTTCTAAAACCACTTTCATCAAAATCAGTATCACAATGCTCAGGAAACACACTGGTCTGGGCATATGCAGAACCACACTTAGGCATGGTGTTAGTTTTAGTGTTACAAAGTGCCCTGGTGAATCTTAGCTACTGAAATAAATTAGTGGCAAATGTTTCAGCTATGCAGGTTGAAATGAAGATAACTAAATAACAACTGTTTTCTATCCAGAAAGGCTACATGCCTTTTAATTCAAAGTAAGCTTGCCACAGTGCCCAGCTAGAGAAGCCACCTCTTTTTAAATTACAATAAAAACAATTCAAATAAAAAATGATGTTCTCACTAGAAAATACTCCTCAAATTTCCCATAATTCTCAAGGAAGAAAAAGCTAAAAATTGAGGAGTAAAACTGTATAGGAATTATTGTCCTAGGCCAAAGGCATTTCTAATAAGAGCTACATGAATATAATACAATGAACCAGCTACAAGTAGCCAAATGTATACTCAAGTCTCTAAACATAAAATTGAGACAAAGAGCCAGGAGGTGGTAGTGCAAGCCTTTAATCCCAGCACTTGGGAGGAAAATAGAGACCAGGGAGGAAGTTGAGCGTGAAGAGCCACAGAACCAAAGCATTGGTGCTTTGAAACTACAAAAAGACAATTTTTTTAAAAAGTGCTAGTTTAGCCAGGCGTGGTGGCACACGCCTTAAATCCCAGCAGAGGCAGGTGGATCTCTGTGAGTTCGAGGCCAGCCTCGTCTACAAAGCGAGTCCAGGACAGCCAAGGCTACACAGAAAAACCCTGTCAAAAAAAAAAAATTGAGACAAAGAAACTAAAACTTTTTAATTTGAAATCATGGGAATAAGGGAAGCAGAGGCAATAAGATCACAAGTTCAAGGCTAGCCTAAGCTACATAGTGAGAACCTGCCTGCGCTGGGATTAAAGGCATGGGCCTCATGGGGACACAACCCCATCACTGTAGAAGATGGCTTAGAACAGACTTCTGGGAATGCCTTTAGAGACAAAACTTCACAGCTCGGTACAGAGGTGCTCAGTACATAAGAACACTTGAAACACAGGCATTTAGACCCGAGTTCAGAGCCCAGTGAGCGCATTGAAGCCAGCCAGGCCACCCTCCTGTAACCCAGCACTGGGAGGAAGGAGGAGGGAAGCAGAGACAGGAAGACTGCTGGGGCATTTTAGTTAGCTGCCAGCCTAGCTCCAGGTGTAGTGAGAACCCCTGTCTCAAAGGAATGAGGTAGAAACATAGTAGTACACTCCACAAATGAGGAGATTTGAAAGCTAAGGAATATTTGGCCCTGGACTGGAGAGATGGTTCACAGGTTAAGGGCACTGGCTGCTCTTCCAGAGGTCCTGAGTTCTATTCCCATGGTCTCTTTCTTACAGCCTGGGGAATAAAATGACTAGTCTGCTCTGCCACATGCCTCTCAGTGTGTGATATGCTGCCTTACCACTGGCCCAAAACAACAGGTATCTAGCACAGAAGGAAACGTCCACACTGTGAGCCACAACAGGCCTCTTATTAAGCTATTGACCCTAATTATCTTCCTATGTAACAGACTGCAAGTATCTTGACGTGTATTACAGCCTTAACATTTGTAAATGAGAGCAGAGCATCACACATTACATCTAACTGCTGAAGAGATCCTTAGAAACTGCCCTGTCCCCACCTTTCCAGATGAAGAAGCTTTACCTGCAGAGGCATGGTCACACGGCTGAGTTACACCCTCCAGCAACCAAAACAGTTTGAAGAGCCCTCTTTTCAGCAACCTTAGGATTTTCTCCAAGACACTATTCTAAGCTTACTGTGGTCATTCTGCACTGGTCTGCCTGAGGGAAACTGTAAGAATCAAGGACCAGCTGTATCAGTAAGCCCGGTGCCTGCTGCCCCCATCACCACCACCACCACACAGTAAACTCGGCCCTTTACAATCATAATCCCAAGGCACCTGGGAAGCTGCAAAAAAATAATGCAAAATTCTCCGCTTTCTCAAGAATTCTAATAAAAGGAAATCACTCACAACTAAACCTGAAGTACAGTAGTCAGTATCGGGTCCCAGACATTCAAATTCCTAAGCTAACCACAACAAATTTGAGGTCATCAAACTCCAAGACTCTTCTATTGCCAAAAAATAGGAAGGTTGGCTTGATTTTACTCTACTAAAATGTTTTACAAACCTAGACAACGGAGTAGTACAAATATGAAGAGGAAAAATTACTTGTTTCAACAAAAGAAAAGGGATACTTATAAGCAGCATCACATCTACACAAGGTGGCAGTGTTCTCCCAGGAGATGCAGTCCCGAGCACTGCTACTCAGTCACTAAGTGAAACATTTAGACTGAGCACAATGCAAATCCATACTGAGTTCTTTTATTTAGTCTTAAGTGAGATCTCACTTTCAAGGCTGTACCTGGAGACGAATCATCAGACCCCCACTCCTCTTCAATAATAAGCTACAAGCACGTGGGTTAGCATACAGGCCCTGCCATTGCTTTTTCTAAGCATGGTATTCTCATACAAAGTCAGCAAAAGGACAAAGGTATTCATTCACCTACTTTTACTCTGGGTTAGCAACTTTTTAAAGATCAGTTAGCTAATAACTTTTAAAATCTTTCTAACACAAGTACAGCCTACTTCTTACTCTGTTCAGGTGAAGGTAAACTATGCACTAACTGTTCCAGCTTAAAATGAGAAACAACTTTTAGAAGAGTGAAAAAAAGAAACTCCAGGAAAGCCTCAGTGCTGGCCGAGCTAACCAACCTCAGCATCAGCCACTTCCAAGCCAATCGCACATGGGCACAATTGAGCACAAAGTCTAACCCTCTGCAGGAGTTTCTAATCCAGGTCCCTATTATCTGCTGTGCTACTGACTCCTTCAAGGTTGGAACAACCAAAACAAAGATCATGTGAAATAAGAAATGATGAGAAAGACAGCAACACACACACTTCTTGAAAAACAACACGATGAAAAACTCCCACAGAACAAGGTATGGTGGTGTATGCCTGTAAAGCCAGTAATTGAGAAGCTCGGGCACTTCTTGAAAAAAAAACACGATGAAAAACTCCCACCGAGCTGGGGGTGGTGGTGCACGCCTTTAATCCCAGCACTCGGGAGGCAGAGGCAGGCGGATCGCTGTGAATTCGAAGCCAGCCTGGTCTACAAAGGGAGTCCAGGACAGCCAAAACCCTGTCTCGAAAAACCAAAAAAAAAAAAAAAAAAAGAAAGAAAGAAAAACTCCCACCGAACAAGGTATGGTGGTGTATGCCTGTAAAGCCAGTAATTGGGAAGCTCGGGCCGGACCAGAGGTTTAAGGCCAGCCAAGGACTTGGGGGTGGAGGGAGACCATATATGTGGGAAATCCTACAAATGAAATTCTATTCCCACCAACTTCCTTATTTAAAAAAAAAAAAATGGAGTTCGCCAGACGTGTGGTGCACACGCCTTTAATCCCAGCACTCTGGAGGCAGAGGCAGGAAGATCACCTTGAGTTCGAGGCCAGCCTAGTCTACAAAGTGAGTCCAGGACAGCCAACGCTACACAGAGAAACCCAGTCTCGAAAAAGCAAAAAATAAAAAAATAAAAATAAAAAGGAGTTCTTACTAGATTGATAGGGGAGGAGGGTAGATACTGACTTTATTGGAAGTTTAACTTAAATGTAGGCCTTTTGAAATCAATTTAAAGTCATCTTCATATCTAGACTGTCAACCCTGTAAAATTATTCTTTAAAAACTCAGTAAGAAAGCTTTCAAATGTTCACAATGTGCACTGCTTGAATCTGACAACGAAGCAAATCCCTTTTCAATTAGGGAGATAATATAAAAAAGTAAAAATTGTATTATGTACAATAGTTTGGGTTATTTTAGAGAAAATCTTAACAATCTACACATGCCTGGTTGCAAGATGTGACATTTGAATTATAAAATAAACTGAGCATTATTAGGCTTTGACCAGTATCTGAATCTTATACATCTCCTGCTGCCTGATATAAACTCCCCACCCTACCTTTATCTGATTACATTTTTATTTCCCACAGAGAGAAGGAACCATGTCAAAGTGCCTCAGTGCTGTCCATGCAACACCCCTGCTCTCTGAATACTCCTGAGAGAACTGCCGCTTGCAAAACCTGAAATCTAATTAGTCACAGAACCGTGTGGAGCCTGTGGGAAGCATCCAGTCACTGAGCTGGGGACACGGTGCAGGGAAGGGCGGACAAACCCAGCAAAACTGAACATTAGCCAGTACCTGGAGTTTACTCAAAGACTTGTTGAAAGAATCAGTGAATACGCATATGGTCACCTGTACTTGAAGATACAAGCCTCAGAAAACTCTATGGCCAGTGGGCCGTGGTGTGGATCACTGTGAGTTCAAGGCCAGCCTGGTCTGCAAAGCGAATCCAGGACAGCCAGGGCTACACACAGAAACCCTGTCTCTAAAAACCAAAAAAAAAAAAAAAACAAACAAAGGCGGGGGAGGAGGAGGAAAGAAATAAAGAAAACTTTAAGGCTTCATGCAGCTTAAGACTGGCCTCTAACCCTGGTCCTCCTGCTGTTGTCTCCTCAGTACTAGAATTACAGACATGAACCACCATGTCCAACTTGAAAAGCATAATTCAACAAAGCAAGAGGAGTTAGCAGAAAGGTGTAAACAAACCGTGCTGCAAGACCCTGCTGCTGCAACCAGCCAGTGCTTTCCCTACATGGTGGACTACAATCTAAAACATGAGCCACAACAAATGTTTCCCTCCACTTAAGTTGCTTCTGTCAATATTTTGTCACAGTGATGAGAAAAGCTAACGAACATAGTCACTGGATTCTGTAACACTGCCTACGGTTGTTGTAATAAGGTACTACAAACTTGCTGGCTTACAATAAAAAGTAGTACTAATAATTTTGTTTGCCATCAAGAACTAGTCTACTTGCTTATTAAATTTGGTCACTGATGGAAGAGAAATGTGCTACCCAAGCTAAATGAGTAACGACAAGACTCTGACAAAATCAGGGTTCTAGATGGCTCAACAAGATAACACTCTTGTATACAAAATGCCTTCTGACCAAACTTGCACATTACCATGTCATGACAACTTCCCTGGATGTCCATACTGTGTTTCCGCACTAGCTGCTGTATTTAGTCCTTTGATGCAATAGCTGCTAGTTTGCTAATTGTTGCCAGTGTCACATAAACTTAAATATGGGAATTAATAATACAAAGAGTTGCTACCAAAAACATAGGGGGTGGACTGGAGAGATGGCTCAGCAGTTAAGAGCACTTGTTAGTCCTCCAGAGAACCCAGGTTTGATTTCCAGCACCCAAACAGAGACTTACACTATTGGTAACTACAGTTCCACAGATCCAAAGCCCTCCCCTAATCTCCACTGGCATTGCATTCACATAGTGTACACATGCAGGCCAAACACCTATTCACATAAAATAAAAATAAATAAATAAATATTTAAGTGTTTTTAAAAGGAAAAGAAACACAAGTACCCCTAGTAAGCAACTCAGCAGAAAACGCCTGTGCTCAGCTGCCAATTAGAGATCCCACAGTAATTCCTGGGTATACACTACAGGCAACTCCACGCCCTGTTCCGTAAGGAAATGTGTCTGCCACATCTCCTAGAGCACTGTTCACTGGAGAAGGGGGAGAGGAAGTGGAAATACATTCCATGAGACTTTACACAATGATCACAATCACTAAAGTAGACTGGCACGATTCTTAAAACGATAGTGACCATTTTTCCTCTATGCAGAATCTAGATTTAAATGAGAGATGAAAGAAGACTATTTGGCAAGAAGAAAAGAAGGCACTGGAGGGTAGAAGGTGTAGAAATGTAATATGCAACGATATACGTATGAAAATGCTATGATGAAACCCACTATTTTGTACCGTAACTAAAAAAATATTTTAAAACACAAAAAATGCAATGAGAAAAATCTAGAAGCACAGTGTTGAATACAAAGAAAAGGAGAAATAAGACTCAGAGTGTAACAGCGTTTAAGATGGAGAGGAAGACCATGTGGTGGTGCAGGCCTTTAATCCCAGCACTTGGGAGGCAGAGGTAGGGAGATCGCCGTTGAGTTTGAGGCCAGCTGGGCCTACAAAGTGAGTCCAGGACAGCCAAGCGAAACCCTGTATCCAAAACAAAAACAAAAGATCAAAAGGAAGAAAGCACTAATTAGCTGTATATTTTATAGAAGCATCTAGAAGAACATGAATGGTGTTCACAGAGAGACGAGATATGATCAGGAGTCACACAGCAAACACCACCAGGACACAATAAATAGCCACAACTCCCTGAGCGAAGGCACATGTGCTACTCGGCCCTTCAGCTCCAGTGTCCTCTTTCATACGCATAGAGAAACCCATGGGTAGCCAGATATGGTGGTGCACGCCTCTAATCCCAGCACTCAGGAGGCAGAGATAGGTGGATCTTTGTGAGTTTGAGGCCAGCCTGGTCTACAAAGTGAGTCTAGGACAGCCAAGGCTACACAGAGAAACCCTGTCTCGGGGGAAAAAAATTTAAAAAAAAATAAAAAAGAAAAAAAGAAAAGAAATTCCACAGGTTTGCTACCAAAAAAAAAAAGTTTATGCTTCTAACATCTTTTTAAAGACAGAATTTTGTTACAATCACAGTTTCAAACATACAACAAACCAAATACATACTTAACTCTGTATAGTCAAACCCTTTTATAGTTTTCAGGATTAAATCAAGGGTTTAAGAGAAGAAGGAAAGCACAGGTGTAAGGGACACCGCTGTAGACACAGAAACTAGGAAGGGGGTTTAAGAAGAGAGAACTGGACCAAGTGAGGCCGCACCAGCTTTTCAGATGGACACAATGATCTGGCTACCACCACTCACACTAGGTCCTCACCCCAACACTGTTCTTAACACCACCCCAAATTCTGCCAGTTAGAATTATATTGGCATTTCAATGTCTCTGAAAATATAAATATAAATAGTAATCATGCAGACCTTGGCCTAGAGCAGACACCCACCCACTACTCTACAAGCTTTGCACCTACCTTGAAGACCGAAAAGGGTGTAACTAGCTCACTCTCTACCCTAAAAACCCCAGAGCCCGCGTCAGGGAACTGTCAGCTTAGGAAGCAGACAGTATAGACTTTCCTGTGTTCCCTCAGCTATACTTGAACTCCATGACTCCCCGCCTCACTGTCTGTTTTTTATCTAACCCACGTGGTGATTCTGGAATGCTCTTCCAATCTTCTCTAGCACCAACTAGAAAGTATAATTGGCTTCCACTGATACCTCCCCTGGTTTCCTGTTCTGGAAAAGGAAGTGGATCTTAAGTTCCCTGAACTGGCAACTCAGCGGGTGAGGAAAGGCCCTTCTGGAAGAGCACTGCTGCTCCGTAGAAACCGTGAAGCTGAACAAAACCAATAAAATCCGGTTATCTTCAAACCTCTGCAAGCTAGTCACTACAAATAGCAAGCCTGTCCTTGAGACTCAGACCATCCATCCAAGCAAAGACCTAAGAAGGACAAAACTGAACACCATACTGACAGCAGCCTGTAACGCAGAACTGCTGTTGCCTGCTCTGCAGCGCCACCCAACCTCCCTGGGGCAGAAGCGGGTGTCTGTTAGTGGTTTGTTTTCTCTTTTCCAAGGGTATTGTTGCCCTGAGTGTCTCTCTACGTCCTAGTCCAGTCCTGGGTTTTTCCTCCTTTCACCAGGCTTACTCCATGGTGTTATGCCATACTGTAAAGCTATGAGGTTCACAGTCAGGGTCTCCTTCCTTCTGACTTTAGTTCTGGGATACAGCCGTCTTTACACCTATTTAATAGATGCGTGGGTGGGGGGCAAGTCTAGGAATTTTCAGTAACTTGTCCTTGGTCATTCAAACCCTACCTGATACACTATGGGGACCCCAGTACGTACAACTTGCAGCCCTGGGCCTCAAGTCCCTAGAACAGCTTTGACAAAGCCCCCAACATACAATGCTAAACTTTCCTTACCAGTTTTTTGTTTTAACTCCACTGCATGGCTCTCAGACATAAACTTTGTAAGCAAGGTAATCATATGGCCAAGTAAGAAGGTTGGTCCCCTGGTCCTAGCACTCTTAACTGCAGCCACAGAGAGTACCAGGCAGTCTCAGGCAGCAGGCTCAGTGCTCCTTTCTAGCTGAGCACAGGTGGCTTCGTGTGTTGACTCGTAAACTTCCAATTCTCTGGGCAATGGCAGAGACCTGCTAGCCAGCCAAGCAGAGGTGGAGGCACGAGGATGTCTGCATGCACATGACTGCAGCAGAAAGCTGTGCAGAAAGCCACAGGCAACAGAGAGAGCAAGCACATCAGTGGGAGCCTAGGTAAACAGCAGTTCCTACATTTCCACTGCCGCCAAAGGTCCAGCTCATTTTGCTTTACAACTGCTCTACTCTGCCTCTTCGGACACCCTGCACGGGTGCACAGAGATGCATGTGGGCACCCTGCACGGGTGCACAGAGATGCATGCGGGCACCCTGCACGGGTGCACAGAGATGCATGCGGGCAAAACACACACACTCATAAAGTAGTAGTAATGACAACAACGTTAAAGCACTGCTTGCTCTCCAGCTGTTCCCTAACAGCTACTCCTAGACACAAAAGGTTACCATACCCCTGCGACAGCATGCCCTTTTATGGCTTTTTATCTTTGTACCTGCCCAGCTCTTCTCTGAAACGCCCTTCTCTCTCAAGAACCACTATTCAAGAGAGCCAGTCCAGAAACCTCCTCTGAAGTGCTTCTCCTATCTTCCTCAAAGATTTATGGCTCCTTCTGTACACGGTAACCATAAGCTTTATTACATCCTTTACACTCTAGTTGTCTATCTAGCGCCTCTGGGCTGCCAATCACTGTGCGATGATAGAAGGGAGCGCAGTGCCAGCACGCGGCACTCAGTTTCCCGGGCAAAGACAGGCTTCATGGTGAAATGGAGAGCATTTAAAAGACAGCTATTTTTTAAAAATGAAAATGAAAGCCCAGCTACATACAGAGACCATTGACAAGGCCCTGGGTTTGACTTCAACAATGGAAAAATCAAAATTTTATCTGAGTTGGTGTCAGTAAAGATAAGCACCTTGTAAGTCACAGCTAAAGAAATTTATCTGATCTATCAGACAGAATAAGAGGTGGGAATGGAGCCAATGCCATTAAGAAACATGCTGGAGACGGGCCGTGGTGGCGCACGCCTTTAATCCCAGCACTCGGGAGGCAGAGGCTGGCAGATCGCTGTGAGTTGGAGGCCAGCCTGGTCTACAAAGTGAGTCCAGGATGGCCAAGGCTACACAGAGAAACCCTGTCTCAAAAAACAAACAAACAAACAAACATGCTAGGCTTAAGCATCCAACTAATGAAGTGTGAAGAGAAACAGTGGTGTTCTGGGACTAACCAAACACAGCACACACATGCAGAGCTGGAGAAAGCAGCAAAACATTCATTCACTTAGAATCAGCCAATAATTATCCGTGTGAAAGTGAGTATTGGAAGAGATATCACCTTAAAAGTCCCCAAAAGAGCAGGGTATAGTGGCACACGCCTTTAATCTCAGCATTCGGGATGTAGAGGCAGGCAGATCGCTATGAGTTCCAGGCCAGCCTGGTCTACAAAACAAGTGCAGGACAGCCAAGGCTGCACAGAGAAACTTGCCTCGAAAACAAAAACAAAAACAAAAAAAGTCCCCAGAAGACAGGTGAAAGTTAACACAGCCTAATAGGATGAGAGTAAAATAGTTGTAGAAGAGTGATCTAGGACTGGGGATACGGTTGAGTGGTGTAGCACCTGGCTAACACACACACAACAATAAAAACCAATAATAAATTCTTTTTTTTTTTTCCTCTCCAAGATGGGTTTCTTTGTTTAGCCTTGGCTGTCCTAGACTCACTTTGTAGACCAGGCTAGCCTCAAACTCACAGTGATCCACCTGCCTCCTGAGTGCTGGGATTAAAGGCATGCACCACTACACCTGGCGCAAAACCTGATTTTTTAAGATTTATTTATTATTTATACAGTGTATTCTGCCCACATGTGTGCCAGCACACCAGAAAAGGACACCAGATCTTATTATAGATATTTGTGAGCCAACATGTGGTTGCTGGACATTGAACTCAGGACCTTTGGAAGAACAGACAGTGCTCTTAACCTCTGAGCCATCTCTCCAGCCCCAAAACCTAACCTTTTATATGCTCATAAAACTTAAGACTATGGCCAATAATTAAGACTTGCTTGTAACTCAAAATTAAAATGTATATTTAGGGAACAGATTGAGATTTGTGCTTTTAGCTGAGAGCTTGTAAATTCACAAATACCTTAACACTGCAAACATTTTAAAGTTACTGTTTAAAAATACAACTTAGGGGCTGACAAGATGGCTCAGAGAGTTAATGACTCTTATCATGCTAATTCTGGAGCCTGAGACCTGAGTTCAATTCCTGGACCCATGTAAATTCAGGACAGAATTAACTCCACAAAATTGTCCTCTGGCTTCCACATGTGTACTGTGGCAAGTGCATGCACACGTATACTGTGGCAGGTGCTTCCATATGTGTACTGTGGCAGGTGCTTCCACATGTGTACTGTGGCAGGTGCATGCACATGTGTACTGTGGCAGGTGCTTCCACATGTGTACTGTGGCAGGTGCATGCACATGTGTACTGTGGCAGGTGCATGCACATGTGTACTGTGGCAGGTGCTTCCACATGTGTACTGTGGCAGGTGCATACACATGTGTACTGTGGCAGGTGCATACACACAGTAAGTACTTTTTAAATTCTTATTTAATCAGTTTACAAGAATCCATTAGTGCCTGTTTAAAAGTTGTTCTCTCACTCAGGAGGCAGAGGCAGGTGATCTCTGAGTTCAAGGCCAGCCTGGTCTACAAAGTCCAGGACAGCCAGGACTACAAGAGAAACCCTGTCTCAAAAAAACAAACAAACAAACAAAGTTCTCTCAAATAATTGCCATGGTTAAGGAGCCTGCACACACTGCTGAACATACTACATAGTAAAACACCACTGAAAACCAAAGTCAGTAAAAAGTACAGTCTAGCCACTTCTTTTGCAATAATATATACAGAACAGTCACTGCTAGAAACTTCATACTAAAATGGTTCAGGGCAGTCAAGGCTACACAGAGAAACCTTCTCTCAAAAAACCAAAAACATAAATAAATAAACAATTAAACTAACTAACTAACTAAAATGAAAGTATCAGTTACTCAAATGCTCATTTATAACAAGGTGGACAAACTGTAGTATAGACATACGCGACAGAATACTTCTCAACAGTCAGGGTCAATGAAGTGAACAATCACAGGCTCCCTCAGCGCAGCATTTGTTGTGCAAGCATGAGGACCTGAGCTTGGATCCTTGGCACCCATATTAAAAACTAGACACTGCAGCCGGGCGTGGTGGCGCACGCCTTTAATCCCAGCACTCGGGAGGCAGAGGCAGGCAGATCACTATGAGTTCAAGGCCAGCCTGGTCTACAAAGCAAGTCCATGATAGCCAAGGCTACACAGAGAAGCCATGTCTCAAAAAAAAAACAAAAACAAAAACAAAAACAAAAAAACCAAAAAACCTAGACACTGTAGTATGCATCTGTGATCCCAGCACTAGAATGGGGAGACAGAAGGATGCCTGGGGCTTGCTGGCCTGCCAATCTAGCTGAACCAATAAGTTTCCACAAGAATCCCTGTCTGAAAAAATAAGGTAGGCAAAGACTCATGACTAAGGAAGATACCTGACACTGGCCTCTGGCCTTCACATTTGTACAGCCATTAACATGTGCCCAAGTGCACGCACGCACGCGCGCGCGCGCGCGCACACACACACACACACACACACACACACACACACTCTCATATAAAATGGACACCAGATTGGGAAGATAGTTCATGGGATAGAAGTGCTTGCCATACAAATGTGAGGATTGGCGTTCAGATCCCCAGAACACACATAAAAGAGTTGGAAAAGCATAGTAGTCACCTGCAATCACAGTACTTAGGGCACTAAGATAGGGGACCCCAAAATTAAGCTAGATAGTTAGACTACAGGAATTGGCAAGATCCAGGTTCAGTGACAAGCCCCATCTCAATAAATTAAGTGGGGACTGGGATATGGCTCAGCAGCTAACAGCACGTGATACTCTTCTGGAGGACATAGGTTCAGTTCCCAGAACCCACACTCCAATGCCCTCTTCTGGTGCCTGCACACATGTGCTACACATAGATTCAGGCACACACACACACACCTACACATACAACAAAAAATAATAATAAATTCACCTTTTAAAAAAAGAAATGTAGGGCTGGAAAGTTGGCTCAGCGGTTAAGAGTCTGTACTTCACTTGTGGATCCACAAGTTGGATTCCACACACCTGTATCAGGTGGTTCACTAACGCCTGTAATACCAGCTCCAGGGAATCAAATACCCTACTCTGGCCTCCCTAGACACTGCACTCATGAGCACAAACCCAACTCAGACACACACATACACATTATTAAAAAAATTTTAAATAAATAAAGTAGGGAGCAATCATGAAAGACACTAATATCAACATCAGGCCTTCTGTGTATGCATACACACATGAACACATACAAACATGTCCATATTTAGGATGATTCAAATAATGATCCATATACCATTCCCACATTATCTGTGCAACACCAAACAATATGCATTGCATTTGGAGGAAAACAAACATGTCAACAAGGAAAGGACGATCCAGTTATAGAATGCATATATGTAGCCAGAATACATACACATGGAATATCAAGGAATGAGAAATGGGCCTAAAAGGGGGACAGATTCTCCAAAGTCATAAGCTGCCCCGTCAAAAGTTCTGTGTAACATATTTCAGTAGCAATGGTGATAGCAGCACTTGGCAATAAAAAATGAAGAATGTTAGTGAGGCATGGTGGCACACGCCTCTAATCCCAGCACTCGGAAGGCAGAGGCAGGTGGATCGCTGTGAGTTCGAGGCCAGCCTGGTCTACATAGTGAGTCCAGGACAGCCAAGGCTACACAGAGAAACCTTGTCTCAAAAAAACAAAAAGAAAAAAAGGAAGATTGTTGTTCAAGTTCTGTGCAGCTTCAGCCTGCTTCTCTGATTCCCTCAGAACCATTTTAGCCATCCTGTCATTCCACAGCTCCATTTCTAACCGCAGAAGACTTCAGACCTAGTATGGAGGTCTGTCCCCAAGTCCCATGCACTCTCCCTCTCAGAACAGAGATGATCAGAATACTTAGTGAGTTCTTAGAGAAAATACCAGGCACCTGGGTTAATCTTTTCTCTCTTTAAAATACTCATTCTCGTGTTGGCTCCTTGGAGCTATCTCCCCAAAGAGGAAGCCGATGGTCCAATGCTGCCAGTAAATGATCCACCTAATTCAGGGTAAACATTAGGTAGCTCAGATCTAAGCCATGTCTGTAAGTGATGACATCTCACTTCTGATTTATGTGTATAAGTGGTTTTTGCCTGCATTTATCATGTTATATGCATGCCTGGTGCTCTCAGAAGCCAGAAGAGGGTGTAAAATCCCCTTGAACTTGAGTTTAACTGGACAGTTACAGATAGTTGTGACCCATCATGAGGGTGCTGGGAACCAAACTCAGGTCCTCTGCAAGAGCAGCAAGTGCTCTTAACCATAAAGAAACTTCTCCAACCAACATTTTTATTTCTGTTTGTGCCTTGTATCATCACTCACCTGATTATGGACTCAGACACTAGGAAAGACTTACTGTACTATTATCCTGAAAATCCAACAACAAAGACAAGAGCAATTACTATGCTGCTCAGGGTTGACTCCTCTCAAGATCCTCTGACTTGGTTTAGGGTTGGAATTAACATACTAATCTCATGAGTAGCAGATATCTTTTCAATTACAAGAAAATAAGCCGGGCCTGGTGGCACATGCCTTTAATCCCAGCACTCAGGAGGCAGAGGAAGGCGTATTGCTGTGAGTTCGAGGCCAGCCTGGTCTACAAAGCAAGTCCAGGACAGGCAAGGCTACACAGAGAAACCATGTCTCAAAAAAACAAAAGATTAGGGGGCTGGAGAGATGGCTCAGTGAATAAGAGCACCACTTGCTCTTCCAGAGGTCCTGAGTTCAATTCCCAGCAACCACGTGGTGGCTCACAACCATCTATAATGTGATCTGATGCCCTCTTCTGGCATACAGGTGTACATGCAGATAGAGCACTGGATACATAATAATAAATAAAATCTTTTTAAAAAAAAACAAAAGATTAATATCTGCTTATAAAGCTCTATAAAGGGACTAGAGAGATGGCTCAGAGGTTAAGAGAACTGCCTGCTCTTCCAAAGGTCCTGAGTTCAATTCCCAGCAACCACATGGTGGCTCACAACCATTTGTAATGAGATCTGATGCCCTCTTCTGACCTGCAAGCAGACATGTAGGCAGAACACTGTAAACATAATTAATAATCTCTTTTTAAAAAAAAAGGCTCTATAAAGTAAGTATCTCATGTGACTACAACAACATTCCATTTTTTCTTAGCCTAAAAGCAGATCACTGAATTCCCTCCCAGATACTCTTACTAATGAACCTGTGGTGGACAGCCACACAGTAACCTCCAGACATAAGGTACATTTGGACCTGTGGTGGATGGCTGCACAGTAATCTCCGGACGTGAGGAACACTTGGAGATCTGGTTTGTGTCAACGTGCAAACCAGAGATTAAGACATCAAAGTTTCTTTCTCGTAATAGTCTAAGCCAGGCAGTAAACTCTCCAAGACCCCCCAACCTTGGTTCTCCTACATCCTCCCTGTTCTCTTATTTCCAACACTGTCTTCTCTCACAAGGGGGAATGACAAAATTCATTCATTAACTTATAAGTTGCCAGCCTATTTTTTAAATCATACTTTATACTTTCCTACATTTTACATTTCACTGACAGGATATTTCTAATTTATCAATAAAACAACATAAACACCTTAAATACAGGGCAGAGTATTCAA
The DNA here is from genome assembly GCF_964271855.1 of Acomys minous. Classification (NCBI taxonomy): domain Eukaryota; kingdom Metazoa; phylum Chordata; class Mammalia; order Rodentia; family Muridae; genus Acomys; species Acomys minous. The sequence goes on along the minus strand of NC_140491.1, from coordinate 110,609,997 downwards.
CTACTATGATCACAAATGGCTTTAAGCTTAGCACACAAAGGAGAGCAACCTGACAACTTTACCCCCAGGGAACAAATACCTCGGTGTAGCAACAGGGAAAGGGAACACGGACAGAGATAAGGCCAGGGATAAAACAGCATCTCACTCATTTCACAAATGCCTATCACTAGACAAACAAAATTAACCACGCTGCGCCTTCCTCACCTGACACTGACACAGACTACCACTTGTTTTCCAAAGCTGTGAAATGAGGTAATATAATATACGTGTGTGTGTTAGAATCCCAGCTCAGAACTCATACCATCCTATTTCATTTGGTATAACTACCAAAATAAGCTTCAGTATTTCCAAATAATCTTGTCATAAGTCACTTGTCCACATAACCTGTTACAGAAATGACGCTGTGGGCTGCCTTCCTAAAACGCATTTGCAAGAAGTCAACTCAGCTTTCTCTCTTCTGGAGAACATTTTCCAAAGTTGTGTCATATGCTAAGTAAGATCTAGAAGGTTGGTCTTTAGGAACTGTCCACTTTTTTTTTCCCCTTAACCAGGATCTCTGATTGGCCTGGAACTCCAGCAAGCTACCTGTGTGCAGCTCCCTGGCAGTGGATACACACAGCACAGCATCTGACCGTCATGTGCATGCTGCGGCTGAAACACTTGCTCATGCTTGGGGAGCAAATGCTGGACTAACTGAATTCCGCCTCTGCTCTTTTTTTTCCCCCCTCCTATACAGGGCTTCTCTGTGTACCCCTGCCTTCCTGGACTCACTTCTGTAGACCAGGCAAGCTTTGAATTCACAGAGATCCTCCTGCCTCTGCCTCCCAGGGGTGCTGGGATTAAAGGCATGTGCCACCACGCCCAGCTTTTTGTTTGGTTTGATTTGGTTTGGTTGGTTTTTTGAGACAGTTTCTCTGTGTAGCATTGGCTGTCCTAGACTAGCTTTACACACCAGGTTGGCCTCAAACTCACAGCAATCCACCTGCCTCTGCCTCCAAAGTGCTGGGATAAAAGGCGTGCGCCACCATGCCTGGCCCCTTTCCCTGGTAAATAATACACTTTTAAAGGCTGACATATATAGGTTGAGACTGTAACTCAAGAATAGAGCCCTTGCCTTGCTTGCACGATGCCAGGCCCTTACTGCAACTCATTCTTCCTGCCAACAACTACTAACCACTCCCAACCCAATCAGTCTGCCTGGCAAACCTGCACGGAGGCAGAGGCAGGCAGGTGGATGTGAGTTCAAGGACAGCCTGGTCTACAAAAGCAAGTCTAGGATAGCCAGGACTGTTACACAGAGAAACCCTGTCTCGAAAAACTTTAAAAAAGAAAAGAAAGAAAAGGCCTTCTCCACTACCTCAGAGCACTGTTATTTATTCTCTAAATGCTGGACGAGAAGGCAACTAAATCCAGCTGTAAGGAAACCTGCCCTGCCTACTTAATTTAATAATGTAGGTGCACACATAAATGTTTAATCACACAGATGCATGCAAATGAGAAAATAACCATGTATATAAAGCCATGGGGAAAAATGAAAAATCTTAAACCCTATAACATCTAATATTACATCAGTGAAACCAGGAGATCTAAGTAACTCTCAGTTTTACCCTCTCCCACCACACAGGAACCAAATTCTGGAAAAAGCAACTTCCACTATTTTTAAAATGGCATGCTTAAGTTCAGAGTGCCAGCATTATTCATTAACATATGAGAGTCATAACCACTGCGTGTCTCCAGACACAAGGACAGCTACAGCTATATGTTGAGAGCTTGTTTGTATAACAGACACTACGCATCTTTTAGCTGCATTTTTCTGTTTCCAAAGCAAAAATGTGAGACAGGGGTCAGTTCTTCATTTTTTGGTTTTGGTTTTTGTTTGGTTTTGTTTCTGTTTTCTGAGACAGTGTCTCTCCATGTAGCCTGGCTGGCCTGGAACTCACTATGTACATCAGGCTGGCCTCAAAGTCACATGAGATCCACCTGCCTCTGACTCCCAAGTGCTGGCATTAAAGATGTGTACCACCAACCACATCCAGCTCTACATCTGTCTTAAAATGAGAGCACAAACGCTCTGAGAGAGGCTGCCCGTTTACAGGTAAAAAGGCCTATGAGAATTCAAGCCTAGGTCTGTTTCCAGCCATCGGACTGCCAAGCAAATCATTTCCATTCCACTGCACCCTTTCTGAAAAGTAAATCTGATGTTTTTACCCCATGTGCCTTGAAACAAGCTTCACCTCCCCAGCCCTCAGCCCTTGTCATCCTCAACCCTTCTGCCACACTTAACTCCAGCAGTTCTCTAGTCTCCCTCGAACTCACAGCGGTCCACCTGCCTCTGCCTCCAGAGTGCTGGGATTAGAGCCGTGCGCCACTAAGCTCGGCTTCTCTCCCTTTCCTTACTTGTGACCATTCCATGAACACCCTTCTCCCCCAGTGGGCTACTTTCATTACAACTTAAGATTTACACAGAAAACTCTGCCTCAGGGAAGCCTTTGTCCTAACAAACACATACTCAAAACCAGGTTAAATGACAGTGTGTTTCGGCCGAGTGTGGTGCCACAGGCCACACGAGTGTGGAGGCAGAGGCAGGCAGATCGCTGTTGAGTTTGAGGCCAGCCTGGTTTACAAATTGAGTCCAGGATAGTCAAAGCTACACAGAGAAACCCTGCCTCGAAAAACCAAAAAAAAAGTGTGTTTCAATTATCAGCTAAACTTTTTACACTGTATCTTTAGTGCCTTATAGTAAATAGTGAGTGCATTTCAGAATCTCTGTGTTGCTAGTACAGCATATATGCAGTAAGGACTTGCACAGGTTGGATTTTAATGAAGCAATCGATTTGATCTGCTCTTGATGTCTAAACTGTCACACTGGTACCTGCTACCTACAGCCGACTTCGTAACCTTTTTTCTAATTTCTTCGTCTGTAAAATGGGAGACTACTGCACCTACTTAACAGCTTAGGAATAAGAGGAGGTAGTGGACTGAGCACCGTCTCCAGTACACATCAAGTTTTTACAAACTGACAATCTCAGAAAACACCATCTCTCAACAGCTGTCATTGGAGATAGAGATTTCTCTCAAAGACCTTAAGGCTTCACAAACGTTCCTCATCCAGCCTCCTGTCTTTTAGCTTCTCACAGAGATCAATAGCTAGAATATCAAACTCTTAAATCACTAATATTTGCAGTCTCCTGCATCTTACTCCCTCCTCACTGCTTTCCTCCTGTAAAGTCAGAACCCACGCCCATAAGGAAGTGGTAGCCTAACCCCACAGAAACCACTCAACACCTGTCCCCAGAGTACCCCTGCTCCCCACCCCACCCCATCCTGCCCGCCCCAGGCTTTTGAGAATTAGGAGAAATCTGATTATTTAGTGCAAACTTAAACCTGCTCCTCGTAGATTAGAAAAACCCCTGCTACCCATTCCTAGATAGAGAATGAGTTTCTAGTATCAAAAATCAAGAAAGGGGAATCCCTTTGAACCCTTTCCCCATACGAGGTCATGAAATGTGTTACCTTCAGAGAGAGACCAAAACCAGCCAACCCATCCCGCCCCTTCCCGACAGAGTCCTGTGTCCACTCCCAGCCCGCAAGCTGATGTACTCGCAGGGACCGGGATGCCTTCCGCCCACCGAGGCAACTCCCTGCCCAGTCCCGTGCCCTCCTCTCCCTCAGCCCAGGCCGCGCGTGGCCTCCCACCGCCAGCCCCTCCCCAGCCCGCTACTCACCGCTTCTTGGGGATGGTGCCCGACTCCGGCGCGGCGGGAGTGGCGGCGGGCGACGCCCCGGCCGCCGACGCGGCTCTCCGCGCTTTGCACTCATTGGTACTCGGAGCCTCCTGGGGCCGGCCCAGCAGATGGCCCGACAGAACCCGCAGCCGCCGGCGCGCGCGGCCCGCGTCTGGGTCCCGCTCGCTCGCGCCCGCCTCGCCCGCCGCCTCCGCCATGGCTTCCGCCTTGTGCCGCCGCCCGAGGCCGCTGGGCGCGGGTGAAAGGTCACTCAGAGCGGCGCCCCGCGCGACCATTCGCTGCGGCGCATCCCGGCAGTCACTGCGGCGGCTGGCGGCAGGGGCCCTGCGCCTGGAGCTTCACGGGCTCTGTCCCCGCCCACAGCAGCTTCGCCCCGCCCCTTCCCTCCTCGGCCACTCCCACCGCCGCTCCCCGCCACGCCTAGGATTGGCGCACCTGCCGAGCAGGTGAGTTCAGGCCCAGACAGAATTGGCCCAAAGGGGCTGGAGGAAAGCCAAACTACACAGCACACCCGCTGTGGCCAAACCTCTGGGTGTAGCATCCTGGATGTGGCCCGAGCGCCCGGAGGCTGTTTCCTGGGACCGACTCCCAGGAGCCTAAATCGTGGGCCCGCGGCGCTGCTAACCTGGCTACCAAGGCAAGCCTGTCTTTTCCTGGTGAGCCTCTCTACTCCGCGTGCTAGGTCAAAAGCAATCCTTTAACCGAGAGAGCCAGTGCCTCTATCAGTCTTGTTTTGCATCACCTACTTGGTGTATAGCACTTCGCTCATGTGGCGGTGGGGGGACAATTTCCAGTAGTCTCCTTCCACCATGTGCGCCCTGGCCATCAAACTCGGGTAAAGTGCCTTTACCCACTGAGCCATCTTGCCCACCCTGAGTTGTGTTTTTATACCGCCCTCAAGCTAATGGTTTTTTATACCTGAAAAGGTGTCCTCTGCAAAAATACCGTTGAGTTTGTTTAGTGTTAGCCAGCTGCGCCTAGGCGTGGGATCTACCCTGAAATGTGGTGAATTTACCCAGTGAAACTCCACTGAAGAAAACTATCTTTCCTTTGCAAGGAACTACCAATTTCCACACGGCTTCTTGGGTAAAAGTGAGACACAGTTTTCATTTCACCCTCTCAGCTCTGGGACCCCATCTGGATTGACCCTCTGTAGGTGCTGTACCCACTTCCAGAGTTTCTGTGAGGTCATATGTGAATTAGCTCTCTTGTATCAGGAAGACAGTGGTGGTGGTGGTGCTTGTTTGGGTTTTGTTTTGGTTTTTGTTTGTTTGTTTTTTGTTTTTTTAGTCATCCATCACCTCTGGCTCTTACATTCTTTCTCTTCTTCTGAGCCATGAAGGAAGGATTTGATGAAAACATTCTATTTGAGTGGCTTGACATTTTTTTATCCTTGACTTTCAGTTGATATAAAAGCTATAGAGGCCTAGTGACTAACGTCTATTTTGTGGAGGTACCTAAGGTCTCTGCAGAATTTCCTTCACTCTTCTTGTGACTTTTAAGTTCGTGGGCCCTGTTACAGTGTACACCCTCACACCACAGTGTGTCCCTACTGTGTGTGACTAGGATTCAGTGGATGGCTGAGAGTGTAGATTTACATTCCTGAACATATGATAACAGAAGAAAGCACTCCTTTGACACCATTATCTGTTAAAGAAGTAGCATTTTACTTTTTTTTTTTTGTTAATTTATTCTTACTACATCTGAATGGTTATCCCATCCCTTGTATCCTCCCATTCCTCCCTCCCTCCCATTTTCTCCTTACTCCCCTCCCCTATGACTATGACTGAGGGGGACCTCCTCCCCCTGTATATGCTCATAGGGTATCAAGTCTCTTCTTGGGCATTTTACTTTTTAAAAAAAGAGAGAGAGAGCATGCAGTGGTGACGCACACCTTTAATCCCAGCACTTGGGGATCGCTGTGAGTTCAAGGCCAACCTGATCTACAAAGTGAGTCCAGGACAGTCAAGGCTACACAGAGAGACCCTGTCTTGAAAAACCAAAAAAGAAGCCTGGGCGTGGTGGCGCATGCCTTTAATCCCAGCACTTGGGAGGCAGAGGCAGGCGGATCGCTGTGAGTTCGAGGCCAGCCTGGTCTACAAAGTGAGTCCAGGACAGCCAAGGGTACACAGAGAAACCCTGTCTCGAAAAAACCAAAAAAAAAAGAAAAGAAAAGAAAAGAAAATTAAACCTCTCCTTGCCTTCCAGAAGCATGCACATAATCATAATGATCTTTTTGTCTTGCACAAACTGAAGAAAGACACATTCATATGTATCTATTAGCCTGATGAAAGACACCAGAGAAGGTAGAAGTGACGTAGTCCAAGAATGAGCTAAGGGTTTTTCCTAAATGCCACCCCCTCCATTCATCCAGGCATTGCTCCCGTTTCCTCATATTTTACTTCCTTTCTCTTCATCAAGCAAACTCAGATGTCTCTGGTGACAAAGCTGCAGAAAAAAATAACACTGATTTTGACTTATCAGATATCAAGTCATATAGATTGTCCTTTGCTCTTGCAAGAGTGAATTGATTCACTGTGCTTTCCTAAATGGAACAGAGACTGTATCTCATCTCCCTTTTTCCCCCCCGAGACAGCGTTTCTCTGTGTAGCCTTGGCTGTCCTAGACTCACTTTGTAATCTCCCTCCCAAGTGCTGGGATTAAAGGCATGAGCCACCACCGCCCGGCTATGATTATCAACTTTAAACTTCCCACAAACTGGCCACCTGCTCAGTCTCTATTTGCCGGTTCCCATCTTTGCTTCTCTGAAAGGGAAGCTGACCTAGCTCCCCCAAAGACTCAGGCTGTGCTGTCAGGAAGCCCTGTGAGCATCTTGAGATACACATGCCCCCCAATTCCCTCTCACGTCTCACATACAGCCTAAGTGGCGTTCGCTTCCATGTAAGTACTCCAACCACAAACAATTATACCCTTCATAGCTCCCACACGAAAGCTGTTGGCAGTGACCTGTGACCCACCCGTGCACTATTCCCACTCTACTTGAGAGTCGGCTGCTTGAAAATAACAAATGTCTGTTTTTGAAATCGATTTTTTAAAAACTATGGACATTCTACAACACTTGTTGTCTAAACCAAAGATGTGTGCTGGCTTCTTCATGGTCTCCCTTTCTACCCTCCTTTTTAACGCCTGTTGCTTAGTTTTTCTGATTTTCTTATCTTCTGATTTTCAACTTGGGTTAGTATGATGCAGGGCTACAGAGAGCTGAGGAGAAACACGAAGTGACATTGGGAGACTGTCACTCAGCTCATTGACATGGGAAGAGCAAAGACCAGTGCCAGAAGGTCTCTCTGGAGAAGCCAAAGCAGGAAAGCCTGATTTGCACACGTTCCCAATAGAGCCCTGGATAGAAAGGACCCTATAGAGAGCCAGACTGCCAGGAGGGGAGTATGAGGATGGACACTGGAAAGCCAACAAACTCCACCACAAACAACCTGTCACTCAATATACTCTTTAAGGACACCATCTACCCTTCTGAGTATAGTCTTGAATATACATCCTTGATCTGGCATCTTAGTTTCAAAGTGTTGAATATCACTTTTGTTTTGTTTTGTTTTTTTAATCCCTGGTTTAACACAGTCAATTGCCATGGCCTGTCATCACATATGAATGCCGAATCAGCTGGGTGAAAAGCAAATAGTCTGGTTTGCATGTATGCTGTGTTAAAGAGGAAAGCTTAAACTCATATAACAGACGTTTTATCATAATTACCTCTAATGCTGTGTTTTTATGATGAGTGTACACTTTGTTTGGTTTCATTCATCTCTCTGTCCCTACCTTCTGCAGAGCATGGCTGCCCTACTCCTCCCTCTCCCCTGAACTTTCCAGCCCAGGGGCAGGAGCGTCTCTTCACTATATAACCCAGACATTCTGGTTCCCCACTCTCTTTCCTCTGCTCTCCTCTCTCATTTCCGTATCTCTCTTCCTCTTCCTCTTCTCCTCCCCTCCCCACCTCTTCCTCTTCCCGGCTTTCCCCTCACCCCTCACCCCTCACCCCCACCCCCACCCCAAAGCAGCCGAGAGCTGCTTCTAATAAGCCTGCATTTATATAGTATGACTTCTTCTTGCTCATTTCCACATTTCATTCACACTTTTTAAAACTTGAACCACTGGACTCCATGGAGAAGCCACCCAGCCCAACCAGGAGAGTAGACACAGGGATGGACAGCACCCAGCCCGACCAGGAGAGTAGACACAGGGATGGACAGCACCCAGCCCGACCAGGAGAGTAGACACAGGGATGGACAGCACCCAGCCCGACCAGGAGAGTAGACACAGGGATGGACAGCAAGCTAGAAGAAACTACAAAATCAAGACTGTCGTGGCATTAGAATCTATTGGGAAAAACCAAAGACTTAGACTCAATTCAAACTTAGATTAAATGAATTTACTCCAGCTGCTAGCAGGACAACAGCCTTAGAGCCAAACAGCATGACACGCTGAAGGGGACTAAGGAAGAGTTTTTCAAAGTGGACATCAAAGGTGTACAATTATTTATGGATTCCACAACTGGGCAAAAAAATAGTTTCACTTCCCTCAGTTGTTTCTCTTTCCCGATGTGTAGTAATAAAAAGACCACTTCACCCTAGAGTCCCACAGGCGATAAGTGAGTTGACAGAAGCAGAAAGCAAGCAGTTAAATCCCTCACAACAGGAACACCATTTTCCTATTCTTCTGTCACCTGCAAGCCTCTAGGCCCTCACAGGCATTCTAGGGCAAAGGTCTAAGGCCCTTAAAGGATGTCTGGTACCACATTAAGTTTTATACGGGAGTTGTGTGTAAATTCTTCCCCCCCCCCCCATGCACACACACACAGAGACAGGGTTTCTCTGTGTAGCCTTGGCTGTCCTGGACTCGCTTTGTAGACCAGGCTGGCCTCGAACTCACAGCGATCCACCTGCCTCTGCCTCCTGAGTGCTGGGATTAAAGGCGTGCACCACAGGTCTCAGCACTCTGTGGGAAGTGTCACTAATTAACTAGGATAGAGCAAGGGGGCAGTAATACAATGCGGTTAGGTCAGGGATGGCCATGGCAGGACAAACAATGAAAAGTTGTTTTGTCAAAAGTTAGAAAAAGAGGTGTCTGATTTCAACCAAGACAGTGGACACAGGAAGAAACTGTCCCTATGCCATGCTCTTCAAAGGGGAGTTTGTAGCCTCAGCTGAAAAGCTGGACTCCTACAGTCATGGAGAGGAACCCAAAAAAGGTTAAGGAGAAAAGGAAAGAGCTGGCTCAGAAGCAGAAGGAAGCAGCCCAGCAGGGCACCATGGTGGCCCTGCTAATGACTTGCAAGGATAAATAAACCATGTCTTTGGTAGGGAAGCAGCCAAAGACACAGCCCACGTGCTACAGGCTAGCAAGACCTATGGCCCTGTATCCAAGGCAAACAGGCAAGACAGTCCATGGAGGAGGACACGGCTGAAATCTGAGCCAATCAACTCTGTGGCAGAGTGGGAAGGCATGAGCAGCGACCCTCTAGGCATCCCACCGCAGTCCCTTTGACGTCCAGTGAGGTGGGGGTGTGGAGGGACAAAGATGGGACTATATGAAGAGCCATCTGGAGCCCCATTTCCAAACTATGAGGTCCTACCAGCTCATAGCTCATATGAGGTTCTCCCCCAGCATCACTCAGGCTGGGGGAGAAGCGGTTGGTTATCACAATTGCAGTTATATGTGGGGGAGGAGTGTGTGTGTGTGTGTGTGTGTGTGTGTGTGTGTGTGTGTGTGTGTTTATATTATTCCGTGTTATCCTTGGAACTTTCTTCCCTTTGGAGCTGAGGTTACTTTACAGTGAGTAAACACCATTTGGTCCCAGGGAGGGAGAACTCGTCCGTCCGTGTAAGCACAGCTGAAGCTAGGAAAGGCTGCCTGTGTAGGGAAGGGTCACGGCCGAAGCTCCCGAGAGCTGGGACAGGTTGATAGAAGGTGAACTTCAAGACACTTCCAACAGAGAAGCAGGGCACCAGCTGGAAAAACATGACACCAGATGGGAAAAATCTAAAAGGATAATCAGGTGTAAAGGAGTTTCAATGGTCCTGTGCTTGGCATTTCCTATCACTTAGATATAAAATGTGCTAATAACACCAGCCCAGTAATGTAAACGGATCCATTTTGTGGCATCAACTAGTCACTAACTTTTTTTCCCCCTTTAGTTTTTTCAAGACAGGGTTTCTCTGTGTAGTCTTGGCTGACCTGGAGTCGCTTTGTAGACCAGGCTGGCCTCGAACAAACAGCAATCTGCCTGCCTCTGCCTCCCAAGTACTGGGATTAAAGGCATGTACCACTACCACTCGGCCTAGTCACTAACTTTAATGCCACAGTTTCTTTAGTAATATAGAGACTGATACCATTCCAAGTTTTGGTGAGAGATGAGAAAAAAGGTGTGTGTGTTTGTGTGTGTGTGTGTGTGTGTGTGTGTGTGTGTGTGTGTAATTATATGTGTATATATAATTGTATATGTTACATATAATTATATGTGTATATATATAATTATTTAATCACTATCAGTTGTGTTGATTTCAAGGTCAGGAGTGAACTTAGGTGAACAGACACTTTAGAGCCATGTCTTCACCCTACACATTTTTGGGGCAGGGAGGGGCTGTTGAGACAGGGTTTCTCTGTCTAGCCTTGTCTGTCCTGGACTCATTTTGTAGATGAGGCTGGCCTCAAACTCCCAGCAATCCACCTGCCTCTGTCTCCTGAGTGCTGGGATTAAAGGCGTGCGCCACCACACCTGGCTCACCCTGCACACTGGATGAACTCTGTGAGGGAACTAAGCTATCTGGTCGACCACTATCCACAGTTTGGCAAAATTTCTTGACAAAGCACTAAGAGCAACCAACACCCGCAGGAAAAGAAGAAAAGTATTTCTTCATCCTAACCAGAAAGACAGTCTCATCACAGTTGTACATGTTGCCTAGCGGTTGCTGAGTAAGAAAGCCCTGCAAAACGTGCTAGGTCAGAGCAGCAAAAAGATGGCCATATTTGACAACAGTTTATTTGGCATCGTTTCTGAGGGTAGCGAGGGCAGGAGTGGCAGAGGGCGTGGGTACGGCTCATAATCTCTAAAGAAGCTGAAACCACACTGTGAGGCAGGGTTTGTCTTAACTACTAAGACAAACCACCTCCAGGTTCATCCTCAAGGCTGTTAGCTGACCTCAGACCTTTGCTACAAAGGGTCTCTCCAGAGGCTACCTGAGTGGCTTAATGACATGTCTGGTGTTTTCCCATAGAGGGATCAGACAGAGAGAAATGAGGGAGAGAAGGCAGTAAAGAGAACACCCATGTCAGAGAGTGTCCATGATAGAATCTGTAGCATCCTTAATCTGGAGCAGGAGGCGGCGCACCATCATCCTGACTTCTCCCGTTGCTCAGACACTGTGGAAGCAAACAGCACAAGGATGTGAACGTGAGGAAGGTATGGGTTTCTGGGTACATTTTAGAGGCTGGCTACTTACTATAGGTAGGATGAAGAGGAAAGGATAGCACCCTAAGCAGATAAGCACCCCTAAGAGATAAGGTATATGAAAATAAATCTGCAAGAGAACTCCAATCTAACTAGGATTTTTTTTTCCTAAAGTCAAAGAAAAGGGACCAAATCGTGACTACCAGTCATTTAAAATATTGACATTTTTTTAAAGCTACAAATCTCTGAGTTTAGCCAGGCAGTGGTGGTGCATGTCTTTAATCCCAGCACTTGGGAGGCAGAGGCAGGGGGATTGCTGTGAGTTCGAGGCCAGCTTGGTCTATAAAGTAAGTCCAGGACAGCCAGGGCTACACAGAGAAACCCTCTCTCCAAAAACCAAAAACCAAAGACCAAAAATAAAAAATAAAAAAATCTCTGAGTTTAAGAGCAGAGAACCACTTATCAAACACTCAGGTCAGGGACTTCCTGCTTATCTGTATCCTTATCTGTACAGAACAGCCATAGCAACGGCTGCTAAATTCTGTTTTCTTAATACTCTAGCCACACCCCTTCCTGCCATGACACAGCTGCCTTCTTTCCGGCTGTGTTGTTGATTTGGCTGTCCTGATCAAGAAACTGTGGTGGAAGAGAGGACAGCACATGGTTTCTGACTGCAGCCATCCTACAATTTCAAGTTAAGAAACGTCAGCTGGGCGTGGGTGGCACAGGCCTTTAATCCCAGCACTCGGGAGGCAGAGGCAGGCAGATCATGTGAGTTTGAGGCCAGCCTGGTCTACAAAGCAAGTCCAGGACAGCCAAGGCTACACAGAGAAACCCAGTCTCGAAAAACCAAAAAGGAAAAAAGGAAAAGAAAGAAAGGAAGGAAGGAAAAAAGAAAGAAAGAAAGAAAGAAAGAAAAAAGTGAGTATGGTAGTACTCCTCTTTAATCTCAGCACCCAGAAGGCAGAGGCTGGTAGATCTCTGTGATTCTGAGGCCAGCCTGGTCTCCTGGACTTGGAGTTGTAGTTGTGAGCCATCATGTCGGTTCTGGGAACTGAACTGGGGTCCTCTGGAGGGGAAACCAGGGCTTGCTCTCCTCTACTGAGCCATCTCTCCAGCCTCCACCACTGGGATATTGAAAGGCTATTTTTTAGGTTTCCTAGCATGCTTTGAGAATGCAAGCAATCAGTGCAGAACAAAACTGAGCTTCCTATCTGCAGCAGCTTCCACCAGAAGGCCAACAGCCTCACAGTAATTCATGTGGGCTTCACCTTTGAAGAGTAGCTAACTTTCAGCCTCCCAAGAGGACGCCATCTCCTCATCTCCTTATCAAACGGTCAGGTCAGGACGTGGGACGGAAGCACAAGCTTTTAATAAGTAGCTATCGCCTCATCAAAACAGAAACAAATCCATACTCAAAAATAGCCTGGAACACGGCTACCCACGCAGATGGGTTACTGAGGGGGAGAAAGGGGAAGATGCGTGGCTTCTCATGGTTTCCCAACAGCGATGGTGGGGGAAACCGCCTGTAACGATTTTATTTATTGCTGAAAGAGAAATTTAATCATTCACTTCTACAATCAATGGGATAAGAAGTCGATTCTGCTTAGTGGGAAGAGTTTGATGCATATGACCACCCTTCTGAGTCTAATAGTCACTATCAATCATACCTCCTCTCAAGCCAGCATCGCTCTTGGTGGCCTACAATTCTGAGTTTTTCTGCGTCCCTTTGATGTTATCAGACCATATGGAATTAGTGTTGTCAGGTATTTTCTTCTTGTCAGGATAATTCATTGGTATCTCTTCAAAGGAGGTTTTTTTGGAGGGGGTTTGTTTTGTTTTGTTTTGTTTTTTGGTACCACTTTTAAAAAAAATAAAACACTTATTCACAGTAAAGGTAAAACATAATTTCTTAACCCTATAAGAAAGAATTAACTAGGAGCAATGGTGTCTTTCTTCTGTCTCATTTTTTGTCAGTTATTATGTTTATACACCAAATTATGAAGGTTTTCTTTCTAGGTTCACTTGAGCAGACAGCTTCTCCCAGGGAAGGCCATTGCTGCTGAGCATAGCAGTGGGTCCAATTCCTTTCTCTCATGTTTATCTTTGAAGAACTCCCACAGACTGACTTGGCTTTAACTACAGATAGATGCTTGTTCTGTGTGGTTGGGAGCTGTCTGAGAGAGGGCAGTGAAAGGAGGGGGGGAAATAAATTTTGTTTCGTGTAAACATGTAGTAGCGACCTCAGATATCCTCCCTGGGCTATATCCCGTCAGAGAATAAATGGTTGACATCAGACACTTCCTTAACTGCAAGTTTTGATGGGCCAGAAACAAAGATACCATGAGAACACTGGGCCCCCAAAAATGGGGCCCAGAAAAGGTCAAACATTTAGAACCAGTTGTCTGTCTTTCCGTCCAGGTTCTAGCCAAAGGCAGGCTGACCCCAATGGTTCCCAAAGGTGCTTCAAAATGAGCATATTCAAACACTCCTCCAGATTATGGCTCCACAGTTACACCATCCCAGGAAAACCCTTTACCTTACTTTTTCATTAAAAGTCCCAATTTTATAATTACTCAAAGCTTATGACAGTTTCTCTGGTACCTAAAGAAGGTCCTTAGATGTTTTTCCTCTTCCAATCCGTCCTACCAGTGTCTGCCATACAAAATCCCATAGTCCTCTGCACACACCATTGCTCTATTGATTTTTTTTTCCTCCTTTATTAATTTATTCTTGTTACATCTCAATGGTTATCCCATCCCTTGTATCCTCCCATTCTTCCCTCCCTCCCAATTTCCCCTTATTCCCCTCCCCTATGACTGTTCCTGAGGGGGATTACCTCCCCCTCTATATGATCATAGGGTATCAAGTCTCTTCTTGGTAACTTGCTGTCCTTCCTCTGAGTGCCACCAGGTCTCCCCCTCCAGGGGACATGGTCAAAGGTGAGGCACCAGAGTATGTGAGAAAGTCATATCCCACTCTCCACTCTACTGTGGGGAGTGTTCTGTCCATTGGCTAGATCTGGGTAGGGGCTTAAGGTTTACCGCCTGTATTGTCCTTGGCTGGTGCCTTAGTTTGAGTGGGACCCCTGGGCCCTGCTCTATTGATTTTTTTTCCCTTCCTTTAAACATCCAGTTCTTTCACCACTGTCTTCTGGGATTTGGCCCCAAAGCACCTTTCAAGATTTATCCTGCACTACTCTCTAATAAAAATGGTTTGTTCTAACACCCCTCCAAAGTGCTTCCTCATCCGTAACCATTCCTTTCTTCTGGTATTTTTAATAATATGTCAGCTGGTCTGTTCGGTTGGTTCAAACGCATGTGGCTTATGTGGGCTTTACTGTTTGTTATACTGTATCTGCTTATGTGGATGCCTGTGTCTCCTCTGTGCTAGAGTAATTTCCTAGAGAGGAGACCCTTAGCTTTATGAACCCTCATTTCCTTGGTTTTTGTTTCATTTTGTTGCACGATGCCTTTCCCACTAGAGATACTGAATAAATGTCTATAGAAAGAAAGAGTTTTTAAAATACAAGTTAAAATCCCATTTACTGAATATCTATGTGTTTATTAAGTGTGGCATGCTATGCTACATATGAAAGTCAGAAAACAGTTTTCCGGAAATCAGAGGACAAATTTTGGCAGTCAGTTCTCTCTGCCTACCACTTGGGTCCCAGGAGTCAAACTCAGGTGGGCAGGCTTGGCAACAAGCTCCTTTCTCTGATGAGCCATGCAGTAGCAGGAAGGGAAAAATGCTGAGGACGAAATCAGGAGAGGCAAGGAGGCAAGCCAGAGGCATGCTGGATTTTTTTTTAACTTAATTGTGTTCAACTTCTAGATCAATGACTTCTTTTCTTTTCTTGTTTTTCAAGACAGGGTCTCTCTGTGTAGCCTTGGCTGTCCTGGACTCACTTTGTAGACCAGGCAGGAACTCACAGTGATCCACCTGCCTTTGCCTCTCGAGTGCTGGGATTAAAGACGTGCACCACCACCGCTCGGCTATTAGATCAATGGCTTCTAATACTGTTTGTTGATTTTAATAACGAGGGAATGATTTTCAGATAACAAGGCAGTACCTAATACCTACTATGCTCAACTATCTGGGTAGCAGAACCCCAACATTACAGTGCTGTTTTAAAAGTCGCCCCAAGTGACCCAAAAGAATTGTTGCCAGTTCAGTGAGATGATGCCTTCTCTCAAAAAAACCTAAAAATGGAGATCAATTGAGACCACCCAATGGCAGCATCTGGCCATAAATGTGCACACACACATTCACACAGAGAGAGAGAGAAATATTCATTCTCAGGCTTCATTCCAGAACCACTAAATCAAAGTCTGTGCTCAAACAAATAGTCTAGATCACTTCAGCAAGTGGTAGAAGCACTGCGAAAACAAATAAAAGGTTATGCTAATGAGGAAGAAAATCGGAAGAAAACTCGGCATCGGGTTGACTTACCTTTGAGTAACATGAAGGATGGTCTTTGTTTTATGAGGAACAAGGTAAGAGGAAGATAAATCAGAGTGGTGTAATCCAAAGTAAATATAAGGCCAACGGAAAAGCCTCCTTCAGTTAGACATACTAAATAGGAAAAGAGGGGAATCTCACACACACTCTTGAGCAGGGAAGGTAAACTAACACAGTTGACAACGTACAGAGTAATTCTTTTTCATGGATTCTAGGCAGAAATTGTTTAATGTAAAATTTTATATAAAACAATTTGGTGCGGTAATTAATTGATCTTGATGAATCCAGTGCAAAACTTCACTGGCATGCGCATGGATGCTGTGTATCCTTAATTAGTAAAGGGGACCAACATGGTGGATACCCTCCATCCTGGAGAGGGAAAACAACCTCCTTCTCCTAGAGAAATACCTGTGAATTAGAACTGTTCTGTAGCCTTTCATTTTAAAACCTTGAGCAAAACTACAGGCAGAGCCACATTTGGTGGTGGCACACACCTTTAATCCCAGCACTCAGGAGGCAGAGGCAAGTGGATCACTGTGAGTTTGAGGCCAGCCTGGTCTACAAAGTGAGTCCAGGACAGCCAGGGCTCCACAGAGACAGCCTTTTTCGAAAAAACAAAAACAAAAACAAAAAACATGACAATAGAGTAGGACTCACATAAAGAAAAATTAACAAGTAAATGTGCTTCTGCCACAATTGAAATGCTAACAAATATTTAAATTATTAGAAAAAACTTAGCTGCATGTGGTGGTGCACACCTTGAATCCCAGCACTGGGGAGGCAGAGGCCGGTAGATCAATGTGAGTTTGAAACCAGCCTGGTCTGCAAAGCAAGTCTAGGACAGCCAAGACTGCCCAGAGAAACTCTGTCTTGAGAAACAAACAAAAACAACAACAAAACAAAAACTTTAGTCACATATATTCTTCTACTTAGTCTATGACTATTCGTCTATTTGCTTAAAGTTTTAGCTTTAAGCTAGAATGTCAGGGTAATGACAAATTTAATATAAAATTAATATCTAAAGTTGAAATTGCATTGTGAAATAGTACACACACACACACACACACACACACACACACACACACACAGCCAAGTGTAATATGTGCTACAGAGAACCCTTTACATTTGCAGTCAATATTCTACATTCCACCCTAGAACCCAGACTCCTGTTTGGTAGCTGTACATCTGCTTCTGGTACCCAACTAAGGAGGTGACTCAAATTCAAAAAATAGGTGACCGTTTCTCAGAAGGCTGGAGAGTATCCTGAACTTTCTAGAACTTTCTAATGGAAGAAGAGGAAATCTGCCTCTTTGGATACACGATTAGATTACTATTTTGCAGGGCAAATTTTGTAGGATAGCAGTTCTTCTGGAGGTAGCATATGTGTCTTTGTTCCCACTGTGACCCTAACATATATTTCTACATATTTGGATACACTGGCTTACATTACAAGTTGTGTGGAATGGATGCTCAAGATATGAATGAGTACCAAGGCCAGCACCTCTGAAGGATGCTGGTCACTGACAGGTCCCCAATAAGTGATGATCAAAAGTGGTCCATCGAGGTACTAATTGTCTTTTTCAGGGTCCTAGATAGAGAATACAGCAACATGTTCTAACCATTTGAAGATGATGCTAAGCTAAATCTATGTAATAAAACTGTTTTACATTGTCTATAAAGAAAATGCTTTAATCCCAGCAGTTGGGAGGCAGAGGCAGGGAGATCACTGTGAGTTCGAGGCCAACCTGGTCTACAAAGTAAGTCCAGGAAAGCTCTGTCTAAAAGAGAGAAAGAAAGAAAGAAAGAAAGAAAGAAAGAAAGAAAGAAAGAAAGAAAGAAAGAAAGAAAGAAAGTGCAGCCAGTAGTCTTTCTTTTAAAACATAGGCCCAGAAAGCTGGCTACCCACATCACTCTCGTTGCTTTCGCCGATGGTATCCATATTTGAAATGAGTAATTGCTATGGTTTGGATACTAGATAGCTCCACTAATGGCTCCTGTATTGAAGGTCTGGTTCCCATGGAAAGCAGTGTTCAGTCCGGGAACTTCAGGGAAGTGGTTGGGTGCTGAGGTTTCTGTACTCATCAATGGCTTAGTCAACTGATGCCTCCAAAATCTAAACAGACAGATGAGTGGTAACGGAACTGTGGAAGGTAGGGCCTGGCTGCCGGGGGTGGGGGGATGGGGGGTGGGGAGGTGAGTCCCAGAAGGACATCTTGGTCCGCGCTTCCTCTTTCACTTTCTGCTTCCTAGAAAACCCGAGGTAAGGAACATGATCTTGATGCCATGACAGCTCATCATGAGAAATCATGAACTTCTCTGTTCTTGTGATATATCATGTTCTGTGTCTAGCAAAGATGAAGACCTGGATTTAGCAAAGATAAAGATAAAGGCTGGGCAGGCGGTATCACTGTGAGTTCGAGGCCAGCCTGGTCTACCAAGTGAGTCCAGGATAGCCAAGGATACACAGAGAAATCCTGTCTCAAAAAACCAAAAAGAAAAAAGATAAAGATAAAGGCTCCAGACAGCTGGGATGTATAGAGGAGCTGGTTATTATCTGCAGGCTGTACCAAGTCAATGGAGGTCATTTCTAGGATATATTCTGTGTACAGTCAGAATTTCTGTATCCGCTACCACTTGAACAACAGTTCTTTACAGTTATAGTCTTAAGATTGTTTCTACAAATAGTCAATTCCTCTAAAGCTACTAATGTCACTGCTGTTCCTTCAGTTCCTACAAACCTGAAAACCTTCCCTGTATGTCTGTTTTCCTTCCGCTTCTATTCCAGCCATGGCTGTGTTTTGCCAGAAATGGGATCACTGTTTCCTTCAAGTCCTTCTTTTTTTTTTTTTTCCTTTTTTCTTTTTCTTTTTTTTTTTTTTTGTTGTTGTTTTTCAAGACAGGGTTTGTGTAGCCTTGGCTGTCCTGGCTTCACATTGTAGACCAGGCTGGCCTTGAACTCACAGGGATCCGCCTGCCTCTGCCTCCCTAGTGCTGGGATTAAAGGCATGCACCACCACCACCCGGCTTCGAGTCCTTCTATACTCCCCAAAGTTTCTAACAAAACACATTCAAAGTAAACATTTTTTTCAAAAGACATCAAAATTTGAACCTCTCAATTATAATATATATTTGTATGTATGTAATTATGCATATATGTATATATACACATATTTAAAAATTATATATACACAATATATATACACATACACATATGTGTATATATATTGTGTATATATAATTTTTGAGACAGGGATGTGGGAAGGGATGCCTGAAGAATGAAGTGTTTACAACTGGAATAGAAAGAAGTAAGGGACTAGTTAAAAGTTGATTTGAGACTACAGAGCAACAGTAATTAAAACAGCATGGTACTGGCAAAGTAATAGGCTGGTGGATCAATGGAATCGAATTGAAGACCCAGAGATGAATCCACACACATTTGCTCACTTGATTTTTGAAAAAGAAGCCAAATCTAAACAATGGAAAAATGATAGCATCTTCAACAAATGGTGCTGGTCAAACTGGATGTCTACATGTAGAAAAATGCAATTAGACCCTTATTTGTCACCATGCACAAAACTCAAGTCCAAGTGGATTAAAGACCTCAACTTAAAACCAGAGACATTAACTCAGTTAGGGGAAAAAGTGGGGAAGAGCCTGGGACACATAGGCACAGGAAACAACTTCCTGAACAGTACACCAACAGCCCAGGCCTTAATGTCAACAATTAATAAATGGGACCTCATGAGGCTGAGAAGCTTCTGTAAGGCAGGAGACACTGTCAAGAGAACAAAGCGACAGCCTACAGACTGGGAAAAGATCTTCACCAACCCTTCATCTGACAAAGGTTTAATATTCAAAATATATAAAGAACTCAAGAAATTAAACACCACAAAACCAAACAACCCAATTGCAAAATGGGGCTTAGAACTAAACAGAGAATTCTCAACAGAGGAATATCAAATGGCTGAGAAACACTTAAAGAAATGCTCATCCTCGTTAGGCATCAGAGAAATGCAAATCAAAACGACACTGAGATTCTACCTTACACCCATCAGAATGGCTAAGATCAAAAACTCAAATGACACCACGTGTTGGCGAGGATGTGGAGAGAGAGGAACACTCCTTCACTGCTGGTGGGAATGCAAACTAGTGCAACCACTTTGGAAAGCTATCTGGCGTTTTCTCAGAAAAATGGGTATAGGGCTTCCTCAAGACCCAGCTATCCCACTCCTTGGAATATACCCAGAAAATGCCCTAACGCACAACAGGGACATATGCTCAACCATGTTCATAGCTGCTTTATACACAATAGCCAGAACATGGAAACAGCCTAAGTGTCCCTCAGTAGAAGAATGGACTAAGAAACTATGGTACATTTACACTATGGAGTATTACTCAGCTATTAAAAACAAGGAATTCCCAAAATTTGTGGACAAATGGATTGACCTAGAAATTATCATAATGAGTGACTTCACCCAGAAGCAAAAAGAGACAAACGGTATATAATCACTTATATCAAAACACTAGTCCAAGGGATACATCCCATGAAAAACTTTACTTACCAAGAAAGTGGGTCAGAGGAGAGGACATCCTATTGAGACTTTAGGCGAGAGTAGCATGGAAGAATGGGGAAATAATAGGACCCTCAGTGTCCTGGAAACCTACAAGAAGAACTTTATGACAGGCAGATCTGGGTCCTGGGGTCCTCCTCAAACTAAGGCACCAGCCAAGGAGAAATAGGCAATAAACTTCGAACCCCTACCAAGACCTAGCCGACGAACACGATATTCTCCACTATTGAGTGGAGAGTGAGATCTGATTCTCACGTGAACTCTGGTGCCCCTTTTCTGACCATGGATGGGGAGGCCTGGTGGCACTCAGAGGAAGGATAGCAAGTTACCAAGAAGAGACTCGATAATCTTAGAGCATACAGAGGGGGTGGAAGTCTCCCTCAATCACAGACATAGGGGAGGGGAGAAGGGGGAAAGTGGGAGGGAGGGAAGAATGGGAGGAAACAGGGGAAGGGCTAACAATCAAGATGTAATATGAATAAATTAATAAAAAATGGTAAAACAAAACAAACAAACAAAAAAAATTGGAGCCTCATTTTCAGCCTTCTGGCCCAATATCTCTGCCAGACATATTTACGAGGCAGGAACTATTGAGGACTTGCTTACCCCGTCTTGGCAGTGTGTGGCTGTCAACTCTGCCTGCATCTAAGCGGCCCATTTTTAGCCAAAATTCTCTTTGTGGCAGGAATGAGGACATTTTGCCCAGTGGCTTGTTTGCAACATTTGAACTCATCTTCATAAAGAAGTTCTTTGATGTTCATCATCTTCTTTGAGGTCAGCTGGGTGTTGTCAGCAATTAACTTGTTTTGTTGTCAAAGAAACTTAAGCATTGTTTAAAAAATTCTTTAACTGCTATATTCTCTGTCTCTGAGGCTTTTGAAGCCCTTACTTAACTTTTTTACTTCATATATCTATAGAGTCATATCTATCTGTTAGACTTATGATATCTATTCTTGTGCTACAATCTAAAAAGTATTGAACATGCCCATGTTTTGTATCAATATACTAAATTGTGTACCAGTGACTTAGACATAACCTTCATTGTGAGTAACAATTAAGGCCTTGAGTTAAGGAGTAGGTTCAGTCATCCACCTTTTGTTCTGTCCTCCCTCTACATTTCTATATCCCCCTTTCTTTCCTTTCAGCTTCTATCTCCCTACCTATGGATGAAAAAATAAAGGAAAAGAGAGATGTCAAAAAAAAAAAAGTTGATTTGAGAAAAAAATAAAAAGAAGAAAAAGGGGGGAAGTTCATTTGAAAAGGCTGGAGAACAAAGTGGAGCCCATCATGGATGCCTAAGAACCTGCGACTAGACAGCCCTGGAACCTAGGGTGAAGGCAAATAATACTGGTCTAAAATAGTCAGTGTTAATATGATGCCTACTGATACTCTGCTCTGCTTCTGACCAGCCATCAGCAGAGAAGCTTCCTCCTGCAGCAGCCGGAACAAACACAGAGACCCACCCATCGAATCCCTCCCCACACGGCTCAGGGAGCCCCAAGGATGGGGAAGAGGAAGAGGAAGAAGGAGCTTAAGAGGGTGGGCAATAGAGAGATAGCTATCAGTGGAACTGTCAGCGGTACCTACTGAGAGAAGGAAAATCGATTTTCTCCAATGGAGTGACGCTGGGCATATCAACCCGACAGACCTCATGGTCAGGAGTACTTGACCAACATATAAAGGACTCCACAGTTTGTGTGTGTGCTTTTATTTGGCTGGTTTTCTGTGTCTTGTTTTTGTTGTTCTTTTTGGGTGTGGCTTTATTTTGTTTTCTTGGTTTGGGGAATTTTGTTGTTTGTTGTGTTTTTGTTTGTTGTTTGTTTTTCTTTTTTTAAAATTTAAGTAATTTATTCAGATTACATCCCGATTGTTATCCCTCACTTGTATCTTCCCATTCCCCCTCCCTCCCTCTTTCACCCTACTCCCCTTCCCTAGGCCTGTGACAGAAGGGGACCTCCTCCCCCACCACATGACCACAGCCTATCAGGTCTCATCCAGAAAGCCTACTTCCCCTTCCTCTGAGTGCCATCAGGCCTCCCCACCAAGGGGAAGTGGTCAAATAAGGGGCACCAGAGTTCATGTCAGGGTCAGTCCTCACTCTCCACACAACTGTGGAGAATGCACTGTCCATTGGCTAGATCTGAATAGGGGGTCTAGGTTTACTGCATGCATTGTCCTTGGTTGGTCCAGCAGTTTGTGCAGGCCCCTGGGTCCAGATCCTTGAGCCTTGATGGTCTTCTTGTAGGGTTCCAGGGCCCTCGGTTTTGTTTGTTTTTAAGATGGGTAGAAAGGGGGAGAGGCTCTGGAAGGACTTGGGGAGGGGAAGGATATGATCAAGATACATCTCAATTATTTAAAATAATAATATATATATATAATTTTTAAAAAAAAGGCTGGAGAGCTGGCTCAATGGTTTAGACACCTGCTGCTCTTGCAGAGGACCTGGGTTTAGTTCCGAGAACGCACATGGTGGCTCACACTCAGGGAATGCAACTGTCTCTGCAGACCTCCATGAGAAGCAGACATGCATGTGGTGTACATATGTACATTCAAGCCAAACACTCATACACAGAACATAAGAGTAAGTAAGTCTTTTTATATTATTTAAGAAAATGTTTTGGCAGCCTAGTAAGCTAGCAGTGGCTCACGCCTATAGTCTAGCACTTAAGAGATTAAGGTAGGAAGAGTGTTGCAAATTCCAGGCTAGCCTGGGCTACCCCCTTGTGAGACCCTGCTTTTTAAAAAAGTGTAAATGTGCCAAGTGTGGTGGCACACGCCTTTAATCCCAGCAGTCAGGGAGGCAGAGGCAGGCGGATCTTTGTGAGTTCGAGGCCAGCCTGGGCTACAAAGGGAGTTCCAGGACAGCCAAGGCTACACCAAGAAACCCAGTCTCGAAACACGGTGCCTCCCCAAAGTGTAAATGCATACTTTAGCATAGATTTCAATTGCTATAATCCGTGACACTAGTCGACCAGCCAGGACCGGAATGGGAGGACGGGAAAAGAAACCTTTAGAGTTGCCAGCTCTTGGAGAAGAGGTGCACAAATGTTCAGAAATGCCACCATGATCTGCAAGGTGACCCGTTGCTCCCCCACAGGTGTAAGCAAAGGACTAGCAGCGTTACACAGCACAAGGTTCGTCCTGACTGAGGAGGTAGGGACCTTCAAATCGTTCCCCCACACACTTCAGTCTTCAAGCCCCGTCTACCAAGAGCAAAGTAAGAGCACAAAATGGAAAGCACTTTTATACAGAAGTTAGTTTCCACAGACGTCAGCTATGAGATGCTTACACTTGGAGGTTAGTTCATACAAGTAGCTGGCTGGCACACACAGAAGGGAGAAGGTGCCAGCCACCTATCTGACAGTTGATCACAGCAGAGAACATATGCTACCCGAGGAGCTTATAATTAGGGTAATTACAGTAGCTTTACTTGGCCCAAATAGAGCAGAAACAAACCCTGAGAGGCTTTTGGGGCAGAATGCAGGAAGCCCTGAGGATGCAGAGACGATTGCAAGAGGAACCTGTGAAGGGTTTGAGATTAAGTAGGGAGATGTGAGTCACCTGGATGTGTTGCAAAATCAATTCACCTTTGTTTTATATTTCACAAGCTGGCCTGGACCCAGCCTTCAATTAAATTGTAGCAAATATATATATACACACACATACACACACACACACACACACACACACACACACATATATATATATGTATATATATTCCGGATTCAACAGCCAGAGCAAGCTACCTGAGCAAGGCCTGGGACAACCAGCGCTAACTTCTTGCTTCCCCTTTAGCCCACTTTTTCTTCATCACACTTTACTTTAAGTACTCTCTCACTCCCACCAAAACTGCCTCTCACCCGGTCTTTGCCCAAATATATACATATATACATATATGTAGTATTCTGTGTGCATGCGTGCTTGCTTGCCAGAAGAAGGCACCAAATCACATTATAGATGGCTGTGAGCCACCATGTGTTTGCTGGGAATTGAACTCAGAGACCTCCAGAAGAAAAGACAGTGCTCTTAACCTCTGAGCCATCTCTCCAGCCCCCAAATATGTACTTTTTAAGTGTAATGAAACCCCAAAGTTACAAATTTGTACAAGAAAATTACTGATCCGTTGGGCGGTAGTGGAGTATGTCTTTAATCCCAGCAGAGGCAGGTAGAGCTCTGTGTTCAAAGACAGCCTGGTCTACAGAGTTCCCCAGAGTGAGTTCCAGAACAACCAAGGCTACACAGAGACACCCTGTCTCAAAAAGGGGGTGGGGGTGGGGGTGGGGGCATTAGTGCTCCATTTTGCAGCAAGTTGCAAAGTCTGTGTCTGATTGTGTCTAGCTACACCCTGGACTTACTTTTATCCTTTTTTCTTTTTTCTTTCTTTTCTTTTTTGTTTTTTGTTTTTTGGTTTTTTGTTTTTGTTTTTTGTTTGTTTGTTTGTTTGTTTTGAGACAGGGTCTCTCTGTGTTAGCCTTGGCTGTCCTGGAGTCACTTTGTAGACCAGGCTGGCCTCAAACTCACAGCAATCCACCTGCCTCTGCCTCCCGAATGCTGGGATTCAAGGCGTGTGCCACCATGCTTGGCTCCTTTTACCCTTTTTTCGAGCAGGAGAACATGACCACAGAAGTGCGTGCTAGGGAAAGCCGCCTCAGCCAGATCAGCCAAGTAGGTGAAGAGTCACTCATGGGCACCACGTTGCCTACACTTAGCACCTCATGAGCACAGAACTTTTTTAGCAGCCACTGCTTGTACCAGAACTCCTAGGTGTTGGTCAAGGGCTTATCCACTGTCTTCTAACGATACATGTCCAACTCTCAAAGCCTTTTCCTGTTTTGTTTTGGGTTTTTTTGTCTTTTGGGGGGGTTGCTTTTGTTTCTTTGTTTTGGTTTGCTTTTTTTGAGATAGGGTTTCTCTGTGTAGCCTTGGCTGTCCTCGACTCACTTTGTAGACCAGGCTGGTCTGGAACGCATATTGATCACCTGCCTCTGCCTCCCAAGTTCTGGGATTAAAGGAGTGTGCCACCACACCTGGCTGTTTTAGTTTTTTTTTAAGATACCACCCTAAGCCAGAATTAAGCCTTTTCAATCTGAGAGTAAGTTCATTTAGAGTCTAGCTACCTGAACTGTGATTTTTACATCTAATTACTTTGTTTGTTTGTTTTTTGTTTTTTCGAGACAGGATTTCTCTGTGTTAGCCTTGGTTGTCCTGGACTCACTTTGTAAACCAGGCTGGCCTCGAACTCACAGTGATCCGCCTGCCTCTGCCTCCCAAGTGCTGGGATTAAAGGAGTGCACTACCACCAGCCGGCTACATCTAATTACTTAATGAGAGTTATTTTCTTGGATTTGGAGAGATGGCTCAGTGGCTCAGAGCACTTATTGATCCTGAGGAGGATCTGCGCTCAGTTGCCAACACCCACATGGCAGCTCACAGCCATCTCTAACTCCAGTTTCAGGGCATCTGATGCTCACTTCTGGCCTCTGAGGGCACCAGGCACATATGTGGTACACAGATACATATGCAGGCAAAATACACTCATACTCATAAAATTGTTAGTACAATTAACTTTTTTTTTTTTGAGACAGGGTCTCTCTGTGTAGCTTTGACTGTCCTAGACTCTCTTTGTAGACCAGGCTGGCCTAGAACTCACAGCGATCTGCCTCTCCCTGCCTCCCAAGTACTGGGATTAAAGGCGTGCACCACCACCACCTGGCTATTATTATTTTTTTAAATATTTATTTATTTGTTATTATACAGTGCTCTGCCTGCTTCTGCAGGCCAGAAGAGGGCATCATATCTCATTATAGATGGTTGTGGGCCACCATGTGGTTGCTGGGAATTGAACTCAGCACCCCCAGGAGGAGGAGTCAGTGATCTTAACCTCTGAGCCATCTCTCCAGCCCTATTAGTAGTAGTATAAAAGCTCATGATCTTGTTCCCAGTGCTCGAAGCTCTCACTAGCCAGTGCTCCCGTAGACTGCGTTTGGGCTCGGCACACTCGAGCCTAAACATAATCGCCTTGGTAGATCACAGAGGACAGAAGTCAGTTCCCAGCTTCCACTTGGCAGCTGACAGCCATCTGTCGCTCCTGCTGCATGGGATCGGACCCTCTTCTGGCCTCTGGAGGAACCAGTCATGAACACAGTGCACAGCCATGTGTGGGCAAAACACCAATATACACAAACAGTGTGATATAAAAAGAAGATTTATGTTCTATCTCCAGCAAGGAGAAGGGAAGGAATGGGGCAGGGGAAAGGGAGCAGGCTTGGATATACGGTGCATTTTTTTCCACAAATTTGATAGTCCTATGTAGGTAATGGATTATAGTGAACAGCACAGTACTTTAGACAGTTTTGAGGGGGGGCCACATATTCTGTTCTGTTTTGTTTTTTGTTTTTTGAAACAGGGTTTCTCTGTGTAGCCTTGGCTGTCCTGGACTTGCTTTGTAGACCAGGCTGGCCTCGAACTCACATTGATCCTCCTGCCTCTGCCTCCCAAGTGCTGACATTAAAGGCGTGCGCCACCACCTCCCAGCACATATTCTGTTCTGGCCTAGCCAGAAAAACTTACCTGAGGGATAATTATGTCTCCAGGATCCCCAGCTTACTGTGGTGATGATATTTGCCAAGACAAAGAAAGATGGCTGCTCTGAGCAAAGTGGGGGCTCTACACCGCTACAGCGTAAACCCCTCCCAGATTGTAGTCTACTCCTCCAACTGATCCGAACAAATCCAAATTAATATTTTTTTCTTTCTCATGTGTATCTTTTGTTGTTGTTTGTTTATTTGCTCGTTCATTCTGTTTGAGACACTGTCTCTCTACAAAGCCCTGGCTGTTCTGGAACTCCCTGTGCGGACCAGGCTGACCTTCAACTCACAGAGATCTGCTTCCCTCTCCCTGTCTCCCCAGGCTTGGGATTAAAGGCCTGTGTCATCATGCCCAGCCTCCAACTTAGTTTTTCAGGGTTTCCCAAATGTGTGCTTACTGGAGAGTTTTATGTTTCTATGCCAACCCTTGTTATGGGATACTTCCCCAAAGTCCCCAAGATCAAGACCTCTGAAACCATTTTTTTAAACTAATGGAATTAGGAGACCGACTATTGTCTATTGTTCTTTTGCAAGGACCCTGGGAGCCTTCCAAACAGCAACTGTTCATCTATTGTAAGGAAAGAGAACTCTATAGTATCCAAAGGCTCTTTGTTGAAATGTGCCTTTTGACAAGTATGGTTCATCTAAAGGCCCTTTGTTGAAATAATCTCTCTGAGACCGTGTTTATTCTGATTGTGTTTCTTCTAAAAGAAAGAAAGAAAGAAAGAAAGAAAGAAAGAAAAGAAAAGAAATAAGAAGTTTATGCAGTGAGGATCCAACCATTGCCCTCGCCTCTTTTGGAATAGTTTTGATTGCCACAGCCCCACTTTCCTGTTCCTTCCACCCAGACCACGGTTTGCAGAAACAGAGAGTCTGGAAGGCTCCTGGCCACCACGCTGAGAGAATACAATACATTAAAAGTTATAAGAAGGCCGGCGTGGTGGCACATGCCTTTAATCCCAGCATTCCAAAGGCAAAGGCAGAGGCAGGCAGATCGCTGTGAGTTCGAGGCCAGCCTGATCCACAAAGTGAGTCCAGGACAGCTTAGACTACAGAGACAAACCCTGTCTCAAAAAAAAAAAAAAATTAATAAAATAAAATAAGTTGTGTTTGTTCCCTTTGTTTTGGAAGACTGGGCAGCCTAGGAAGGAAGCCCGAAGCCAAGTTGCCTGGGGTAGGGTCTGAGGAGGCTGAGTCACAGAGACTGCAAAGGGCCGGTTCTTGGCGTGACTGCTTGCTGGGCTCCTGAGTTTTCAGGAAACGTGCTGGGAAACTGAGGGCTGCATTAAAGCCAGGCGCTCACTTTCAAACTCTAACGGACACTGGGATGGATAAAAATAGGCACAGCAATTGCTCCCTAATCTGAAGCCCACATAAAGGAACACACATCCGGATCCTGCCTCAGGATCTCCTAACCGGAGTCAAGAGGCACCCTGTTGCCTCCAGTATCTGGAAGGCTTTCTTTTCGGCACTCTCCTCACTCCCTGCAAGCCAGCATATTCTTTGGGGGCCTAGATTTCCATTACTGTATTAGACCAAAAGTTCTGTATGCTTGGTTTGCATATTTTATTTTATTTGGTTTTTCAGGACAGGGTTTCTCTGTGAGCCTTGGCTGTCCTGGACTCGCATTGTAGACCAGGTTGGCCTTGAACTCACAAGGATCCACTTGCCTCTGCCTCCCCAGTACTGGGATTAAAGGCGTGTGCCACCACCGCCCGGCCTTGCATCTTTTATAAACTCCTTTGAAAATGAGACAATCCAGAATTCTCAAGGGTCTCTACCAGATACTAGGATTTCTGACTCTGAGCTCAGTTTTTTTTTAAAAGATTTACTTATTTATCATATATACACAGTGTTTTGCCCACATGTACACCAGAAGAGGGCATCATATCTCATTATAGATGGTTGTGAGCCACCATGTGTTTGCTGGGAATTGAACTCAGGACCTTTGGAAGAGCAACCAGTGCTCTTAAGCTCTGACCCATCTCTCCAGTCCTCATTTAAAAAAAAAAAAAACAAACTTATTTACTCATTTTCTTGAGTGTACTGGTGTTTTGCCTGCATGTATGTCAGATACCTCGGAACTGGAATTAAAGACAGTTGTGAGCTGTCATGTAGGAACTGGGAATTGAACTCAGGACCTCTGGAAGAACAGCCAGTGCTCTTAACCTCTGAGCCATCTCTTCAGCCTGTCCAAGCTCATTTTGTGTACCCTGAAGTTTCTAGTTCACAACAGCCAACAAGCCCTACACATCCGTTTTTCCTTCTTTTTGTAACGGAGTGATAGAAGCCAGGGACTTGACAGTTTGTGGTGTGACTGTCTAGCCCTAGAGACTTCGGCTTTGCTCTATTCAACGTGGCTTCTCTTCAAGTATATTTACTTAGTGACCACAGTATCCAAGCCTTAGCCGGGGGAGAGGCTCGAACAAAACTGCAGCTGAGGTGTTCATCTCTGCTCCCCCGCACACACAGGAAGACCTGGAGGACTTGGGTCAGTATAGCTCTCTGATCCAGTCCTAATAGCCCGTTTATTTGTCTTCCTTTCCGGATAGCTGACCATAGGCCTTCCGTTTTCTTCTTCTAGCTTCTAGAAATCCTCTTCCGAACCTCTGCTTAAAGCCAAGCGCTAGTTACATGAGAGGACTGGGCATGCGCGCGTCGCTTTGCCACAAGCTAACCCCAATACATCTCAATGTGTGTATGTTAGACAGAAGGCTGGGTTTTGCTGGGCAGTGGTGGCACACGCCTTTAATCCCAGCACTCAGGAGGCAGAGGCAGGTGGTTCGCTGTGAGTTGGAGGCTGGGTTTTCCCCAACGCCACCACTAAACAGGACCACGCCATGCTGTAAAGCCCCGCCCCCCATCTTGCCCCGCCCCCATCTTGGTTGAACAATCATAGTTCCTTAAACAAAAGTAATTTGGTTCCCAGAGTTGAAATAACTTGGGGTTTTTGGTTGCTTTTGTTTTTGTTTTTGTTTGATTCTTGCCCTTCCTCGTCCTATTAACCCCAGGAATTGCCAACCACAGGAGAGGTCTATTGACCACCTGACTTTCCTTAACTGACTTGCTGGTTACCCCTGGCAACAGTCAGCTGTGTGCCAGAAAAGGAAAAGTGTCACTCTCTTTGTCCCTTTTTCTGCCCTTTAAAAAAAAAATTATTTTATTACACATGTATAAAACAAACTACATACAGCAGGGAGAACCATGTGACAATCATGAGAGTAATGAGTTCTATACATGTTACATTCACAGTGACTTGGCCATCTGCATTCATCTAGTTTGAAGTAAGTGTCTTTCCTGTCTTGTTGGGTCTAAATTTCCGAATGAGATTCAATATCTATCCTATCTCAACTCTAATAGCTTAACTTCTTTATCTTGATCTAAAACAATCTTGTCCCCTAATCAGCTAAACTTGGTTGTAAAACCATACTATCTTGTCTTCAATGCCCCTCAGATACTTGAGATGGAATAAAACTTAAATTCCTGAGTGAACCAGCAGTGTGGGTTAGCAGCTTCCAAAATGTACAAATTGACTTTAGACAGTTTACTGCCTGACCAGTCACCCAATACACTTTATAACGCTGGAGCCTCATCTTCAGCTTTCTGGCCTAATATCTCTGCCAGACTTGTTCGCAGGGCAGGAACGATTGAGGACTTGCTTACCCTGCCCTTTAACACCCGCAGCCTGTGAGCAGTGAGAGGATTCTGCAGGTCTTTATCCCAAATAAAAGCCTGTGCGTCACTAGTTGCTCACTCCTTCCCTTGCCTGCCTTCCCTTCTCTCTCAGCTTCCGCTCCCAGCTCCACCTTCACTTCTTTACTGGATTCTCAGTCTCATTAGCCTCCCACCTTCCTTCCCCCATCCATTCTTAGCCCAGTCTGATCCTTTCTCAGTTTTACCCCAGGAGCAACCTATAAAATATGTGTTGGGCCAGGTGGTAGTGGCGCACGCCTTTAATTCCAGCACTCAGAAAGCAGAGGCAGGCAGATCGCTGTGAGTTCGAGGCCAACCTGGTCTATAAAGCAAGTCCAGGACAGCCAAGGCTACACAGAGAAACCCTGTCTCAAAAAGCCAAACCAAACCAAACCATGCCTTGCACCAGGTGGTTGGTGGCGCATGCCTTTAATCCTAGCTCTTGGGAGGCAGGGTCAGGCTTATCTCTGCATTGGAGGCCAGCCTGGTCTACAGATCAAGGAGTTTCAGGACAGACAACCAGGGCTACATACAGAAACCCTGTTTTGAAAATTCAAAAAAAAAAAAAAAAAACAAACAAACAAAACATGTGTTGCTCCCTAGTAATGGCTGAGATCCTGAAAGGTACCCACAGGGCCCCCACATAAAGAGCCTTCCCCTCACCTCCTTAGCTCCTACAGTTCTTCGTGGGCCACCCACAGGAATGCTACCTCCAGCCTGCTTCCCCACGCCTCTTAGCCCCAGCTCTAACCCTGCTTCCCCTGCCCTCTCTCTCTCTGTGCCCAGCTCAAAGGTGACATCTTTAAGGAAAACTTCCCTATGGCCCAGATGGCTGTTAGATGTTTCGCTAGCTTCTCCCCACAATGCTTATTATAAGTATGACTGTGCGACTCATCGTCGGTACAAACTTGTGAATCTGGGGCTTCCGGTTGTCATGTGTACAGCTCTACTGCCAGCATCTATGCCAGGCTGGCTCAAGATGGGACTCCTTACTATCTCAGCCACATTCACATCACCGAGACACGCATGCTACTGCCTCTTCCTTGACAGACGGTTCTAAAGCAGCAAGAACTGTTCTGTGTTGCTCTCTGTTTGTCTGTGGGTTTTCATCTGTCTTGCTCTTTACACGTATTTGTTGGCGTACGGAGGAGAGGCGGGCACGCATGCAGTGTCATGTGTGTGGAGATCAGAGAAGGACTCAGGGAGGCTACTTCACTCCTTCCGTCTCGTGGTGTCCAGGAATCAAACCAGTGTCCTGAGAGAGCACCTCTACCCACTGATCCACCTTGCAGGCCCTGATTTTGTCTGTTTGTTTGTTTGTTTGTTTGATTGATTGATTGATTTAATAGAACAAGGCCCCATTGTGTAACTCTGGAACTCACGTGGACCATGATGGCTTCAAATTCACAGCAAACTTCATGCCTCCACTTCCCAAGTGCGGAGAGAGACTACAGGCAGGCACCACCACAACCGGCTGTTTTTCATGCTTCATCTCCAAAGGTGAGCATGAACTCTCAGGTAGATCAGCAAAAGGCAGCTGAAGCCACACCAGTGTTGTCAGATACGACCTGTCTGTTTCCTTTGGGTGTCAAGCAGCAAGGGCCTTGGAGGGCCACGACAGGCGGCTTGTGTCTGCTGAAGCAAATTCGTCAAGGCCCTCGCTGCAAGCCACTTTCTCCCTGAAGGTTGTCTCCTCTTGTCAGAGGTGTTCTCTTCCAACGCATTCGATGCTTGCCTGCTTAGCCGCTGTGTTCTCTCTCTTTGTTGGGATCATTTTGATGCCCACCTGCTGAATCTACTACTCATCTCTCTCCTCTCTCCAAATGCGCTGGGCTGATAGAGCCGTGAAGCCTTTGTATCTGCAGTATGCAGCACAGTGGTCTGTGTTTATTAAGAAAAGTTGGAGCCTGGGCCGTGGTGGCGCACGCCTTTAATCTCAGCACTTGGGAGGCAGAGGCAGGTGGATCCCTGTGAGTTCGAGGCCAGCCTGGTCTACAAAGTGAGTCCAGGACAGCCAGGGCTACACAAAGAAACTCTGTCTCAGAAAAAACAAAGAAAGAAAAGTTGGCCATGGCAGGGATGAGGGTGGGGGGCGGGGGTGGGGGGGAGACTGACACAGGGTGAGTGGGGTAAAGTCTTACAGACTTATTGTTTTCATCGCTGGGTTCTATCACATGCCCCCCCACCCCCCTACACAACCCCTACTCGTTGCAAAGAGCTGACACATCTCTCTCGAGTCTTTGACCTTACTAGAAAAGGTTTTCAGAAGGACTGACAGAGAGAGGAAAGAAGAGAATTATAAAAGTGGAAAACACCAGGAAATATGTTTATTTGGTGTGTGTGTGTGTGTGTGTGTGTGTGTGTGTGTGTTTAAAATCCCATGGTTCTTCCTCAAGTCAGAGTCTTGGCCAAGCATATGACAGTGATAGCTGAAGAGATAAATGGTAAAAAAGAGGGAAGGCAGGGTCCTGGTGATGAACTGAACACACGTTGTTGTTGTTGTTGTTGTTGTTGTTGGCTATCTAGGACAATATTGTTCTTTATATGTGCTATAGTGGAAATTATCCCGTCAGATGTATACATTTCTGAAAACAATATAGTCCTTGAAACCAAATGTATAGACCTGGACATTCCTGGCCCTGTCTAGAGGAGTGACTTTGAGCAAGGCAGGTAAGTGCTATGAGCAGTAAGTTGTGTTGTATGTGGGACATCTCGTTTCAGATTTAAAAGACAGAAAACTTCTCACAGCGACTTCCTCTTGCCTCAGCCAGCCGCGGATGAGAGCAGGCTTTAGTCAGGCCATGGCTCGCCTGAGGAACTAGGTTGATATCATTATTAACAACATGTTTGCTTCCATCTAGGGAAAATCGTAGATGAAAGCACTTCTTACTAGTTGCCAAATGACTCCTGTTCAGCATTCCCTTTCTGTGTAGCTGGACAAGAGTTGGGTGCCAGAAGAAACATCAGAACAGGGCAAGCTAGCATCTAGGCTGCCGTGGCTGGCTGGCTTTGGATACCTAAAGAGACTCTGCTGGCTGAGCATGGTAGACACTGTACGTATTTGCTTAGAAAAGCCTCCAAGCCCAGTGCTGTTGGTCTCATTATAGTCCTGGTTAAAATGAGCCTCAGAGAAATAAAATAATTTGCAATGGTCATGTAGTGAGTACTGAGCCTCAAAGCTTTTTTAAAAAATGACTGAATCCCTTAGATTTCAATTTTTTTGAAAGATTTATTTATCTTAATGTATATGAGCATTCTGTCTGCATGTACACCTACATGCCAGAAGAGGACATTAGATCACATTATAGATGGGTGTGAGTCACCATGTGGTTGCTGGGAATTGAACTCATGACCTCTGGAAGAGAGCAGTCAGTGCTCTTAACCACTGAGCCATCTCTCCAGCCCCTAGGCTTCAACTCTTTGTTTGTTTGTTTTTTTGTTTTGGTTTTTGGTTTTTTCAAGACAGGCTTTCTCTGTGTAACCTTGGCTGTCCTAGACTCACTTTGTAGACCAGGCTGGCCTCGAACTCACAGGGATCCACCTGCCTCTGCCTCCCGAGTGCTGGGATTAAAGGCGTGCACGACCCGGCTAGACTTCAACTCTTATCCTACTGTAAAGTTAAGAAATTTGTGGGCTTTGGGCCTAGAGAGATGGCTCAGAGGCTTAAGAGCACAGTCTGCTCTTCCAAAGGTTATGAGTTCAATTCCCAGCAAACACGTGAAGCCCTCTTCTGGCAAGCAGGTGTCCATGCAGGCAAAACACTGTATGCATAATAAATAAGTAAACAAATAAATCTTTTTTAAAAAAGAAAGAAAGAAATTTGGGCGCTTCAAGGGAGAATAACAAATAAAAATCTTTGATTCTCTCGCTTATGCTCCTTAATGTTTTGATCTATTGTAATAGCAAACTTCGGCACAGTGCACCACTGAAGACCTATGCCTGCACGGGACAGCACAGATTAGCATAGGGAACAGACTAAGGAGTGAGTCTGTGGTTTTAAAAAAAAGTCACTAACACAGTTTATCTGCCGTTAATAAGAAATGTGCGGAGCTGGAGAGATGGCTCAGAGGTTAAGAGCACCGACTGCCCTTCCAGAGGACCCTTGTTCGAGTCCCAGAAACCACTTGATGGTTCACAGCCACCTATAATGTAATCTGATGCCCTCTTCTGGCCTGGAGGTGTACATGCAGCCAGAGCGCTGTATACATAATAATAAATAAATAAATATTAGGAAAAGAAAAAAATGTGCAGTGTTTGTGTTCAAATTTGAATGCTGGAATTATTCAGCAGTTTTTTTTTAACAAGTTTATCTATAACCCAGGGCTGGAGATATGGCTCAGAGGTTAAGAGCACTGGCTGCTCTTCCAGAGGTCCTGAGTTCAATACCCAGCACCCACATAGTGGCTCACCACCATCTACAATGGGTATTCGGTGCTCTCTTCCGGCCTGCAGACTCTATATGCAGATTGAGCACTCATATGCATAAAAATGAAGCAGTAGACCCCTTTTTAAAAGTTTGTCCATAACCATTTACAACATCAAGAAAAACGGGATGGCTGAAACATTTCTGTCTTGTATTGCTGCTTCCTGACTCTGGATTTACTCTGGACATTCACACACAAATGAGCGTAGGAGCTCTGACAGCACCTCAGCTTTGTGTCACTTTCCTGTTGATGGTTTTACACTTCGGTGCCTCTCAATTCCGTGGGGGGGAAAAATCACTAGGCCGAACTGGAAGCATCCAGAGGAAGACAGTCTTCTAGGAAGGACTTCTTCCCATCAGAATAGCTGTGTAAGTAGATTCCTGTGTACGCAGCTGGACTTTTTTGCATAACTATTGCATGCTTAGCATACAGTGAGCCCAGGCTGGTCTCTCTTCGGAAAGGCTGGCTGCACGGGCTTGGCTCTAGGGAGCATTGGCAGCTGCGCCTCAGAAGCTCAACTCTGCCTTAAATTTCTTACACCAAGTCCAGGAAAAGGAGAATGTTCGTGAGTTCAGTAGATTTCAGTTGACCTCTAACTCTAAGGACCGGGTCTGGAAGGAAGGGGTTTCCTCACTCCTCCTGCAGAGAGTGCAATCTGAGGAGCGCGACTGTGGCCACTCACCTCCCTGGGCCACTTTGGGGCTGTGATCTGGACAAGCCATGACAGAGGGGCCGCCTCAGCTCCCCCACTTCAGTTACAAAGTTATAGGTAGTCTCCTCCCTCTCTCCCCTCCGCCTTCCTCCCCCCCTCCTCCCTTTCCTCTTTCTCCCTGTCATCGGCTTAGGCTTACTTAAGTCAGAAACTGAACAAAGCGAGGCCTTCACCCTAACCGCATGCTGACGTAAGTCAAGCCCTTTCAATCTGCGCATGCCTCACCTCCTCCGCACTCTTTTCCTTGTGCGCATGTCCAACCTTTGAACACTGTGACACACTCCAAAACCCCTCTATTGAGTTACGGGGAGCGAGGGGGGCAGGGAGCTTGATGTTTTTAAATAAGTGTGTGATTTTGTACTTGGCTGCATCCACAGCTGCCCTGAGTTGACCTCGGTCCACGGTCTGCATCTCAGTTCGGACGTGCTGTGGGGCATTCACAAGCCATTCATCCTAAAAAGTTTGCTATTTCATTTCATTTCTGGGTTGTGCTGATGGCCATGCAGCCACAGCAGATCCTACGTCTTACTATTTCCTATAAACCTCTAGTTAGTTCTAGTCGGATGTTTATTTATCTATTTATTTATTTTCTGACCCGCAGGACAAGCCAATGCACTCGACAAGGGTCTCTGATGGCAGCCGTGCTCCTCTGACTGCCCTGAGGTCGGGCTGCAGTCAGCTTTTTGATCCCTCCTTAGGATTCATGGGCAATCAATTGTAATTTGTTTGCTATTGTAAGACTACTTGCTAAAAGGAAATATACGGAACAAATTCTCTCTAGAAGTAATGTATTCATATTTAAGTGCTGTTCGTTTTTAAAGATACACATACACAAATTCCTTCTACTTTTCCTCTACTATCGATTCATTTTCTTTCTTTTCTTTCTTTCTTTCTTTCTTTCTTTCTTGAACGTGTGGGGGGGGTGTGAGAGGGGACGAGGCTTGCTAGTCTCAAAACTTGCCTTCCTTAAGGTTACTCAGCACAGCACCCTTCCAAGCTGTGCTAGGCCACACCCCAGAAGCCACTAACAAAGCCCTTCAGCTCTTTGGTATGACACCTTTACTTTCCTGAATTTCACTTTATACTTTTCGCTGCTGCCTTCCTCCTCCCCTTCTCCTCCCCCTCTTCCTCTTCCTCCTTTTCCTCCTCCTCCTCCTCTTCTTCCTCCTCCTCCTTTTCCTCTTCCTCCCCCTCCTCCTCTTCTGTACCAAGCATTAAAACAGAGCCTGGGGCATACTAGACAGGCATCCCACCGCTGAGCTTTAATCTTAGCCCTTTAATTTCCTCTTGAATTAAGTTAGAACTTGACTCTAATTATAGATCTGGAGATAACTCGGTGAGAATAGGGCCTGAGGGAAGTGGCTTCTGCTCCAAAGGTGACTCCTTCAGACTGGAGGCTTTCTTTAGCTTTCAACCAAAGAGCAAAGGACTCAGCTGCCAAGACACCTAAGAATTGGACATCTGAGCTCTGTGAGCGCCTCTAACTCTGCACTTTAGTTTTACAAACCCTAATCTTTCTGCATCAGCACCTCAACTAATGTTCATATAGGAGGCAGGGAGTAAGACGGAGGCTGCCATATGGCTCAGTTCTGAGCTCCATTAGAGTGTCTTACAATGTGTTCACACTTTCTTTTTTCTTTTTCTTTTTTGGTTTTTCCAGACAGAGTTTCTCTATGTAGCCTTGGCTGTCCTCGAGTCTAGGTCAGCCAAGGCTACACAGAGAAACCCTGTCTCAAAAAACCAGTAAATAAATAAACAAACAAATAAAAATAGTGGTTCAAATTCTCTTCCCCTTCAAAAAGTTAGATTTTTTTCCTTTACTTTTTTTAAGCTTCATTGTTCTCAATTTCAGAACTACTCTAAGTTTCTAAAGAATGTTCCCAAGGGATTTTGATCACATTAGTGTGGGAATATGTTTATAAAATAGTTTTACATTTATATAGTGTGGAACTTCTCACTGAAGCGCTAAGTTTCCATTTTTGAGGGATTTCATAGCTGTCTTCATGTAGAGTTGGCGCATTTCTTCATTTATGGCTGTCTTATTATGAAAGTTGGGATCTGTCTAATCTATATTTACCTTGACAATTTCAAGACCCTTCTTATGCCCAAGCAAAATCAAAAGGCATTGTTTATAACGTAAATGGCTTCCCATTCAGCCATGTAAGGCACTGAGAAGAATTCTTCTTAAGTTTATCCAACTGCTGCTACTGACTTAAATCTTAGCTTTCATGGTAGCATAAACTTGAGTTTGAAAGTCAAAGGTAAGGAATGTTTTAAAGAAAATAAAATCAGGAGGGAGGGAGGAGAGCGAGAAACGACCTCAGACAGAAGATGGTGCGCTGGTACTACAGTGCCTCCTAGTGGATGCAATGAAGCACGACTTCGTTTACTAAGCGTGACCTCAGGCAAGCCTCATCTACAGGCGATTAGAATCTGGAGGTGTCTAAGTGGTTAGCTGCCAAAAGCTCTGGCCTTCAGAAAGATGAACTCAAGAAGTATAAGGAATAATACTTTATTCAAATTCGAGGCCAGCCTGGTCTACAAAGTGAGTCCAGGACAGCCAAGGCTACACAGAGAAACCTGTCTTAAAAAAAAAAAAAAAAAAAAAAGACATGCGCTGCTGCCACCACACAGCAAAGACTTACTTTCAAATGGCCTGAACTTAAACCTGTTTCTTAGTTTTATTTTATAGATTTGTAAATGAATTCTCATGTAAAAATGACAACAAGGCATTGAAAACCAGCCGTATGAATCCACATACCTATTCCAAAACGTGAAGACACCAGGAATGCCCCACAACCCAAGGCTTCTCTTTTTTTTTTTTTTTTCTTTTTTGAGACAGGGTTTCTCTATGTAGCCTTGGCTGGGCTGGACTCACTTTGTAGACTAGGCTGGCCTTGAACTCACGGGGATTCTCCTGCCTCTGCCTCGAGAGTGCTGGGATTAAAGGTGTGCACCACCGCTTGCAAGGCTGCTCTTATAGCACTCTTGTATTGTATATGTAATTCTCTAAACCCCAGGAGAACTGCTTCCCCATTTCACTTTGGCAGGTCATATTTTTAGGTTATAAAAATCAGGGAAAACTAGGCACAGTGGCCCAGGCATGCCACTTGAGTGGCAAAGGAGGAGGATTGCTTGAGTTCAAGGTCAGTGTAGGCTATTTAGCAAGACCCCCCATTTCAACAACAACAAAGCAAACATTTTTTCTTTTCTTTCTCTCTCTTTTTTTAAAGATGTATTTATTTTGTATACAGTGCACATTAGATCTTATGGTGGATGGTTGTGAGCCACCATGTGATCACTGGGAGAACGTAGGACCTCTGGGAAAGCACTTACTGCTCTTAACTGCTGAGCCATCTTTCCAGTGCTTTTTTTTTTTTTAAAGCAAACATTTTCTAAAATCACTCTGCTCCAAGTTCAGATAAACCAATAGTTTTGGACCAGGAGTCAAACTGAGCTGAATCAAAATCCCACTTCTGCCTCCTTCTGTTATAAAACCCACCGGTTTCTCTGAAATGAAAAGAACACATTCCCCACATAAGGGGATAACGTTTTTCTAGTACCCTTATTAATATCTGAACATAACATCTTGAATCAAAAATGTGAATTGCACATTCCTTTCTCTAAAGTACAAAAACGCTATCACAGGAGGCATGTTCATGTTACTTACTTAGTTTCATCAGGAACACCATTTTGACTGGGCATGCCCGTACAGGCCTGTTGTCCCAGCACCTGGGAGGCTGAGGCGGAAGAGGACGGCAAGTTTGACACCTGACAAGGCCACATAGCTCAAGGCCAAGCTAACGCTTCAGAAGAACCAAGATCCAAAGTCGCAGAACTAACACAATAAATACCTCATAGTCGCTGGCATTTAAGCCTTTTAAAAGAGGGTGAACTGCCCCCAACAATGGGCGCCACTGTGACAATCTTCCTGTGACGCTGTTTTCCACGGAAGAATGTGGCCTCGCTCCACGAGAAACAGAGTCCTACTGTTCTGGTTACAATGAGTAACTCTGGTGTGACAATCATTTATCTATCTAGGAAATCTTTATCGCCTCATTTATTTAATGGTCGGACAAAGGCAAGGCTCTTTCTTTCTTAGCTCTCTTCTCCCTCCCCATGGGCCCTTCACAGACTACATACATAGGAAGAGGGAAGGCGTCTCACAGTATGCTCCTTGGCACAAAGGTGCAGAGAAATTGTGTCTTAGGCTACAGGTGAACGTATTGTGTTTCATCTGACGATGGCAACTATCAAAAAGCAACCTACCTCTGTTGCGCTCCTTCTAGGGGGAAAAGCACAGTTATGTACCACACACTGAAGGTTGTGTAACCACAGGCCTCTTCGCTGGTGTCTTACAGACGCGGTCACGGTGTAGCACAGCCCATCACTTGTTTTGGTGTTGCTGGAGTAAATAAAGCCGCCACCCCATCACACTTAGCAAAGTATAGCACAATTGTGTACAATACAGAATGCTTCCTAAGGATAATGGCGGGCCCACACATGTGTTGCCAGGCTATCGTTTTTGTCTTCTTTTAGAGTGCGGGCCTACTTATTATGAAAAGTACATAGAAGGGTTTGGGGATGTAGCTCAGTCGGGAGAGTGCTTGCCCAGCATGTGCCAAGCTCTGTATTCAGTCCCCAGCATCACGTCCTCTCCAGCTACATAAAGAGTATGAAGCTAGCATGGGTTACATGAGACCTTGCCTTAAAAAAAAAAAAAAAAAAGGAGGGGGCTGGAGAGATGGCTCAGATGGCTATTCTTCCAAAGGTCCCGAGTTCAACTTCCAGCAACCACATGATGGCTCATAATCATCTATAATGAGATCTGGTGCCCTCTCCTGGCCTGCTGGCAGAAGACTGTATAAATAATAAATAAAATATTAAAAAAAAAAAGTAGAGAAAGGAGAGGAAGATGTATGTTGGTAATTAATCCTGCTTGCTGCACTACTATGAGGTGGTGAGTTCAAATCCTAGCACCCTTGGAATATGCCAGGCACAACCCAGGGCAGGGAGACTCACCAGGGCTTATAGAGCACCCACCTAGTGAGAAAACTGTAGCTGCAGGCGTAGAGAGAGACCCTCCTCCCACAGAATGAGGAAGAGAGCGATAGAGAATGTGACACCTTGATCAGGCCTCCTCAGGCACCAGCAGTGGCACAGCACACACCAGGGGAAGGCAGGGAAGTTTGCTTAAAACCAATGGCCGCGTTAGGCCAACAGCAGCCTCATTAGGCCAACAGTCTAATGCTGTGTTTACAGGTCTTGATCGCACAAGAGGCCATGTCATTGAGTAATTAGCTCACACCGTTGAGGCTTGTGAAAGTACACTCAGTGGTCTGCTCACAAAAACCAGTCCCTGTTGTTAGTGACCTTGGTTACATTCTCTGAGCTGCAACAGTGTTTAGACTGAGCAGCAGGCATGCTGAGGGAGGGCTGCTATGTTTGCACATGGTGTGCATGCAGCCAGCCAGCTTCCCTTCCCTATGAGAAGTGTTCTTTTTTTTTTTTTTTTTTTTTTTTTTTTGAGACAGAGTTTCTCTGCGTAGTCCTGGCTGTCCCGGACTCGCTTTGTAGACCAGGCTGGCCTCGAACTCACAGCGATGGGAAATGTTCTTGAAGTATACACAGGACACCAATTCTACGAAAAGCACGGGCTTCAGGGTTGGGGACGTTTGAGCAAGCTTGCCCAGCATTTTCATCTCCTCAAATTCACAGTGCATTCCAGTAAATTAAAGGTTGTAATGGAAGTGGGTCAGTGCTGTTTTCCCTAGCGAAATGTATTTGACCAAGATGGCCCCTATAAACACCCTGGGAGATAAATAGGTTGTGGAGCTATGGATTTCACAGAGCTGCCTCTCCGTGTATAAAGGCTTCTTTCTTACCCTTATTCATTCACCAAAAACCAACCAGTCAAACAAACTACTTCATCTGCAAATCCTGCAGGGCACATGACTGGGCTCATGTCTATAACAAGAGGTCCACTGGGGCCCTGGAGATGCCTGGGGTGTTCATAGAACATAAACAGATATTCAAGTTCTGTCTGTAACTAGACCAGATGGAAAGGGAAGAAGAAAAACACAATGTCAGAGCCACCAAAGTGCAGTTGATTTTTCTTAAGAGTGTTGTACAGTATCAGTTTTCCATCTGGGAACTTATCGATCTGTCCTTCCAATTCTCTCCTCTAGATGGCAGCACAGGTGAAAAAACTGCCGGAAGATCTGGGCCCTCAGCCTGTATCCGTGGCAGCAAATAGCAGTAGATGTCCCTTCTCCAACACGGGCCTCGGCTGTTTGTTTTTAGACAGAGTGTCACATTGTAACCCAAGCTGGCCTTGAACTCATAGAAATCCACCGCTCCTCTGCCTTTGCTTTCTGAGTGCTGGAATTAAAGGTGTGTGCCACCATGCCTGGCCAACATGTCCTTCTAAAGTATTTTTTCTTCCTCAAATGGATCTAATCACTTATATAACAGTGCACATTATTAGTGACAATGGATGAGGGAATTGGCCCCATGTATTCGTCTCTCACGTGCTTACGATGCCGTCTGTATCTGGAAAAAAAAAAATTAGCTGTGCTTGTCTTAGGTCTTGTAGCAAGCTAGCTACAGAATCATGGTGGTTTGCGTGCCTGCCCTGGGCATCTGATACGGCAGAATTCGAAGCCACCTGGTTTGCTAATGTTTTGGCTTCATTTCAGATCTGTAACAGTGCTCTGACCGATCCTCTTTGTCAGCTGAGGCTTTGAGGCAGCTGTAAAGTGATCCCTGTACCACCAGATGCTGCACGGAACTGAAGCTCGCGAAGTTAGCAGAAAGGTAACACTTCATTAAAAGCGTGCAATTTATGGTTGAATTAATAAAGCACCAGGAAAGGAGTGGAACGGGCCTAGAGAGGAGACCTTTATGCTCTATATCAAAGCCCCACCAGGGATATTATAAAAGCCTTGGCCTTCAGTGCTTCATTGAATCTCATCACTAAGCAATAAAATGGAGTCTACCAGCAAGATGCTCTCCACAAAACCTGCTGACAGGGAAAAGCAAGGAAGCCTGCCCCTGCAACGGATGCCATTTCAAGGGCTCTACAGTGCTCCAAAGAACTCTTAAATTGTCCGTGTGTAGTGAGCAGGACAGAGGCTAAGAGGTGGCCTATACTTTTTAAAAGGTAAAGTGGAAAATCTCTGTGGGGAGTAGAAAAATAAATATAATCCATAAATAAAACCACCTGAGGCCAAAATAAGAAACTAAGTGGATATCAGTTCATATTTTTAATGAAATTTGAATATATCAGAGAATTTTAAAATTCTCTATCTCCTTTTATTTTAATTTTTTAAAAAATGGGGGGAAAGGAGGGGTTGAGACAGTATTTTATGCAGCCCAAGCTGGCTTGATATTTGCTGTGTAACCAAAGTTGGCTTTGAATCCCAGAACCTTCTCCCATCACCTCCCCAGTGTAGAACTACAGGAATATACCACCATGCCCAGCTACTCATCCTCGTTCAGCAATCACCTCAGGAGATTGCTCTTAACACCACATCTGTCCTTGAATACCGACAGTAATCACTGTGAGTCAACATCGGTTAATACGACAGCCGACTGGCCCGTCTCACTTTCCCAAGCCACTCCTGGCGCGCAAAGATCACTGGGCTCTGAGTTCAAAGACAAAATGGAATCCCAAAGTGCACAGGATGAGGGGCACTGAGAGAAATGCTGCACACTGGGTAGGGACAGGAGCCCAGATGCCAAGTGTCACCCTGCCTGCCTGCCTGCCTCTCAAGGACAATACTACCTGACCTCCAAGACAGCAGCCCTCAGCACTAAGGGACCCAGAGACTTTGGAGTGTCAGAGAAATGGTATCCACGGAACAAAACTGAATTCCAAGAGGCTGGGCTGCTCTGCCTCACTATTTATCCGTGGGAGCCGCCCAGAGCACCATTCCCAGATCCTCGAATGTGCTCAAGAGAGATCCTTCCAATGAGTCACCGTCTTT
The DNA here is from genome assembly GCF_964271855.1 of Acomys minous. Classification (NCBI taxonomy): domain Eukaryota; kingdom Metazoa; phylum Chordata; class Mammalia; order Rodentia; family Muridae; genus Acomys; species Acomys minous. Next base: position 110,566,392 of record NC_140491.1, on the reverse strand, counting down.
GGACTCTCTTCCTCATCTATGCCCTAATCTCATTCCACCGTGAGATGTAGTAATATTATAACAAGTAGATATTTGAGGGGCTAGAGAGAGATGCTCAGCTGTTACAAGCTGGGGCTGCTCTTCCAGGGGATGCATGTTCCTCTGGCGCCCACATGGTGGCTCACAATTGTTTGTAACTCCAGTTTCAGGTGTGATCTGATACCCACCTCTGGCCTCTTCAGGAACCAGGCATACACATGGTACTCAGACACACAAGTAGGCAAAACATCCATAAGTAATGTTTGGGATTGTTGGTTCCCCCCTCCCCCTCTCCTTATAATACTAACAAGAGATGAAAGCCAGGCTAAGGCAGACGCCTTTAATCCCAGCACTCAGAGGCTGAGACAGGCGGATCTCTGTGAGTTCGAGGCCAGCCTGGTCTACAAAACAAGAGTCCAGGACAGCCAACGCTACACAGAGAGACCCTGTCTCGAAAAACGAAAAAGTTAAAAACGATCAATAAATATAACAGAGAATTGGCTTGCCACCTTGCGTCCCGTCATACAACCCAAAGCCCCTAAAGACACCAAAGTGTTGAGTGTCTTCCGTATGCTAATGAGCCACGCAGCACTGGAGGCCCTCCAGGAGAGCTTCCGGGGTTGGAGGCTGGTCACCAGAGCCTAGCTGCACCCTTGGATTAGTTGCTTACTCTTTGCTGTAGCCAAAGTAACCTGGGGAGGTGAGGAAGGGTTTATTTTGTGGTCACTTTGAGAAAGTTCCATCCATCCATCGTGGGTCAGAAGGCACGGCGGCAATGTCACCTTGCTTCAGTCACCCGAAAGCCAAAGCAAGATGGACGCTGGCTTCCTCCGGTTTCTTTTTTTTATTCGGGCTGGGACCGAAGCTCAAGGAATGATGTCATGGACTTCAGGGTGGGTCTTCCTCTTTGGAAAAGCCTTCAGGGACACGAGCAGAGGTGTGTCTCTAGGTGATTCCTAACGCAGTCAAAATTGATAATGCAAACTAACCACCCCGAGTCAACATCCAGACCAGAAGAGCTGAAGACTGAGTTGATCACCAATGGTCAGTGGTGTCACTGATTATGTTTATGTAATGCTGCCTCCAGAGAGTCCACCAGACAGAGTTTGGAGGGTCCCCACACTGCTGAGCACGTGGGTTCCTGCAGGGTGACATACTCGCTCCCATGCCCCTCCCCCACGCCTCAGCCTTTGCGTCCGTCTGGCTGTTTATCCGGCATCCTTTGTAATTTTGAGTGAACACAAGGTTTTTCTGTTCAGTATGTCACTTTAGCAAATCAGTGGATGCTGAGGAGGAGGCACGGGAACAGCAGGTTAGGGGAAGTCAGTCAGGAGTTAGGCAGCAACCTACTGACCGCAGTTGGTCTGAAAAACGAGGGGGTGGGGGGTGGGGCAGTCCTGTGAGCCGGTCCCAAATGTGTTGGATCTGATGCCATCTTAGGGTAAACAGTACTAGAACTAAGCTAAGTTATAATACACGACACCGTGTCCCCATGAAAACTGGTGGTTGGAAGGGGAAATCCTCATACATTTTAATGACCAGAATGCCATATTGGTTGTGTTTATAGGGAGAGAGAGAGAAAAATAAAAATCACCCCATCACACACACACACACACACACACACACACACACACACACACACACACCCTACACCACCCTCAACCCCCGCTTGTTAAAAAAAAAAAAAAAAAGCCAGGTCCACTCTGTCCAAAATTGAATCTAGGCCCAGCTCAACCTGAACTATAGCAAGATTTCTAGTAATCAGATAAAAGCCAGCATTCCTCAGGAACTTGTCAAACCGGTTCCCTTCTACCAAAAGGAGTCCCTTCCCTTCCCTCTGACAGAAGGGATGTGTGGCTCCACTGACCTGTGCTTGCATATCACACCCCATGCCAGACTACCTTGCTAGTCTCACTCCCTCCCACCCCCCTCACCCCCCCCCACCCCCCTTCTTTATTCTCTCTTCCCTTCCTGCTCTCCCACCGATTTAGAGAGCTCTGGTAATGTCCAATCTGCTCCTCTTTCTCTCTGCTCCAACTCCTCCAAATGTTGCTGGGTACTTCCTCTCTCTTCTACTTAATAAAAACCTTCCCCTCACCCACACACCATGGAGCTGTCGTGACATCAGTTTCTTCTTCTTCTTCTTCTTCTTCTTCTTCTTCTTCTTCTTCTTTTCTTTTCTTTTTTTTTTTTTTAAAGATTTATTTATTTATTATGTACACAATGTTCTGTCTACCAGAAGATGGCACCAAATCTCGTTATAGATGGTTATGAGCCACCATGTGGTTCCTGGGAATTGAACTCAGGACCTTTGGAACAGCAGCCAGTGCTCTTAACCTCTGAGCCATCTCTCCAGCCCCATGACCTCGGTTTCTTTACTGCGCCCCTTCACATACATCTTACACACACACACACACACACACACACACACACACACTTCCGAAACAGTTCCTCAGGAATCCCATTACTGAATGTCGTGACTCCTATACCTCTTCACCTTCTAGCCCCAAAATGCCCCAGTTTCTCCACATGCTTCCACATGCACACTGCTTCCTCTGCAGACCCCACGTGTGGAGGCAGGGGCAGCTCCTCTCTGCACACGCTGCCATCTCGTTGTGCCTCAGTCCTTCACCCTGTGAGACCCACTCCGCAGGCTCATTGTGCCAGGGCTCAGCCACTCCCAACCTGTGCGTTTCCTTCATGGACCTCATCTTCTGTTCTTTCTCACTCACATCTATCTGTGTCTTACCTTGCCTTCCTAGCGGTTCCTTCCTAGACTGAAAGCGCCACCTTCGTCTGTCGGAGCCTCCTGTCCTCCCCTTGCCAGCTGTGTTCATGGATAAGTCTCTACACTCACTGTTTTAACTTGCTTACCCCCCCCACACACACACACACAATCCCCAGAAACGTCCCCTCCAAGGTAGTCTGTGACCTACACAGAACTAAATTCGGAAGATGCTTTCTCCTTCTTTCCTTATTTGACCTGTGGCAACATTTGGCATATCTGGGCTTTTGAGTCCTTCTCTTTCCTGGACATCCATGACTCTCTCCCGTCTCTCTCCATCTCTCTCCCGTCCTCTTGAACACGAGACCCTACAGGTTTCACAGGTATCTCAAACACCAGCGGAGCTCATTTCCTCGTCACGCTTTTTCTTCCTTTTAACTCCCTCTGCAAGGTTTTTGGTTTGGTTTGGTTTGGTTTCGCTTTTTCCTAGACAGGGTTTCTCTGTGAACCCTTGGCTGTCCTGGACTCGCTTTGTAGACCAGGCTGGCCTCGAACTCACAACTATCACTGTAGCCATAGCCCCCTGGATCTCCCTGCCCACTCTGTTCCCAACCTCTCTCACATCCAGTTGTATCACCAAAAAAAAAACCTCTGCCACCTAAACGTCTCGCCTACCATTTTGCTTATCGCCTTCTCTACCATCAGCCAGCATGCCTCTCCCAAACCCTTTCTCTGTCTTCCTCTCAAACCACCTCCCACGTGGTAGCTCCATGTTTGTTAGGCGCCAGGAACCCCGCAGGTGCCAGACTCCACAGACGCCTGTGCAAAAATGAAGTCCCGCCCCAGAGTAAATGTGATTTCCGAATCTAGACTTTCAGTCTTGTTCCTGGCACATGATTTTAATCTAGACTCACTTGAGTGGATTCTGTGATTTGTCTGTCAACTGAAATTAAATACGTATTCTAGTTCAGAATTCAATTGCAGTCCTTCCTTCCCCCTGTCCCTGCATCCTAGGGTTCCTGGGATGGGTACCCAAGGGAAATGAGAAAGCAGATAGAGAGACCCATGTGTGATTGGCTGCAGTGTTTTGAATACAAGCTGGGCCCAGTGCAGCCTCTGGAATATTGGGTGCAGCTGGTTGGCTTTGACGAGAGCAATTTCCAACCCTAGAAAAAGGCCTGAATCTCTTGAAACCCTAGCTTCAGTCTAGGAATCACTCTTCCTTGTTCCCTACCGCAGTGGCTCCCAAACGTCCTAATGCTGTGACCTTTTTAATACAGTCCCTTATGTTGTGGTAACCCCAATCATAAAATTTTTTTTCATAAAATTATTTTTATTGTTAATTCACAACTGTAATTTTTGCTGCTGGCTTTTTTGGTTTGGTTTGGTTTGGTTTGGTTTTTGGTTTTTTCGAGACAGGGTTTCTTTGTGTAGCCCTGGCTGTCCTGGACTCATTTTGTAGACCAGCCTGGTGTCGAACTCACAGTGATCCACCTGCCCCAGCCTCCCGAGTGCTGGGATGATAAAGGCGTGTGCCACCACCACCGCCTGGCTTTTTTGCTGCTGTTATGAATCGTAATGTAAATATCTTTGGAGGTAGAGGGTTGCCAAAGGGGTCGTGACCCACAGGCTGAGAACCACTGCCCTACCATCTCTACTTCCACACTGTGGTGGCTTGAATGTGGGTGGCCCCCTCAGGCTTGTATATTTGAAAGCTTAGACTTCAGTTGGTGGACCTGATTGATAGGAAGTATAACTTTATTGCAGGAGGTGTGTCCTGATTGGAGGGGGGTATGTCCTGAGTGGAGGAGGTGTCTTTCTATTTTTTTTTGCTTTTCAAGACAAGGTTTCTCTGTGTAGACTTGGCTGTCCTGGACTCACTGTGTTGACCAGGCTGGCCTCGAACTCACAGCAATCTACCTGACTCTGCCTTCCGAGGGCTGGGATTAAAGGTGTGTGCCACCGCGCTGGGCTAAGGAGGTGTCTTCTTATTGGAGGAGGAGGTGTGTCCTTATTGGAGGATGTGTGCCTTGATTGGAGGAAGTGTGTCACTGTGCATGGGCTTTGAGGTTTCAGAAACCCATGTCAGGCTGTCTCTCTCTTTCTGCCTTCTGCCTACAGATCAGGTTGTAAAGCTCTCAGCTCCTTCTCCATCACCATGCCTGCCTGCCTGCCGCCATGCTCCCCACCATGATGATAATGGGCTTAACACTGAAACTGTAAGCCAGCCCCCCCAGTTAAATGCTTTCTCTTATAAGAGTTGCCTTGGCCATGGTGTCTTTTCACAGCAAGAGAACACTAAGACATATATCAACTATTTCTTCTCCCACCAAAGAGGGGGAAAGAACACATTTATGCATTTGTACAAATTGGTTTTATGGCATCAGTCTCATGCCCAAGCTAAGGAGCAAAGCATTTTATGTTTAAATGTTGCAATACAGAGCTCTGGTGTCGGCCAATGGCTGACTCTCATCACAATAATGTGCTTTACGTTTCATTGGCAAAACAGTTTGGCGCAGGGGAGGGGAGGACTTAGACATGCATGCACAGTTATGTGTGGAAGAGACAGGTTGGCAACCCAGAGCCTGAAGACAAAGATGAGTGAGGGAAACATCCCATCATACTCCTCGTGTTGTCCTGCCGCACACTCTTTCCAAATCACAGTTTGAAACATATAATTCACTTGCTTAAAGTTTCCCATTGCTTTAGGATAAACTCCAACTTTTTTTGTTTCTCCAGAGAGGGTTTCTCTGTGTAGCCTTGGCTGTCCTCGAACTCACAGCGATCTGCTCACTTCTGCCTCCCAAGGGCTGGGACTACAGGTGTGCGCCACTATACCCTGCTCTATACTCTTAACCTTTTAAACTTGACAGATGAGGTTCGATCTGTCCACAAGAGACTGGAGAGTTGGCTCGGAGGTTAAGAGCACTTCCTGCTTTTGCAGAGGACCTGGGTTCACTTCTCAGGAACTACATGGCGGCTCACAACCGCCTGTAACTCCAGTTCCGAGGACCCAGTGCCCTCTTCTGAAGTGGAGCACCAGGCACAAATGTGCATGCAGGCAATGGCATATAAGCCCAATGGGGGATGGAGGTGAGGCAGCCTGGAGGGGAGAGTGGGAGATAAAAAGGGGTCAAGGCCCTAAATGTTGCACCAGGGATGTGGCTCAGCAACAGAGCATCTGCCCATCATGTTCTAGGCCCTGGGTTCAAACCTCAACAGTGAAGGGGTGGGGGGAGGTGAAAAGAAAAAAACAAAACAAAACAAAACAGGAGAGGATTAGATATTTTCATGCCATGACAAGTATGAAAGAAACCTGGCATAATTAGAAACAAGATGCAGGATAGAAAAGGGCCGTGCTCAGTCTCAGTTGGCCAGGGAACAGGAGTCCACAGGAGCCAGGACTTAACAGAACAATAGACCTTGGAAAGGTTACCTTCTTCCTCTGAAATGGACACAAAAAAGAAGTGGTGCGGTCATTAAATATTCCTTGGCAGAGAAGGAACAGGAAGCGGAGAGTGGTGCTGGGAAGTGTTGCTGTCTTATGTTGAGCAAGAGGGAAGTTGAGTGCACGAGTGGGGGCTGGAGGGAACTGGGAGAGACAGAGAAGGGATTCTGGAGAATATGGTAGGGACGTGGGGACTTTTGGTAGTGGTGGGTTTTTGTGTTTTGGGGTTTTTTTGTTTTTGTTTTTGTTTTTGTTTTGTTTTGTTTTGTTTTGTTTTTGGTACATACTTGGTAAAGACCGGGGCTAGTAATGTTGCCTAGGCGGGCCTGGAACTCAACAGCAGTCAATCCTCCTTGGTTTAGCTTCCAAGAGCTGGGGTTGCAGGTGGGTGTGATGACACACCCAGCTTAAGAAGGCAGCTTTGAACAAGCAGAGTTATCTGGTAGAAGCGAAGCTCAGAATAAATAAGCTCATACTGGCGTGAAGCCCTCTGGGACCTTTCCTCCAGCCGAGCAGAGAGAGAGAACAGTGTGTGGTGGGCTTCTGTCACAGGTAGAGAGGAGACGAGGCCAGGGGCGAAGGTGCCTGTCAGGATTGTTAGCTGAAAGGCTGACAGGAAAGAGGAGAGCAGGCAGAGAGACGGATCCTTGGAACTGTGAAACAGGGCTGGGGCGTGTCAGTGAAAGCTCTGTGAGCGTGATAGAGCAATGCCAGAATCTTCTAGTATTTTCTCCATGGAGTGAAAAGGTGAATGTCCTTTTAAATCATTAACCTAACCGGCACTCAAGTCTGGGCAGACTCTTTCGGGTTGGGTGATAAGATTCTGTGACCATTCCAGGCCTAGAAAGGCATGCTCCACCTTCGTTGTCTGGACAAGCCTGGTCCAGGCTTCCTTTTTCTGAGGAAGCAGGTCAGAGGTCTGTGCCCAGGGTTGCCTGACTTCTGCTAACAACCATGTTCCCGGATGTAGGCTTGTGCTGGTACTGACTTCAGGCATTTCGGAAGTCGTGCCCTGACCCTCCTTGACTCTGCCCCTCACCACAGGGCACAGAGACTATGAGGCCAAGGAGATATTCCCAGAATTCACAGCTTCCTTCTAGACATCCGTTGGGCATCTTGGATTATCTCAGAATTCCTTGCTCCGATGTACCAAGACTAGTTACAGGACTTGCCTAGACATCTTCCTCAGCCATCTTTCTCAGTGCAGACTACAATACAAGAGTGTGTAATTAGCTCTGGCATTGCCAAGTGGGCCCTATTTCAGAGAGCGTGGTGTGTGGCCTGGGACAACAGCATAAGGGCAGTACAGGCCCTGCTCAGTCAGGCATGGGAAGAGAAGAGGCGAGCTTCACACTGGGTTTCAGGGTCTCCTATGACTCTACTTTCTGGCACAGAACTCCAAGGAGTCCAAGAATTTCCCATTCTGATCTAGCTGGTCTTCTGTTCTCTAGGAAGACAGTTTTATTAAAGAGGCAAAATTTTTCTCTAACAGTTTCACTTATAACTTTGCCACAGTTAAATATATGTATTATATTGCTCCATCTGTCCCCTGACCTTTGACCTTTGATGGACTAGCCTGACACCATTTTAAGATGAAAAGCCATCTTGTTAAAAGGTCAAAATAATCATTCATGTTTTCTGTAAAACTTTGATTTGGCCAGGTCTTACTCATTTTCTGGAACCTGACATGTTCCGTGTCCTATATATACTGACCTCCACCCTGCTAAGATAATATTGAAATGCTCAGCCAAGTTCCTACATCGCTGAAATTCCTCTGGAAATACCCCAATCCTTGAAAAATTCCTGGTCTTGCAGATTTTTGGGGAGCTATATAAATCCCACTGTCTCTCGTATTCAGTGCTATTTTCTCAAACTCTGCTTTAAGGAGATAGCCCTGTCTGACAGAAAACAAAGCTTGCATGATTTGACCAAAGAATTTGAGTAATGGCCTTTTCTCTCAGTGGAACCAATATTTTATAAATGCTAGAGAGGGGCGGGACTATAGGTCTTAACCCTATAGTGTATTATTTACCTGCTACAGAAAAAAAAAGACTTAAAATGATCATTGTAAGCTTACTTGACATCAGTTAGGTCTGAATTACATTACAAGATGGTGAAAAACAGATCC